>NC_135724.1:63041955-63368518 GCF_964656455.1 Halichoerus grypus
TCTAGCTCTCGGATAATACCAGAATTATCTGTAAGTAGAAAAAAGTTTGTAAAGAGAGGTACAAAAGATTTAGCTTCAATGAATCTCTGAAGTACTGTTTAATAAAAGATTAAAATCAACATAAATGTCTAATATCAAGGGCATGGTTAAATAATGTACATATTGCAACTTTACCAAAATGAATAGGCAAGGTTATGGGAGGGGAGGTTTTGAGTATTCTGTGAGAAACATAAGTAGAATGTGCAGGGTAATTCCATTCTGTGTGTGAGTATGTGAGAGAGAGATCTGGTGGGTGCTGTATCACAAGAAATATAGCTGGTAACAGTTGTGTTTCGAGGTAATGACCAGTTATCTCTGGGTTGTGGGACTATTTTTGTTTATCTGGGTTTTCTGCCTTATCTACCATGAAAACACATGCCTATATAGAAGATGGGGAGGTAGGGAAACCTCAAGAGAAGCCAGCTTTGCCTGTGGGTATGAGGTCTCTCTTCAGCCATTGAAAAAAGAGCAGCTTAGGGGCACCTGGGTGGCTCTGTTGGTTAAGCATCTGACTTCGGCTCAGGTCATGATCTCAGGGTCCTGGGATCAAGCCCCAAGTGGGGCTCCCTGCTGAGCGGGGAATCTGTTTCTCCCTCTCCCCCTGCTCATGTGTTCTCTCTCTCTTTCAATAAATAAATAAAATCTAAGGAAGGAAGAAGGGAGGGAGGGGGAGAGAGAGAGAAAGAAAGAAAAAGAAAGGAGTGACTGAGCAACTCAGGGGCCCCTTCTGAGTCTTTCTGAGCAGAAGCCCGGGGGGCTTCTTTTACTTCCTAGAACTTGTTATCATTGAGTGTACATACTGCAGAGTGCCTAAAACAAAAGCTCAGTTTAAAAAATATTTATTAGGGTGCCTGGGTGGCTCAGTTGGTTAAGCAACTGCCTTCGGCTCAGGTCATGATCCTGGAGTCCCAGGATCGAGTTCCGCATCGGGCTCCCTGCTCAGCGGGGAGTCTGCTTCTCCCTCTGACCCTCCCCCCTCTCATGTGCTCTCTCTCTCTCTCTCTCTCTCTCAAATAAATAAAATCTTTAAAATATATATATATGTATTTATTAAAGTAAGCTCCTCCCACATAAACAACACTCAGGTGAACTGTACTCCTTTGACAGTTATTCTTGAACTTTGTTAAACCGTTTTCAAACCCCAAACTGGAAAGTCCAGCATTGCTTTCCTGTCCCCTAAAGAGACTTTCACATCTCAGGGCTTAGAAGTAATGCATGAGCCCTCTTCTCTCTGCAATCTCAAATACCCCTTTGGCCTGCAGATTAGAAATGGCATTATTTTTTCTCCCAGTCTCACGCAGCTCACCTTTCAGTTATTTACTTGTTTAGAATCTAACTTTAAAAACCCTGTTTGCTGGTATTTCTGCATTTGTAGTTGCATCCCGGCAGCCAGCTCTTGTGGCACTGTGCACTGTCTTGGGGACACTCACATTCTCTGGCCTTCCCTCCCATAGGTGTGCTTTGCATGCGTGGATGGGCAGGAGTTCCGCCTTGCACAGCTGTGTGGTCTTCACATTGTCATTCACGCAGATGAGCTGGAGGAGCTGATACGCTATTACCAGGTAACTAGTTTCTGGCCAGAGATGATCTCTACCGGCAGTGGAGATGATGAATGACACCTAAACACTCCACATAAAGGGACGCTCATCCCCTTAGTATGTGTCACATCCTCAGGTAGGCATACAAAGCACTGTCTCTATGGGAAAGTCTTTTCATGTGATAGACGACCCATCCACAAATCAGATTGGTGTGTTAGATATGCTGGACCTAACTGCAGGCTGGTATTTGTGTTTTTAAGAGTACTCCCCCCTCTTCTTGTGTCCTTGGACCTTCAGAAGCCTAGCCAGTGGCTTGCACATGTGGATAATCCTTGGGTACCTTGCTGGGAACAAGTCATGGCAGAAACACAGCCCATACCCCAATCCCCTAGAGTGTGTGGCCCACAGAGGGTATGATTATCAGGTACCATAGAGATGGAGGACATGCAACAGTCCCGGGTAGGGAACCCCAAGGGACCTTTGAAGAGTAGGAGCTATCTGTGTTAGTGTCATAGTTCATCTTCTCTGTCATACGGTTGACAGACATCAGTGTATTCAGGGCCCGGGCCTCTGTCCTGGAACTGCATGTGTGGAAATGTGGGGTCAGCAGGGTAGACTGAAAATTGGATTTTGCTCAGCAGTGTTACTGTACCCATGGAACTCAAGCCCCAGCCCCCTGTCACTGAGGGGATAGTAAGGGCTATGGGGGGACTTAGTGAGTCGCAGGGTTCAAGGGGCCTATGAGCTTATGAAAGTGAGGGCCACTGGAGTCTAAAATGTCAAGCTAGGCTGGATGACTTTTCAGTGACAGATGCTTTCCTATTCCACAGAAGCTCAAGAAATAAAACTGTAAAGTAAACGGGGAAAGTAATAAAGCAGTCTGGTGACTGACAGAATACTTCATTTGTTCAGCAAGTGTTGGAGTACCTGCCATATGCTGGGCATTATTCTAGATAATGGTATCAGTAAACAAAACAAAAAAACCCTCATTCAGTTGAATTCACATTCAATGAGGTTGACAGGCCACAAACATCACGTTTGGAAGTGATGAGTTACAGGAACAGTGGAACCTGTTTGGGGACGAGCAGTGCCTGGGTGAAACTTCATGAAGGGGCCATCAAGGTCACACTAATCGAGAGGGTGACCCTGAAAAGAGACCTGGAGAAATTGAGGGGCCTGGTCATGGGGAAATCTGAAGGAAGGGTCAGCAGCCAGGGCAGAGTCCGGAGGCAGGAATGTGCCAAGTATTTAAGGAAGGGCCCTGGGGAGGGGAGGTCGGGGGGAACACAGGCCATCATGAAGGACTCACAGCCAGACACGGGACCTGAAGGTAAGGGGCCATTCTGGCTTGCGTGTTGAGAACAGCCCCTTCTGGGGACAGGCAGATAGGGGAGCGGGCAAGTGGCAGCCAGGAGAGCCCTGGGACGGGTGAGGTGGGGTAAGAAGTGATCAGGCGGTCAGGTTTGGGGGTTTTTGAGGGTGCGGCTGAGTCAGTATGCTAGTAGATTGTGTGTGGGAGAGAGGAAAAAGGTAAGGATGACTCCATTTATTTTGGGCCTGAACAATTAGAGATCGAGTTCTCACTAGTGGACGTGGGGAAGACTAAAGGCAGAGACTGGTGGAAGGGAAGGACAGGGATTAAGTTTTGGACATACCAAGTTTGAGCTGCCGATTGGACGTTTGCATAGAGGTGTCGGGGCGGGGGAGGGGGCAGAGGGAAACAGGGCCTGGGACTCAGAGAAGAAACTCAGCTCGAGAAACGAAATAGGAGCCATTGGTTGACACACAGATGGGACATAAAGACACACAATTTGAGTGAGGTCAGGGGGGTGGGGGCAGATAAAGAATAGCAGAAAGTGAGCATAGGGCTCTCCAACATGGGTTGGGGTAAAGTAAGAAGTTACACAGAACAAGGCATCTGTGCCCAGGAGGGAGGGATCCTCCTGAGGAGTTTTGCTGCGAAGAGTAGAAAAATGGTATGGCAATGGTAGGGTCCATGGAATCAAGAAAGAGCATTTCAGGATGGGAGAATAAGGATGTTTGCTAAAGGCAAGCTGTGGAGGGAGAAGCTGATGCCCAGAGAGAAAGGGACAGTTACTGGCCCATCAGCCTCAGTAGGTGGCAGGTGCTGGGGCCTAAGCCAGCAGCACAAGCAGCATGCGAGTAGACATGGGTACAGATGCCGGCAGGGTCAACACAGACATTTGCTCCTAATGGCTTCCATTGCTCAGAGAAGCAGGAGCAAGGTTATCCACACAGTAAGACAGGGAATGAGGAGGGTGTGAAATCGTCCTCTGGGGGTGGCCCTTGAGGTTTTTGGGCATTAATGTGATGGAAACCAGTCAGACTCAGCTCAGGCACGTCAGGCGGGCTGGAACCAGAGCACATAACCGAGAGAGCAGGGCTGGCCACCCCGGGTGTGTTTGCCCCTACCTCAAGCATGTCTGTTCGTCTGTCAGGATCGGGGCTACTTTGAGGAACTGATCTCTCTGCTGGAGGCAGCCTTGGGCCTGGAGCGGGCCCACATGGGCATGTTCACAGAGCTGGCCATCCTCTACTCCAAATTCAAGCCTCAGAAGATGCCAGAGCACCTGGAGCTCTTCTGGTCCCGAGTCAACATCCCAAAGGTAATCTAGCCCTCTTTGAGGTTCTGGCGGCCGTGTGCATGTGGGCACAAGCCCAGCCCTCGGCCTTGGCTACCCTCCCAGGTGCTGAGAGCTGCAGAGCAGGCGCACCTCTGGGCAGAGCTGGTGTTCCTCTATGACAAGTATGAAGAGTACGACAATGCCATCCTTACCATGATCAATCACCCTACTGACGCCTGGAGGGAAGGGCAGTTCAAGGATGTCATTACCAAGGTAAGAGGGTGCCTGAGCACCAGCTCCTGTCTGCCTCTGCCCAGCCTATCCTAGGGGCGGGCAGGATGAATGCCAGTGTGTGCGCCCCAGGGTGTGTTTGTGTTTGCCTTCATCTTGTGAGGGTCTCACTGCCCTCTGTGGAGGTCATGGTGATTCTGTCTGCACAAAGGGAATGGATGCTTAGGAAGGGTAGTGACTGGCCTCGGCCCCAAAGCCAGGCTACAGGCGGGGCAGGGCCTAGGACCACTCTCCCTACCTCACTCCTCCACAGGGTCCTGAACAGCCAGACCCTGGTGTTTGCTCTTCCTTCTGCCCTATCAGATTGGGACCCACCTCCAGACCCCGTCTATGCCATTTCCTGTTGTATTGTTTCATATTTTCTACCATCTGGCATATTTTTTCTTCACGTCTCTCCCCCTAAAACTGCTAGCCCCAGAGGAGCACGGGCACCTGTGGAGGTGGATTCATGAACCCAGATCTGCTGGCCTCTGGGTCCCCACCCTTCCTCGGAGCATCCACCCTCCAGTAGTCTAGTTGGGCTAAACCAGGGTGCTGAACTATTCCACCAGCTGCCAAATACTGTTGGAAGGTGTCGGGTCTGGGTGCAGGCACTGAGCAGGCCTCTGCTGTTTTGTTTCTGGGCTCAGCGTGGGCCCAGCTTCCAAGCTTCTCCTCCTCTGTGAGCCCTGTGTATTTGAAGGTGAGGGTATGAAGCTTTCTGTCATCAGTCCCGGGTCTTTTGCTTTGAGTGTCCTCGTTTTGTCCCAGTGGCCTTACATGAATAACTTGTCCACAGGTCTCTCCCATTTACTGTCTGTCAGTGAAAGAGCATTTTGACTGTGTGTCAGTCCTGTTGTTCCCGGGAGGGATGGCAGGGGGCATTGGCTCCTCGCCATCTGGGTCAGGGAGTTGTCTGCCTTCTGTTCTACATATGGCTGCTGAGGGCAGGTGTGGGTGACGGATGGGGTACCTAGCCACGTCTCCGCGTCTGAGGTCACACACGTCAGTGCTGTTTAGTGTGGTGGTATGTGAAATCGGTGGCCTTCTGCAGACATCCCACCCTGTACAGGTCTGCAGGTTGCTGATGGAAGAGTGGGCACATTCCACGTTCCTGTGCCCCCAGCACACAAGAAAAACATGCTGGAAAACCCGTACTTGATCAATTCTAGGCATGCTTTTTTCACATTGAACTCAAATGATATTGGGGTGCATTTTAAAGTTGATGACATGCCATGGTTGAGGTGGCAGTGCTTTTTGTTTCTTAGTGGTGTCTTGGGCGGCAGCTGATGTGGCCCATGACCCGAGTGCAGTCTACCTTGATGGTAGTCAGGATCAGAAGATTCCTGAGGAGAGATGGAAGTCAGCATGACATCTTGGGTCCGAGGTCACATGCTCGCAGACAAGACCATATCTTTTTTTTTTTTTTTTTTTTAAGACTTTATTTGAGAGAGAGTGAGAAAGCACAAGCAGGGGAGGAGGAGGGACGGGGAGAAGCAGACTCCCCGCTGAGCAGGGAGCCCGATGTGGGGCTCAATCCCAGGACCCTGGGATCATGACCTGAGCCAAAGGTAGACGCTTAACCGACTGAGCCACCCAGGTGCCCCGACAAGACCATTTCTTGTGGCAAAACAGTGTTCATGCAGCTGGCAGCTGAGTTCTGTTCTTGATGCCTCTGCCTCTCTGCTATGTGAGAGACCCTTGTCAGTTTGCATGTGGAGGAGAGAGGGATGTAGAGGACACCTACCTGGTGTGGTGGCTGGTGTAGTGGCCTGGCAGAGAGGCCTTGGCACACAACAGGACTCTGGGCACACAACAGGAGAGCTTTAGAATCATCTGGCCACAGGACTGAGTGGTGGAGGGCCAGGCAGGGGTGACACAGACCTGGGTTGCATCTCAGGCATTTGCTGTCTCTGTCACTGTGAGCTAGTGTCATCACTGTGAACCTCAGTGACCCCATCCATAAAATGGACATGTTTCCTGCCTGCCAAGTGAGCAGCAGCAAGTGCCTGGCCTACAGTAGGTGCTTCTCACAGGTAGTGCAGTAACTGTCAGGAGCCAGAGCACCCTCACTGGTCACCCTTGAGCTCGTGACAGAATCTTTGAGCCTGTTTCTCTTCTTCAAAACAGGAATAATGCCCTGTCCCTAGTCTTGGGGCAGCGGTGGCCGTCCTTACCTACTGCACAAGTGGGTGTGACCTTGTTGGTGCTCCTATCCTGGTGCTTGGCTCCACAAGAGGGTGCCACACAGATGCCAATGCCCTAGATGGGAGCAGTGGATGCTTCAGAGAGTGCTAGATGTCACCAGATCGGTGGCTCAGCCCAACACAACACATGTCTGTGGACCCACCCACCCAGAGTGGTTGGGCCTGCTCATGTCCAGCTTCATAGTCACTGCATTGAGGGAATGGAGCATGGCCAGTTGTGCTCTGCCTTAAGCTGTCTAAGCAGAGGGATGTGGAGCACTCTGGCCATGCTTTAGTGAAGGCAGCAATGACTTGTTCCAAAGGCGGGGAAAGCGGGTTATCCAGTGTGCCCCTGCCCTTCTCCCCACCTTATGTCCCCACTGCCCTTTCTGCTTGTTAGACATCTAGTCTGGCGGGAGACCCCTGATTGGGTCCAGATACCATTGAGTAAAAGGGCCTGGCTGGAAGATTAGCAGGTTCCAGAGTTCTAAAGCAAGTGTGCCCAGGGGAAGGGGGGGGGCACCGACAGGGACAGCACCAGGGACCCCGAGGCCAATCTAGGTCAAAATCTGTGGTGACAGTGAGCGCTCTGCTCTGAGAGGGGCAAATCCAAGCCAGGGACTGGAGAGGAGGATAAAGTCAGTAACCAAAAAGAGTACCAGTAATGAGGGGGGCTGTGGGTAGTCCTCTTCCTCTGCCATGTGGTCTGCAGATGTCACTGGGCCCACATTGCTGCTGGCTTACTTGGACCTAGTGTTACTAGAAAGCTCCCACTGTGCCCACCCGCTCCGCCCAGCATGACTCTAATGTTGCTACATTTTGTGTGCACCCTTGGACCTCTGCGTGCTCCCTTGGACATGCTGATCACCACAGACCTGGCACACGTCCCTTTGGAGGTAGGAACCACCTTGTTCTCCTCTGAACACCAGGCCCCACTATCAGCAGGCCGAGGAGGGTGGCCTTCCTAGTGACACAGGGTCAGCCTGGAACGACTCAGCCCTCTGCATACCATGGTGTCTTGTCTGAGAGCAGTGAAAACATAATAGGATGTGTTATGGATTTGCTTACAGCTCAGGGTGAGCTTCCAGGGAGGACTGGGGGAATCTTGCTTGGATAAAACCATGTTTTGATGTTCAGGTTTATCCTGGCCTGTTACCCCTCATTCATTCACTCAACAGATACTACCTGAGCGTCGACCCTGCATCAGATACTAGGGCGAGGCAGGAAACAAAGGCCTGCCTTTTAGGTCACTGAGGAGAAAAATGTCAGAGGTGGGAAGTGGGGCGTGTTGGGAGGGAGTGTTTGGTCTTGAAAGGGGCAGTCACAACAGGCCTCACTAATAAAGTGCATTTGGGCAAAAACTGGAAGGAGTTATGGTGGAGTGTGCTGCATCTGAGACAGGTGGGTGGGGCAGCCTGGGGATTGACAGGAGCCAGCCCTTAGCTCTGTCTCCACCCATAGGTTGCCAATGTGGAGCTCTACTATAAAGCCCTGCAGTTCTATTTGGATTACAAACCTCTGCTCATCAACGACCTGTTGCTTGTGCTGGCGCCCCGGCTAGACCACACCCGGACTGTTGGCTTCTTTGCAAAGGTGAGTCAGCCAGCATCCCAGAGCCAGAGAAGGGTATTGGGCCAAGGTCATCTGAGTGTAATTTCTTAATAAATAATTTATTTTTATTTTTGTTAAAAGATTTTATTTATTTCTTTTTAAAGGTTTTATTTATTTGAGAGAGAGAGAGAACACAAGCAGGGGGAGCAGCAGAGGGAGAAGGAGAAGCAGGCTCCCCGCTGAGCAGGGAGCCTAACGTGGGGCTCGATCCCAGGACCCCAGGATCATGACCTGAGCCGAAGGCAGACACTTAATCCGCTGAGCCGCCCAGGCACCCCATTCCTTAATAAGTAGTTTTTAAAATTGATCCCCAGCAAATGTAAAGATTAAATGTATCAAACTGCTTTAGGTTTCAGATACAGCTTTGTCTTTCAGCCAAAATATCCGTAGACGAAATTGGCATTTACTCAGTAACCCAGGCAGCCCTTCATGTGTTAGTATGTGTAGGGCATATCAGTTGTGGCTGTCCGGAAGGAGACCTGGAGCTAGGCTGTACACTTTGGCCCATCAGTGTGTCACAGTGCCCCCAGCTCAGTGCCCTGATGACTTGCCTGAGTGCCCTAACCATTCTCCTGACTTGTCAGGCAGGCCAGTTGCCCCTAGTGAAGCCTTACCTGCGGTCAGTCCAGAGCCACAACAACAAGAGTGTGAATGAGGCCCTCAACCACCTACTGACGGAAGAGGAGGATTACCAGGTGGGTGTGGGGGAAGGAGCCCTATCAGAGGGCAGTGACCTCCCTTTGCCCCAGGGACCCCTGCAGCCAGTGTTGGGCACTCAGGGACTGGAAAGCCCCTCCTCGTACCCGCCCCCTTCTCCGAGGGCTGACCTTGCACAGGAGGGGTTGTGGGCCCCACAAGGCACCAGAGGTAGATGAAGAGGGGCCTTTCTGAGGCCATGGTGGCAGCAGCTGCCAATGACTGATTCCTGGTTGTCCGCTCCACTGTGTCCCTCACCCACGGAAAGGCCGGGTCTTCCTAGGGTTTGAGGGCATCCATCGATGCCTACGACAACTTTGACAACATCGCCCTGGCACAGCGGTTAGAGAAGCACCAGCTGATTGAGTTCAGGCGTATTGCGGCTTATCTGTACAAGGGCAACAAGCGGTGGGCCCAGAGCGTGGAGCTCTGCAAGAAGGACCATCTCTACAAGGTGGGTTTCCCGGTGCCCCACGCGCTCCTGTGTGCTTCCTGATGTTTTGGGGGTAGGGGCTGGTGAGATGGCCACAACCCCCTATCAGGAGATACTTATGGTGGGGACAAGGAGGATGAAGTAAAGGGGGACCTGTTTGTAGAACACAGGTTGAAGATCATTATCTTTCATTAACATTGAGCTTCTTCACAGTTACTTGGATCAGAAGACTAGCTCCTATGGAGTTGAATCTTTCCCAGCAGGTGTTTGTGACTCTCACTCTCCCTGAACAGAGTGTGGCAGCATTCACTTGGCACCTACTTTGCTTTCTATTGATCAAGATATAGGGAATAAAAACACCAAAGTGAAAATCCCATTCACAATACTTGTTTCTGCCATTGAGCAATGGCTCAGTACCACCCTCAGGTCTTGATCCAGATCTGGGCATCTGCTGGCCAGGGTGGGCTGCTTGGAGAGATCCCAGGCCCTTGAAGGCATTACCTTCGCTCCACCTGGCCTCAGCATCTCGCCAGTGGGGTAAAGCGCAGTTGCATGAGAGGGCCATTGTAATGTGCGGTGTGGCTAAGCTGATTTCCACGGGTTCCCCGTGCCACGAGCCTCTGGGGAGCCTTTTCTCAGGCCATGAGCTTGACCTAAAAGGTGTTACTCCCAGAACTGTCCTTGGCATTCCTGAGTTTCTTTCTCAGAAGAGGACAGGCGTCTCTCTCTCACGGCACATGGGCCGAGGCCAGAGAAGCCTGGACATCAGGGACACGTCAAGCTTCATCCCGATTGTTACCTCCAGTTTGGGACTGTTATGTGACATGTCCTCCCTTTTAGTGACAGTGCTCATGGTCCTTCCTCGGGTCCTAACAGAGGGAACTCTGAGACAGTTTGTCAGGGTCCTCAGGCACTGGCACTGGGAGGTGGCAGCGGGGCTCCAACACACCAGAGGGAAACTGCCCCTGCTAGGGGTTCCCAGCTGTCCCATCCTGCCAGTGTACACACCAGGGTCTTGAGTGCACGGCCCCTTATCGCTCGGGCAATGAGTGAGTGAGCAAGCAGTGCTGTGAGAACTGCCAGAAGGCCACCTGTCCCCTTCTAACCAGCAATCCCACTCAGAGCAACGTGTGCAAGAAAGAATCCACAAGGACAAAGCCACACACAGAAAGCCATGGGCATACTCTCCAGTGCCCTGGTTTTCAGTGAGGGCGACTCTGACCCCCAGGGAATGTTTGGTTGTCACAGCTGGTGGTGCGGTGCTTCATCTAGTAGGTGGAGGCCAGGGTGATGCTAAAGAGCCCACGATGCACAGCACCCCCCCAACACACACACACGTGTCAGCCATGCCTTGGTACCAGAGCCCACCCTGCATGGAAGTCCTGGGAGAGTGGGCGGTCATAGTGTGCCAGCTGGAGGGGTTGGTGAGTAGCCACTGCTGGCTTCTGGGACAGTCATAAAGCAATAAGAAGCATGCTTTCCAGATTGCAGAGGTTGGGTGTAAAAGCACAGTGGGCTCTTGGCTGTCAGGGGTAACCACCTTAAGGTGTGTTCACTCTACCTGAGGAGCCAGTGGTGTAGAGGGCGTGGTAACTGCATGTGGGAAGCTGGGATTGTTGAGGACCAGCGGGACAGGTGGGGCGTGAGGGAATGTGTTAGGGCATGGGAAGGTCAGGGCTAGGGGCCCATACATAGGTGTGTGAACAGGCAGTAGGTTCGTGGACCCCTCATGCCCACAAGTGAAGAACAGGAGCCTGCAGAGATACAGTCGCAGGCTGGGGACAGTGAAGGACAGGGCGAGGGCCTAGAGCAGGGCCCTGGAAAGTGCTGGCAGTGGTTTGGGAGGGAGGTTGAGGAATGGGGACGAGGTAGAGAGATGCCCCAGTAGTGACATGGGTCAGGTGTGGTGACAAGAAGTGGGAAGGTGTGAGAGAATCTCAGATTCAAGTTTGGTTCCAGGATGCAGGGGGCGGGCACAGACTGAGAGAGCATCTGTGGGCCTCATTGCATCTGAATCCTCTAGGAAACTGCCATTGGACAGTTGGAGCACAATGGTTCTGGAAACGTCCACTTTCTGATGATGGCAGTTGAGTCTGTAAGAGTTCATGAGACAGTCCCCGGGCCTGTGGAGGAAGAGAAGTGCCCACTTTTAGGTGCACATTGAAGATGAACCAACCAAGGGTGGGCCGCCCTGCTGGACTGGAGGACATGCGGGAAGAGTGCCGAGCAGTGACGGCATTGGTGTCAGAGGTCCAGGGAGACCTGAAGGTGTCCTGGAGCTTTCACTTGAGCCTCCACTGACTTTGCCCTCTCCCCTCCCCCTGCCATTAAAATGACAGGTGCCTTTGTAGGAACAGCGTGGGGATGAGGCAGGACTCAGCAGAAGCAACAAGCAGGTGGGAGAGGATCCTTTCAGGAGCAGGGACAAGAGCGGCCTCCACAGAGCTGGCTTATAGGACGTTGGGTCCCACGTGGGAGTCTCATGTTGGAGGACTGAGCAGGAGAGGAGCCAGGACCACAACAGCAGGCAGCAATTAGGGGGCAACCAGAATGCCTTTGAGACTGGTTGTGCCTCTCGGCCGAGAGGCCTCATCTTCAGGCTTCAGTCTCGTGTCTGGAAGCCCAGGTTGTCCAGGGCTGCGGAGGGCTGCTGGAGGGTCCGGGAGAGCTGGCTGACCACGCACTGGCAGTTTAGGCCGTTTGCTTCTCACCGTTGTGGCTAGAAAATTGAAATCACTAATTTACTGATGACTACTCACTGGGTGGGTATGATTCTTTATGTTTTAGACAAATCTGCAAATATGAAAGTAGCGATCAGGGATTTTGGAGGGGACTTTTTTGTCAGGAAGAACGGGCAGATTGCTGTTTCTTGAGCACTGGCTGGGTCCCTTGTAGCTGCTGCATGTTGAGTTGGAAGGATAGTGCTGGCTGTTGAGCCAAGCACAGCGACTCTGACCTTTACATCAGGCCCTGCTAGCTCTGTTACTGTCCCCCAAGCAGTCCCATGCACTCCCTCTGCATGCCAGTCCGGCTGCAAGACCAGAGCCCGTCTCCCAGGGTGCCTGCACCTGTGTGTGTCACCTCCCTCTTGGCATTTCAGCAGGTCTGTGAGAGCCTGCTGCCAGGAGCACACTGTGCCCTCCACAGCCCTCCTGGAGGTGGTACTCCGTCCTACTGGAGGGCAGCTGAGCCACAGAGACCCCTCTGCAGGCGAGGATGGCCTTCACGGAGCCTGGCACTGTTGCGTGTCCTACCGACCCAGAAAGTGCCTCCCGGCAGCGCCAGGTAGGGCAGACCTGAGCTGTGCGTCTGCCTTGGTTGCAGGACGCCATGCAGCATGCTGCAGAGTCCAGGGACGCTGAGCTGGCTGAGAAGTTGCTGCAGTGGTTCCTGGAGGAAGGCAAGCAGGAGTGCTTCGCGGCCTCTCTCTTCACCTGCTACGACCTGCTTCCCCCGGATGTAGTGCTGGAGCTGGCCTGGAGACACAACCTCGTGGACCTGGCCATGCCCTATTTCATCCAGGTGATGAGGGAGTACCTTAGCAAAGTAAGTACGGGCTCTGCCCTGGCTCCCTTGCTGCCACGTAGCACGGCTGTGGCTCTAGCCCATGCGTGCAGAGGCCCCGTGGTGGCCAGTGGCCTGTGGGGGGCCAGCCCAGGTTGGCCAGCTAGCCCCGCCCACCCTGGAGAGTGGCCTCATGCCTTCCCAGTGGTTTGCTGCCCGACATTAACCTATTCTAGAAAATCACCTTGGGGAGCTCTGCGCAGAACTGAGCCCGTCCCCTTGCATTTGCTCTCCCGCACGCTGCTAGGGGGCACAACAGCTGTGCTCGCCCACAGCCGAGGGCTCTTGTGCTCTGAGAACAGCGAGGCAGCAGGTAGCAGAGCTCCAGCACACGGCCCGTGGGCTCCGTCCCTGTGCGGTCAGTTCACCTCTCAGGGCGCCTCTGGTGGAGTTCAGGGTGCATTTGTTGGCAGACCTGTCATGGTAACCCCCCTTTTGCTGAGCACTTAGTAGGAATGGTAACACCTGGACAGGTAGGTAGTCATCCCCTCTACAGCTGTAGTCACAGGTTTGGGTCCAAAGCTGACAGGTGAAGACATGGGCTCAGACCCACATCTCCCTGGCCTCGGGGCCATACTCATGTCTCAGTAAGTTGCTTCTACCACTCCAGATGTCACTTGGTGGCCCTAGCATCCTACTCTTTCTTTGCAGGTTGATGAGCTGTTTAACGAGGTGGGAGTGTCTGATTTTAACTCTCCGTGTGTGTTGAAGCCCTAGGAGTTCTGGTCAGGGGCCTAATTGAGGCACCATCCAGAGACCCTTGTCACCTAGTCTGGTTTGTTTCTAAGGCTGCAGAAAAGCTGCCACTCAGCAGCACCTACTGGCCCATCCAGCCATACACCTAATGTTCTTCCAGGCACATGGAGGCCCCACGATGCTAAGAAGCCCCTAGGCTGAGGGTCTCTTTCAGTGGTGTGAGGGGAGGGGCCTGCAGGGGTTAGTGTGCTAGAGAAGAAATAAGTGCACAGGAGGGGGGTGTCTGGCACTGCCAGCTTTGGCCTGTGAGGGCTTGCTCTTTCTGCCACCTGCAGTGCCTCCTGGGAGCTGCCCAGCCCCTGTCAAGGACTGTTCCATGGGTCATTCAAGACCATCTCCCTGCTACAGGAGGAGGGACTGCCAGAGTGTGTCCTAGTCCCATTCACACAGCACATCTGAGTGGGAGGTGTCCCGAGGTTCTTCAGGGGACAGGAGAGGGGCAGTCCTGGCCATGTGGCCTGATCTGCAGGCTACCAGGGTACATAGACTGGTTGGATTTACAAGAGTCCCTGGTTCCTCAACCACAGTGGATAGCAGCTCCCTAAAGGAAGTGTCTGTGCTGTGTGGAGCTTGTCTTCAGAGCCTGTCCCATGGTTTCTGCTTTTCCCATCCCTAAATTGTCTTAGCCAGAGTCTGTCTGCTGTGCCCCTGCATAAAGAAGGGTACATATGGCTTGAATATCTTCCTAGAGTCAAGGCCCATGGGTTAACATAAGAGGAACTCACATCGCTCAGACCTTCATTGCTGCAGGTGTTGGGACCTCCATGGGGCCTCGAGGACTGGGGGGGGGAACACACTCCCTCTCTGTGATGAATGATGGAGGTCATCCTGGCAGCCATGTCAGTACTGCAGCTGCATAGCTACTTCAGGGTGGAACAGTGTGCTTGGGCTACAGCTGCCTTCCTGCTGGAAGGACCTACTCCCTAACCCAGGGTCCCCAGACACCTCCCCTAGTCCTAGGACGAAGGCAGGGGCTACCACGGCTCCCACCATCGCTGCTGCCCCACATGCCTGCACCAGCACCAGACCCGATGCCTGTCATGTTGGGGATAGGGTGGGCTCAATAGAGGTTTCTTAGGCAGTGGTGGGATGTGGGCTGGTCCTTAGCTGGCCTGGGGCCCAACAGACTAGACTGCTGTGAGGTCGAGAGGCCCAGACAAGAAGGCCACAGCCCCTTCCTGCCTGGAGAACCGGGCCCAGGGCCTCTTGATTCATTTGGGAAGCTTGAGGACCATCCCTCTGAGAAAAACCCGCATCCCTGAGCCCCCTGACTCTCTCAGTGGAGGATGCAGGCCTAGCTTAGACCTCAGCTTGGGTGGGAGCCAGCTGAAGGAAGAGAGTACGGATTGCAAGGCCACTGCACTGTCCTGCTCCTTCCTCACCTCAGCCCTTGTCCCAAGGAGGGAAGGGGAGAGGAGTGCAGAGGGCCAGTAACAGGGCTGCTTCTGCTAGGGTTCTGGTGCCTGGCCTGATCTCTCCCTGGCCCGAGTGCACACAGGGCACATAATTTTTCCTTCTTTCTGACTCAAGTCCTTGTTTTGGTGGGGCCAGGGCAGGGGGCGGGGGGTGTCCCAGACACACAGTTGCTATGGCCACCACTAGGACAGTGCTGTCTGCCCCTCAGGCCCCTGACACCACCTTGCTCTGTTCCCTCCCTGTCCGAGTGTCTGCCCCAGCCTGTGGGTACTGCATGGGGTAGCCCTTGGTGAAGCCTTGAGGAAGAGCAAGGAGGCAGCCTGCCCATCCCTGAGGTGGTGCATCCGCCCTGCAGGTGGGATGTCCCAGACGTCAGGTGACTGGTCTCCTCAGGAAGGGTGGGCAGCGTGGACTGGCTAGATGTAGGAAGTGCTCCGTCGTCTTGGCGGTGTGCCAGTATCCAGAGGAGGGCCAGCCCCGGGAGCTGGGCTGCACATGCAGCCTGCAGTCACCGGCCGTGCTCTGCTGCCCCGGGCCGCCAGGGGCCCGCTTGAAAAGCACCGGGCTGGAACAGTGGGGGGTCACCAGGGCCCCCTTGGGCACTCCATGTCTACCCAGTTATAGACGCTTCACCTTCCTGTGGAGCAGGGCAGTAGTCACTGTGGTACAGCGTCTGCCCTTCAACCAGCCCCCGCCCTGACTTTCCTGGAGGCTGTGTGCTGCCTCCTGTCCGGCAGGCACTCCAGCGCTCTCACCTCTTGGCAGGTAGACAGACTGGACGCTTCGGAGAGCCTGCGCAAGCGAGAGGAGCATGTGGTGGAGCCCGCCCCTCTCCTATTTGGTAGGTGGCATCCCCTTGCCCCTAGGGAGGGGTGAGTAAGGAAGGTCATTCACATTGCCCTTCCCTGGCTGGGCTTCAGATCAGAGAAGGAACGGACAGGGTGGGGCACGGAAGGACCACAACGGCTGCCGGGTGTGGAGAAGGTCAGTGGACCCAGGAATGTTGAAGAGGCACGGCCATTGTCCTCCCTTTTCTCAGGGTGCCTGCCTTCTGTGAGGGTGCCCCTGCTTGCTCCTTGTGCCTAGCAGCTGGCCCAGTCTGAGCTGCTGCCATGTGCTGCTCTGCCTGCTGCTGGCTGTGACTGCAGAGCCTGCCTGGATGGCCTGGCCGTCGAGCAGACAGATTAGTTGGTGTCTGCTGCACCAAAAGGCTGTTGGGTTCTGGAGTGTGTTGCGGGACTAACAAAGGCCTGAGGGTGTGGTGTGAGCACGCAGCACGTCTCCCACCAGCTGTGTCCTCCTCAGGGTCATTGTGCCCCCCTACCACCACCATTAATGTCAATCTGGTTTTTTTAGATTTTGATGGGCATGATTGAGACCCAGCCAGTTGAGCTAAGTAAGTGTCCCATTTCGGGACTAGCTTACCCCCTAGCCTGGCCAGCCTCTGTAGCTGGCCCCACAACAGCAACTCCCACTGTCCTTGCCCCCAGGCACCTGTTCTCCAGTGCCTGAGCCTTGGGTGGTCAGGGCTGGTCTGCGACCCTGCTCCTTGGGCCCCTGGCCACTCGGGGGCAGCAGGAGCTCTGCTCACCCTCTGCTTCTCCCTCTGCAGGCCAGCAGCTGATGCTGACAGCGGGCCCTGCTGCAGGCCCTGCCCCTGCCGGCTTCCCCTATGGATATGCTGCTGCACCTGCCTTCGCCCAGCCTCCTGTGTACGGCTTCAGCGTGTAGTGGGCGCTCAGCGGCAACACGCCTCTATGGGGTTAACCTCAAGGAGCGTGTCATCCCACAAGCACAGAGGACCCTGATGGGAGGCGGGGACACCTGGACATTGTTTATTTTTGCTGAGGCCCAGTGGTGGCAGCCTCTAAGCCATCGCCAAGCCTGGGGAGGCCAGGGTAGCCACTGACTGCCCAAGAAGACCAGCTCTGGTGGACTCTTGCCTCCAGGCCCTCTGGCTGGAGCCAGGCATTCCTGGGGAGTTCTCGGCAGGGATTCCCCGCCCTTGGTGGGAGGGGCAACCAGTTTTCGCTCAGCACTGACGGAGCTGCCACCTCCAGGCCACTCTGCCAGACACAACTGAACGGACCTTCTAACCTGGCCCTGAGTCTCCTACCGATCATGAATATTAAAGTCGGTTTATCAAGGCAAAGCTTCCCTGCTTGGTGCTGGTGTGGGTAGCAGGGGACAAAAGATTTGTTGGGGCCTCTTTGGAATGGGAACCCGCGTCTGCCCAGGGAACAAGCTGCCCAGGGGGAGATAGCCAGGGTGTACTGAGGATCTTTTTCCTGAGTTCTCTGCATGGAGCTCTAAATACCGTAGCGGGGGGATGGTAGCCGCACAGCCCGTTGGGTGTCGGAATGCCAAACCCTCAAACGTCAGGGATGGGACTAGCCCCATGTGCCCCGGGGGTGGGGGGTGGGGTCTGCCTGTCTCTCCACCCCCGATCTCCGGGGATCCCGGTCGCTCAGGCAGATGCCACGACCCTGAGTCCTGCTCCTTCCCGTACTGTATTCTGCCTGATGCCGGGGCGGGTTTTAGAAACTGCACCTTGACCCACAGATCCAAGCCCGAGCACAGCACCGCCTCCCAAGGACCCTGAGCTCGGTTATTGGCTGGGCTATCGATCCCGCCCCGGCGCCTGCCTCGCTCGCCCCGCCCCGGCCTCAGTTTCCCGGCCGGCGCGGGGCGGGCCAGGGGCGGGGCCCGGCTCGGACCACGCGGGGCGGAGCCCGGGAGCTGACGCGACCGCTCCGCCCCCCGGGCCTTAACCGGCCGCCGCCGCCGCCGCGGACCGAGCGCGGAGAGCAGGAGGCTCGGACCCGAGGCCGACGCCGGGCGCCCCGCCTCCCCGCCTCCCCGCCTGCCATGGCCAAGCCCCGCGCTCTGGCGGCCGCCGCACCCGCGTCCGGAAAGGCCAAGCTGACGCACCCGGGGAAGGCGATCCTGGCAGGTGGGCCCCTACGGGGCACGGACCCCCGATTTGCCCCCTCCGTTGGCCCCACGGTGCTTCCGGGTGGGCCCGGGACGCCGAGGCCCCGCCCCACTTCCGGGTCGGGTGAGGGGTGGGGCTCGGCCCGGGTCCCCATCCAGCGCGTGGGGGATCGCCCGGCTCGTCGCCCCTCCGCGCCTAGCCAGGACAACGTGGGTGGGGCAGGGGACGCTGCCGGGCCTCCCCTACACCACAGGCGCGGGACAAAGTCCGGGGCGGGGGAGGGGCCGGGGCGCCAGCAGCGGCGGGCCGGACGGCTCGGCCGCGGGGCTGTGGTCTCAGGGTCCGGGTCCCTGGTCTCCTCAGGCGGCCTGGCGGGCGGCATTGAAATTTGCATCACCTTCCCCACCGAATACGTGAAGACACAGTTGCAGCTGGACGAGCGCTCGCACCCTCCGCGGTACCGGGGTATTGGTGAGTAGGGGGCTGCCGGGGGGGCGGGGGGCGAAGGGGTAGGGGCGGTGCGCCACCGAGAGGGCCGGGCCCTGCGCTCGGGGAGCAGCCTTGACGGGCTGCGGGGAACTGCGGGGGGCGGGTCTCTAGGGTGGCTGGGGTCGCTGAACGCCCCCTCCTCCAGGGGACTGTGTGCGACAGACGGTCCGCAGCCATGGCGTCCTGGGCCTGTACCGAGGCCTCAGCTCCCTGCTCTACGGCTCCATCCCCAAAGCGGCCGTCAGGTGAGGCGGGCTGGGGTGGTCGAGGGAGGGCATCCGGGCGGGGCGGCTGCAACCCCTCTCACCCGACTGCCTCCTGTTCCCAGGTTCGGGATGTTTGAGTTCCTCAGCAACCACATGCGAGATCCCCAGGGACGCCTGGACAGCACCCGGGGACTGCTGTGCGGCCTGGGTGCTGGTGTGGCGGAAGCCGTAGTGGTCGTGTGCCCCATGGAGACCGTCAAGGTGGGGAGGGTCCCAGTAGGGAGAAGGTGTGCGGAGGGGCGCTAGGGTGGCTGGGGTCATCCTAGGAGACCAGCAAGGTAGAGAAGGTCCTGCAGGAGCAGGGCAAGGTGTGCAGGGGAAACTGCCTGGGGAGCTGGGTGCAGGAGGTGTGCAGGAAGGGCCTCCTCTGGAGACTGGACTCTGTCCTAAAGGCAGTGGGACAACTGACATTGGGGTTTTTTAAAAAAAACACTTTTATAAACAGAAAACGTAAGATAACATGTTTCCTGCCTAAGCTGTAGGAAATACCAGCAAACGTAACTGCAGAGACTCTTTAGTAAGGCCAGCCCTCTTGTTTGCTGGGGTCTTTTTGTCCTGCGGTGACCTGGGAGGCCCTGTTTCCAGGTGAAGAGCTGCACCTCCAACCCTGAGCAGATCTTTGTGGGCCCTGGGCCTGCAAGCCAAAGGGCCAAGTATGCCCTTCCAGGGGCATCCTGGGAGCTAGGGCCTTTGCTTTCCTCTCACAGGTGAAGTTCATCCACGACCAGACCTCCCCCAACCCCAAGTACAGAGGATTCTTCCACGGGGTCAGGGAGATTGTGCGAGAACAAGGTGAGCCATAATGGCTTCCTCCTCAGGTAGGGCCAGGGACCTTGGCCAGGCTGGCCTGAACTTCCCCTTCCTGCTTTGGTGCTCTGGTGTGCCACTCTCCCACTCCCCAGTCCCCAGCTGGGGCCTGGGAAGCACCAGTATGACTCCCATGCCTGTCTGCCCCTAGGGCTGAAGGGAACCTACCAGGGCCTCACAGCCACCGTGTTGAAGCAGGGATCTAACCAGGCCATCCGCTTCTTCGTCATGACCTCCTTGCGAAACTGGTACAGGGGTATGTATCTGTTGGGTCTGCACCCCCAAGACCCCACTTCCAACCCCTCTGGGTTAGGCTCCTCCTCTTCAGTCTTCCCTGCCAGGACCTGGCCTCCTGGGGCCCTCACATTGATAGGCTCTTTTCCGTGCTCCTCCCCAGCCCTGAAGAGCCCTCCCCTTTGCCTTCCCATCACTTTCTGATTGCATCTCCCACCCACATCCAGGGGACAACCCCAACAAGCCCATGAACCCACTGATCACCGGAGTGTTTGGAGCTGTCGCTGGCGCAGCCAGTGTCTTCGGGAACACTCCTCTGGACGTGATCAAGACCCGGATGCAGGTGGGGGTGGGGCCAGGAAGGGGGTAGGGAGTTTGTGACAGGGGCTAGCCGCTGAACCCTGTGGCACACTGCTGTCCTGCAGGGCTTGGAGGCGCACAAATACCGGAATACATGGGACTGTGGCTTGCAGATCCTGAGGAATGAGGGGCTCAAGGCGTGAGTAGGGGAGGGGCAGGGCTGTGGTCCCCACCCGCTGCCAGCCCCAGACTATCCCTCAGGAGTCCTTACCTTTAGGTTCCTGCCCTTGTCCCTCTGATGTCTGGACCCACCCTCACTGTCCAGGGACACTGTTCATCTGCCTTCTCACCTCCTACCTCTCCCTGCCCACAACCCCAGATTCTACAAGGGCACCATCCCCCGCCTGGGCCGGGTCTGCCTGGACGTGGCCATCGTGTTTGTCATCTACGATGAAGTGGTGAAGCTACTCAACAAAGTGTGGAAGACAGACTGAGTCCCCGAGGGGCTCTGCATGGGGGTTGGCCGAGGTGCCTCCAGACCAGTCCCCACTGCCCTCTTCTCACGATTCTAGTGCAGTCGTGCCAAAAGGCCCCTTTTCCCTGTTCCTTGCACTCCATGGCCTGGGTCTGTCCCCTGCAGCCATTGAGTCCACATGTCCCTTAGTGCCGGGTGTCCCGTGGTGTGTTAGGACACCACCATTGTGTCCATGTGTCCGGCCAAGGCTGGGTGTCCCTCTGGCCTGTGAATCTGTGCCCACTTGTCCATGTGCTTACTCATGAGCCGTGTGCCTGTGTTTCATGTTCCGTGTCATGTGACCTTGTGCCCCACTTCCCGGGGTGCCCATGTGGCTTGGGTCCACGGCCTGTAGCCATGGCCCGGTCCCAGCCCGGTGCCTTCCACCCTGGGCAGCAGGGGCACCTGCCCCGGCCTACCACAGCTGCCTCTGGGCCTCAGCCTGGCCTCACCGCATTCCAGGGGCTACATGCCCCCTGCTTCTCCCACCACTGGCCTTAACTGGCCCTTGGGCCCTCCCTCCGCCCGGGACAGGGTGGCACCTGCCACTCTCACGACCACTCTCCCATGGCAGAATAAACCGGATCCTGTCGCAGCCTGCTGTCCCTGTGTGGGCCCATCTGTGGGTGGATAATGATTGTCCATGCCTCTGTAAAGAGCAGGTCCACCCCCTCACCAGAGAACACTGGCAGGGGAACAGGGAAGCAGGGCAGCAGGCAGGCTGGTGGGTGAGCCAGCTGTGGCCACAGCATCAGACCCCAAGAGGCCTGGCACCATCATGCCAAGGAACATTTGGACTCTGTCCAGGCCATGCTTGTGGCCTGTGAGCAAGGTTCTGCAGGGTCAGCTAGTGGACATGCCCTCAGGATCACCTGGCAGGCAGCACTGAGTGGGCAGAGTGGAGAACTGCCCCACCCCAGGGGTTGGGCCTGGGAGACAGTGCTTCGGGGCCCTCAACTGCCCCTCAGCCTGTGGCCTAGCTCACCTTCTACTACTCCCTCACAGTTTCTCTGTGGTCTGCTTGTGGGGAAGTGCTTTGGGGCATCTGATTTCTGAGGCTCTGAGCAGGGGACCTTTGCTCACTCCTTTACCCTGGTTGAGAGACAGCTGCCCTGGGGCAGGATGGGGTAGAACTGCCTGACCAGGGCCCCAGGGCCCCTCCTTCCCCCCAGATCGGAGCTGGGAACCACAACCCAGGGCCAAAGTGGAAGAGACCCGAGAGCAGGATGGGATAAACCGGGGCCCCTGGCTGTGCAGGGGCAGAAGGCACTTTGCTGTCCAAGTGATCCATGGGTAAGAGTCATCCAAGGCTTTGGTTCAGATTGGGAAATAACTTGCCAACAGAAGCCTCAGCAAGCAGGTCTGGTCCCTAGAGCTGCTCCTTTTAGGGGAGAGTGCCCTACCCCTGCAAGCTCCCACAACATCCAGATCCCTGGTCTAGGGATCTGGGACAGATCCGAGGGACAATTGTGGGCTTAGGGGTACAAGGAAAATGGTTTTATAGGACTGGGCAGTGCATACTCACTGTTCTTGGGAGGTAACCAGTCTTAGCCGCAACTGAGAAGAAAGGGCCCTAGAGCAAAGTTTGCCTGCCCACAGGGGCCAGGGGCTGTCTACCACACACATACTGGGGCATGCAGACCCAGACACAGGCCACTGGCTCCTTTCTGGGCCTCAGGAGCTTTGCCGTGGTGATAGGCAGTGCTGGCCCATGGCATAGGCCACTGAGGCTAGGGGAGCACACAGCAGACAGCATCTCTGGGCTGTGGTGGGGAACAGAAAGAGCCCTGGCTTCTCATTTGTTCACTGTGTGACCTTGGGCAAGTCACCTAATCTCAATTTCCTAATCTGTGAAATGGGGTGACAGAAAAACCCAGCCCATCCATATAAAGTGCTTAGAACAATGCCTAACACAGTAAGCCCTTGCATGTGTAGCTTTTTTCTTTGAGTTGTGGAAGGTTATTTACAGTCGGCCAGAGTTCCAGGTAGTTCCTAGAGCAGGCAAAGCCCAGCAGCTGAGCCCTGAGGGGACTCAGTGCTCCCAGTACTGACCTCCAGGAATGGTAACCATTCACTGACTACACACTAGCATCCCAGAATCCTGTCCCCTTCACCCTTCACTGGGAGGATGGGGCTGAGACTGCACTGGTCTGAGAGTAGGGCATGGGGACCCCCACCCAGGAGCAACCTAGCCCCCATTCCTCTCTCTTCAGGAGGATCAGGAGCCCTACCATAGTCCAGGTCCCCTCTCCTGTGTCTCCCAGCACGACGTGGTAGCCCAGCCAGAAAAGACAGCTGGGTTGAGTCTCCTGGGGCTGTGGTTACAGAAGAGCCACACACTCTGGTGGAGGCAACTCCACCCCCTTCACACATTACCTGAATTAGTAGGCGGCCTCAGTTCTTAGAGCTGAGACCTGAGGGAAGGGGAGCAGGAGGGGCAAGGTATCCTGTATGCAGGAAAGAGCTTGTGGTGTCCAAGCTGAGGGAAGTGAGCAGGCAGGGACCTGGAGGGAGGGAGCCCAGCTGCGTTTAACTAAGACCCCAAAGGCTGCAGAGAGGAGGACAATGGCAGGGGACCCTTGTCCTTGTGGCAGTGGGGGCATAGGGGCAGAGATGTGTGCAGATCTTCAAGGAATTGGGAGGTAGAACAGACACAACTTCCAGCCTGGTCCCCTACCTGGACACAGACCAGTGGTGGGGTAGTGGGTGGGGTGGGGGGAACCCCAGGAGGTGGCTGGGTCTGCTTATCAGAGGAGAGATGTGAGGTGAGGAGGGTGGAGATTCCAGGTCACCATGTCCCACCCACAGCCAGAACCTCTGTGCTGGGCTGGAAGCCACAGCCAGCCTCCACTCAGCCTCAGGCAGCCTTCACCATCTAGCATGGCCTTGACCTGGAATCCTAACGTAATGTAGCCAGGAGGGACAATGGCCTCAGAGACAGGGCACGGGAGCAGAGGGTGAGGTGGTGGCTACTCCTAGGGCAGGGCTTGGCCAACCTCCGGCCCTGTCATCACTGCTGTGGGGCTGAAGAATGGTGTCCTACCCCCTTAGGCAGAGGCCTCAAGCAGCTGTCCTCCAGCTCCCCTGCCCCTGCCACTACTGCACAGGCGTCCCCTGGATTTTTCCATGTCCTTGTGTAGGTGATGAATGGCAGTTAGAGCTTAATACACACACAAAAAAACAGTCACTCCTGACCAATGGGTCTGTGTCCTCTTAGCCAACAAAGAGAATTCTGTTTTTCAGGTTGTGCCCTTAGCCTTTATAGCAAACATAATCTCAGTTGAGGATGCCAGAGTTATTTCCTTTCTTTTTACTTCCTGCAAGTTCTCAGATTCCCTGGGCAAGGGTCTTTGGTAAGGGGCACAGAATCAGGGGGTCTAGGGGAGCTCCTGCCTCATCAAGATCTGGGAACAGGGACTCGACACCCTAGGGACAAGGACTTAGATGCATGCACAGTAAAGAACTGGCCTGAAAGGACAACTGGAGGGCCACAGACAACACTCAGAATTGTGGGTGACCCATGGAAAAAAGGTGGCCCCTGGTGTGGTCTTGTTTCTCCCCTCTGCCCACACCCACCTGGCAAACATCCCTGGGGCAAACTCCCCTTCTCCCCCCACCCCCACTCATTTTGGGTCAAACCCTGACCAAGCCCCAACTGCTGTCACCTTTGTCTCCTGGCAGGCCATGCCCACCTCCCCACGTAA
Organism: Halichoerus grypus; assembly: GCF_964656455.1. Lineage (NCBI taxonomy): Eukaryota > Metazoa > Chordata > Mammalia > Carnivora > Phocidae > Halichoerus > Halichoerus grypus. The sequence goes on from NC_135724.1 coordinate 63,066,299, forward strand.
TCCTCCACTGACTAGGCCTGACCTGGGAGGCTTGGCCACAGGGGTGTCATCTCCTGACGTGACCTCAAGGGATAAACCATCCCACCCCCCCTGCTCCTAAGCAGTGCTCAGATGCCTACAGTGGCCTGCCGCCCCGCCCCTGGCTGAAAAGCACTGAAGACGCTGGGGCCTTGGGCAGTTTTACCACGCTGACCGGGTCGGTGCGGCTGAAGCTCCCTGCCCAGCCTGTTTATCTGCCCCTGGGTGCCCTACACAGGGTGACCGAAGCCCCGCAGCGCCCTCCCCACCCGCGCCGCCCGATGGCCTGACGAGGAACGGCCTGCTCTCGGTGTCCGGGAGACTGCCCCCAATGGCTGTGATGGGGGCAGGGTAAATAAACTGCCCGCGATTGTGACCAGGAGGCTTATCCCGACCAGGTCACGGGAAAGAGGCTGTGCTTGCCAGGGCCGAGTGAAGAAGGGTCCACCCTCATGGTCACTCGTTTGCGCCCCCAGGCAGGCTGCTAAAGGCCGCAGACCATCAGGGCCTCTCTCAGCACTCGCCATTAGAGGGACGGGGGCCCGTGGGCGCAGAAGGCACCCAGGGGGGCTTCCTGGGTCCATTTGTGAAGAAGGAACCAGATTTTTCCGGCCTTGGGGACACGCGGTGAGAGCAGGGTAGGCGGCGGCCAGGCCGCCCGCGCGCGATCAGGAACCGCGGCGGCCCGGGGCGGGGACGCTCGCGCCCGGAAGTCGGGGCGGCTCGTGCTGATGGCGTCACGGGCGCGCTCCCGGCCAGCGTAGGCTCGCTCACGCGCTCCCCCGGGGCTCAGCTGCGGGTCAGGGTGGGTGGGGTGTCGGAAGGCCGGTCGCTCGCAGTCAGTACCACCAGTCCCCACCCTCGTATTTCACCGCCAATGCCCGCCCTCGCCTGCAGTCCCCCAACACGCTCCCGAGTCACTGAGGCCCCTGCTCCGGCGACCGACGGCCCACATTGGACGCTGCCAGCGGCCTCTCCTGACACGCCGGCCGTAGGGTACATCCCCCGAGCTCCCGCACCCCCGCCTGGAGATGGCTGTTTCCCAGGGCTGGACTTCTCCCGCGGCAGCCTGCTCTCTAACTCACCCCCAGACGAGCAGCACGCGCTGCTCCCTCTTCCTCGAACACTCTTCTTCGCCCCCGACCTTCACCTTGTTATTCACACTGTTCTCAGGCCCTGCCAGACCTATGTACAGGTAGAGGGACTGTTCCCCTTTCCCCGCACAGCCCTCTCACCTGGTTACCTTCCTGTGTACTCTGACCCGAGCTCCCGGAGGGCAGAGCTTGGGCCTGTGGCTCACCCGTGTCCACTCCGCAGAGCCTGGGCTCCAGAGATGTTTGCCAAGTGAAGGCAGGAAGGACTTTCGACGGTGTCTTTTCCTCCCCCCTGCAGGTCTTTGCTTCAGTGCCCCCAGCCTCAGCCATGAGGAAGGAGATAGGGTCAGGGGATGGGACGAAGAGGGCTCCACCAGCCTCTCCAGGGCTACCTCCCTTCCGGTCCTGCCTCCCTGGCCAGCTTCAGACCAGCTGTCTGCTGCCAGCCATGGGTTCATGTAAGGCACAGTGGCCTTGCCACATCCCCATGGAGGGGGAGGCCTATGGTGCACTGACACCCCTCTGAGTCTCCCACTCCAGGGGCCTGTCATTAGCAACCCAGGAGGAGGCTTAGGGGCTGGGGGTGTCCCTACGGAAGGCAGCAGCGAGCACAGGCTGTTCAACTGGACAGTGGTGCCTCCTGGCTGGACCTTTTCTCTCAGCCAGCCCTGTTTCCCAGACGGGAAAACCCAGGCAGAGACAAATGAACTATCTAGGACCTAGCTAGTGAGAGAGGGCAGATGACAGCAGTGGGGAGGCAGCAGGTGGCAACACATCAGTCCTGACTGAATAGATCAGCAAATATGCCCCTCAGGGGCCCAGACCCTTAAAAAGGACCCCAAGGGAAAGATGGAGGTTCTGCAAGCGGTGGCTCCTTGCCGATCTCCATCAGCATCCTCCAGTCGGTCACCTGGCTCCTGGTCACGATGGAGAGGGTGTGTGCTTTACTGAGGAAGCCACGCTCAGTGGGGAAGCTGACGCCCAGGGCTCCAAGGGGTGATCAAGGCCAGAGGTGGAGTGGGGGGAGGACAGAAGGGAAGGGTGACCCCAAGGATAGGCAGAGACTGTGTTCCCCGACCTCCCAAAAAGGCTGGCAAAGGTGGAGGCTGGAGCCAAGAGCCTGGCTCCACTCACGCCTAGAGGGCCAGGTCCATGCGTCAGCCCTTTGGCCTGATGAAATGAGGTGTGCATCCTTACCTCTGGTCCTCAGGACCAGGCTTGGCCCAGTCAGCTGGGGAAACCGAGACCAGCCTATGGGCCTGGACTGCAGAGGTTCCGTGGCTACTCGGGTCAGAAGTGTCCTCCACCGCTTGCGCACTCCCTGCTGACAATTGAGCGGCCAAAGCAGATTAACCCGGGTGCTAATCCCCGCTAATGGCTTCAGAATCCCCGGCGCTGAGCAGCTAAGCCGGCCTTTCTCCACGGCCACGGCCGGGCCCTCCCCGGCAGCTTCAGCCCCGCGACCATGCCGATACTATCTCGGCCCAGCCCGGCCGCGGGTCCCGCGCTAATCCCTGGCGCTCGCTTTCTTCCCCGTCCCGCTCAAGATCGGGCCGATTGGCGTTTGATTACGGACGCTATCGAGGGCCTCTTTGTGCTATCGGCCCCAAATCCCCTAATTCCGTGATAAAGGAGGCATTAGCGGCGTTTGCTGCCGAGAAAGGCACCGGGATGAAAGAAAGCAATCAGGGGAATCCTGATGGCCTCGCCTGCGGGCCCTGGGAGGGAGGCCAGAAAGGGGGTCTGGGAAGAGGAGGGGATGTGGGAGGAGGGGCTGGAGAAAAAAGGGGTGCTGCCTTAAGGAGCCCGACTCCCCACCTCCACCCTGAGTCTGCCTTGAACTGTGCTGAGGACCCCCTCCCCACTTCCACTCTGGCTGCCAGCTCTGCTGGATGCTGAGGGACCACACACTGCCCCCCGGCACCATCTTTGCACTTGCTGAGACCTAACCGCCAAACCCACCCTGGACCTTGCTGGGCCTGCCTTGCACTCCAGTCTCTGACTGTCCAAAGCCAATGATCTCTCAGGGTTCATCAGCAGATCCATTCCACCCATGGCCCCTGATGTTCCTCCAACCTCTCCCAATCCCCCAGAGGCCCTGCTCCCCCCCCCCCCCCCCATCTGTCCCTCTCTTTTGGCACTGACCAGCTTTGACCAGTCCTGGAAGCAGCCGGGTCTGCTCTTCAGTGTGGGAAACAGAAGTGAGGGCATCCAGTGTTGACTAGGATTGTTGACGGAGCATGTGCAGAGGAAGGTGCCCCGAGATCTCCAGTGTTGCAGTGGGGTGAGTAGGAAGGGCCCCTCTGCAGAGGCCACAATGAGCCCCAGGGTGGGGCTGAGTCGGGCCAGGCTGGCTGTGCACTGGGCTCATTGGGGGAGCTGACCTGGAGTGCGGGCAGCAGGAGAGCAGGCAGAGGCCAGTGGGGCAGATGGACAGACGTGGCAGAGTCCAGGGGCTGGAGGACCACAAAGACAAGGGGACTAATCCCCAGGATCCTCTTATCCTGAGAATTTGAAGCAGGGGAGCACTGTGATTGGATTTGTGTTTGTAGAGATCACTGCTGCCTCTATGGGCAGGCTCACTCACTCTGAGGCTTGGACAGCTCTGTGGCAGGTGAGCATTTACCAAGGCGCACAATTGGGTGGGTGGGCCACTAAACCTGAATGGACAGGTGTGCATTTACCAAGGTGAACAAGAGTCTAGGTGTGCGTTTTTCCAGGTGGCTAGGTAGGAAAGTGGGCCAGGGGGACCAGGGGGACAAATAGGTGGATGGGTGTACGCCATGGGTAGCATCATGGAAACCGCTGGGGCTCTGTCCAGATCCCTTCAGTGGTCAGCCCACCTGTCCTGCTGCTTTGAGTGTTGGCAGCTAATGGAGCACAGCCGCCTCCATCCTGGAGCACTGCCTTTGGTGATGGAGCCTCCCACACTCCCTCTGCTCGGGGCAGAGCTCAGCCAAGGACGGACTGGCATAGGGTACAAAAGGCTGGTCCTTACTTTGCCTCAAGGCAATTCAGATCTGTGAAGCCACCAGTGCTTCCATATGGGATTACAGGAAACTGACCCTAACCAAGACCACCTTCTTGCTTAGCACTCTCCATTCCTCACCCTGCCCGGTCCTGCTTCCAGGGTAAACGACCATCTCAATCTCCTGAGACTAAACAGTTTACCAGGAGGTAAATTTCATTGCTCAAACCAGAATGGTTACTCACCCTATACTTCTTTTGTGTCCCCCAAAAAGAGATGTTGACGTTCTAAACCCCCATACCTGTGAATGTGAACTTAACTGAAAATAGGGTCTTTGCAGCTGTAATTAAGATGTAAATTAAGATGAGGTTATAGTGGAATAGGGTAGGCGCTTAATCCAGTATGACTGCCGTTCTTATAAGAAGTAAGAAGAGACACAGATGTGGCGCCTGGGTGGCTCAGTCGGTTAAGCGTCTACCTTCGGCTCAGGTCATGATCCCAGGGTCCTGGGATCGAGCCCCACATCGGGCTCCCTGCTCAGCAGAGAGCCTGCTTCTCCCTTTCCCTCTGCCTGCCACTCTGCCTACTTGTCCTCTCTATCTCTCTGTCAAATAAATAAGTAAAAAATATCTTTAAAAAAAAAGTAAGAAGAGACACAGAGGCAGACACACAGAGAGGGGAAAGCCACATGAAGACACACGCACACACACAAGGAGAACATGGTGTGATGACAGACATGGAATGGAACAATGCATGTACAGACTGATGGGCACCAAGGATTGCCAGAAACACCAGAAGTTAAGAAAAAGCATGGAACAGATTCTCACCAGAAGCGCTGCCCTGTTGATGCCTTGATTTTGGAATTTTGGCCTTTAGAACTGTGAGAGAATAAATTTCTGTTGTAAGCCATACAGATTGTGGGACTTGGTTAAGGAAGACCTAGCAAACGAATACAGATTTCTTCACTCCTAAGAACACACCCTCAAAAATAAGTCATTTGGATAAGAATCTCAGTATCAGGCTTTGCTTCTAGGGAACATGGCCTTGACCAGAAGTGGGTGGTCCCAGGAAACTGACCCTAAGGATGGCACTCTGAATTTGGATCCCTAGCCAGCTGGGTGGCAATGAGAGACCATCACCGATGGCATGTGGAGACTTGATAGCCCCTGGCATGAGTAGCAGTGTGACAGTGAAAACTGTCATCTGGGAGAACCACGATGGGAAACAGGTGGAGAGGGAGACCGTAGCTGGAACACTGTCTCAGGCACTTGAGAGGTAGGGAGGAAATGGTAACCATAAGAGCAATGGAACTAAGTGGCTGTTGCAAAGTATTATTGATTCCTTGATGAGAGAACATGGCAAATTCAGAGATATTAATCAACAGTGAGTGTCAGAGGCCACCTGACACAGGGCAAGAGACCCTGCAGCCTGAGGAAGATGAAGATGAGGCACTGCAAAGTAGGGGTCTTAACCTAGACAAGCCTCTTTGCATTGATGTCGGGGTCCTAATGGTGAAGAAGTGGGACCCTGACACATGGAGTATGGATATCTGGGTGGATGAGCACTTTGAACCTCAGACTCCCCTGAACCCTCTAGGATTCTTCTGTGGTGAACAAAAGTGACCCCACCTTACACAAGAATTCCGCACACACCTCAAAAGAGGCAGGCACCTTATCAGACGGTGCTTGCTTCTGGGTCACCCCCACCTCCCCTGCAGGCCACCACACCCCAAACTAGGATCATATCTCAGCATAGACTAACTGAATGCTGGGCCCACTGGGAAGGCATGGACGGTGTGCAAGGGAACTGTGGGTTTGTCTGAGCAGAGCTGGCAAGAACCAGGAGAGGATGCCTTAGGGTGGACCTTAAGGGCAATGGACCAAGGAGATGGGACACAAATATTGATAAGGAAGAGCTGATCAACATAGGGGTACTCTCCTGTGACCCAGGAGACTCTGGCAGGAACCCTCAAGAAATTATTCTAATATGCTCCCAGGGTGGCCTGTGGAAAAAGTCATGGTCAACAGCAAACAAAATAGAGATGCTAGAATAGCCGTGGAAAAGAAGAGATCAGAAGACTCAGAAAAGGAGCATGTGGAATTGGGTTTATGATTAGAAGACCCACCAGCAGCCGGTGAGCTCCCCCAGATCTTCAGGAGGGCCTGGAGGACACTAAGGAGTGCACTTGTGAAAAGCCGCTGCTGCCCTCTGTAGGTGAGCTGAAAGATGCCATTACAGAACTGGCTTCCTAGTAGGGAAGGGGATGACAGGATTCAGGAGTGGGTGCTGAATTAACTGCTAGGAGCAAGGTGGAAATGAATATTCTATTGATTGCCAGATGGAATAATAGCCTGGACTACAGGATCTGTAGTGATGGCTTAAAGAATAGTATCTAGCAACTTAGATAAGCTTCAAAAGATATTTATTTGAGAGAGAAAGAATGAGTGGTGGGGAGGGGCAGAAGGAGAGAGAGAGAGAAAAAGTAAAGCAGACTCCCTGCAGATCAGGGAGCTCGATGCAGGGCTCAATCCCAGGACCCGGAGATCATGACCTGAGCCAAAGGCAGATGCTTAACCGACTGAGCCACCCAGGTGCCCCCAAAAGATATTTAAAATGAGTGAGAAGAATTCCACTTCTGGTAAGCATGGAGTCACTACAGGAGTGACAAATTTTGCAGTTTTCATTCAGCCAAATTAACTGTCTACTAAAACAAGAAATCAACACTCTTCAGAGGAACATAACAGAAACTAGTCTTTATGATAGATCACACACAATGTCCAGGATACAATCCAAAATTATTAGACATACAAAGAAACGGGAAATAATGATCCATGTGTAAGAGGAAAGGTAATCAGTGAAGACCAGCCCCAGGATGATCCTAGATTTTAGAATTAGCAAATAGAATTTTTTTAAATGATTTTACTGAGACACAATTTTACTGAGGCACAAACTACTATAAACCACATATATTTAAAGTATATATAGTTTGCTGAGTTTTGTCATATATAAACAGCCATGAAACCATCACCCCCAAACGTTCCTAGCTTTCATTTTATAGACTTTTAAGATACATATAGTATGTATTCTTTTAGGGGGGAAGGGGACTAGTATCTTTAACTCAGAATAATGATTATGAGATTTTCTATGTTGTGCTTATATCAGTAGTTTTCTTGGGACACCTGGGTGGCTCAGTTGGTTAAGCCTCCAACTCTTGATCTCAGCTCAGGTCTTGATCTTAGGGTCGTGAGTTCAAGCCCCACGTTGTTGCTCCACGCTGGGTGTGGAGCCTACTTAAAATAAAAACAAAACAGTTTTCTTTTCTGAGTCTTCTTTTCATTGTATTTAACTCATTTATCATTTCATCTGTTGATGGACATTGGGTCATTTCTTGCTTGAGTCTCTTATGAATAAAGCTGCTATTAACATTCAAATACAAGTCTGCATCTTCACTTCTCTTGGATAAATCAGTAGGAGTAGAATGGCTGTATCCAAGGTTGAAGCTGCCATACTGTTTTCTACAATAGTGGTTCTTTTTTACATTCCCACCAAAAGTATTATGTCATCTGCAAATAGAGACAATGTTACCTTTCCCTTTTTGATCTTTATACATTTTATGTCTTTTTTTTCCTTTATTACACTGGCTAGGACTTCTAAGACAATGTGAATAGAAGTGGTGAGCGTGGACATCCTTGCCTTATTCCTAATCTTAGGAAAAATTGTCCAAAATTTTACCATAAAGTATGATATTAAAATTCTAGGTTATTAATGAAGTTGTTCATAATATTTCTTTATTATCCTTTTAATGTCTGCATAATCTGCAGTGATATCCCCTTTTTCATCCCTGATATGGGCAATTTGTGTTTATTTTTTCTGTTTGAGTGTAGTTTATCAATTTTGTTGATCTTTTAAAAAAGACATGTATTGGCTTTTAATTTTCTCTATTGTTTGCCTATTTTATATATTATTGGCTACTGCTCTTTGTTATTTTCTTCTTTCTACTTTATTTTTTTAATCTTCTTTTACTGGCACTTAACACAGAACTTTATGTGATTGGTTTTATATCTCCTTTTCTAAAGCTTTTTAATAGCTTCTATTAAAGCTATAAATTTCCCCCTAAACATTACTTCACTTGCATATTGCAGATTTTGATATATTGTACTTTTATCACTAAATCTGAAATATCTCCTTATTTTTCTGTTTATTTCTTTTTTGACACAAATTATTTAAATGTATGTTGCCTAGTGTCCAAATATCTGGAGGTTTTCTACATATTTTTGGTTTTATCTATTTCTAACTTAATCCCATTGTTGGGCAGACTATATACTCTGTGAGATTTCAAACTTTGGGAATTTACTGAGACTTGTTTTATGGCCTGGCATATGATCTATCTTCATGACTGTACCACATGTACTTGGAAAAAATGTGTTCTTCCATTGTTGGGTGGAATGCTCTGTCAATGTCAGTTAGGTCAAGGTGGTTGTTGGTGGTGTTCAGATCATTAATGACGTTACTGATTTATCCCAGTTGTTCTATTAATTAATGTAAGAGGGGTGTTAGAACTCCAAATATGCTTATCAATTTGTCTATTTATCCCATTAATTACATCACTTCTGGCTTAATGTTTTGTGAAAATCAATTAGACACCTAGACATTTAAGATTATACAACTTCCTGATTAAAAACCTGTTTATCATTATGAAATATCCCTTTTTATGTCTCATAATAGTCTTTGTCTTGAAGTGTAATTTTTCTGATGCGAATATAGTTGCTCCAGCTTTCTGAAGTTTACTGTTTCTATATGGTATGCCTTTTTCCCCATGATTTTACTTTTAGTCCATCAGTATCTACATTTGAAGTGCATTTCTTGTAAGCAGCATGTAGTTAAGTCTTGGCTGCTTCTTAAAAGTTTTGTTTAAGTAGGCTCTGTGCCCAGCATGGAGCACAACTCGGGGCTCAAACTAACAATGCTGAGGGACACCTGGGTGGCTCAGTCAGAGTGTCTGCCTTCAGCTCAGGTCATGATCCCAGGGTCCTGGGATTGAGCCCCGAATCGGGCTCCCTGCTCCACGGGGAGCCTGCTTCTCCCCCTCCCTTTGCCTGCTGCTCCCCCTGCTTGTACTGTCTCTCACTATCTCTCAAATGAATATATAAAATCTTAAAAAAAAAAAAAAAGAAAACCTCACAACACTGAGATCAAGAGTTGGATGCTTAACTGACTGAGCTACCCAGGCGCCCCTTAAATTTTTTTTATTATGATTATTTTTTATTTTAGAAAGAGAGGGAGAGGGAGTGCATGATCATGCACAAGTGGGGGGAGGGGGGAGGGAGAGTGAAAGACTCTCAAGCAGACTCCGTGTAGAGCTCAGAGCCTACGTGGGGCTCAATCTCACAACCCTGAGATCATGACCTGAGCTGAAACCAAGAGTCAGGCACTCAACAGACCGAGCCATCCAGGAGCCCCGCCCCTTAAATTTTTTTTAAAGATTTTATTTTTTTTAAGTAATCTCTATACCCAACATGGGGCTTGAACTCACAACACCAAGATCAAGACTCACAGGCTTCTCCGACTGAGCCAGCCAAGCGCCCCTAAGTCTTAGTTGTTTTTTTTTAAAAAATTCAGTCTGAGTCTGACAATGTCTTCCTTTTTAGTTGGAGTGTTTGTTTTGCTTAAATTTAATGTAATTATTAATGTAATTGAATCTAAGTCTATTGTTTTGCTATTTGTTTTCTGTTTGTCCCACCTATTTTTAGTACTTATTCCTCCTTTCCTGTCTTCTCTTGACTCACTTTAACACTTTAACTTTTTTAGAAGTCCATTTTAATTTTTTATTAGCTCTTCAGCTATACCCCTTTGCCCTTTTTACTGGTAGCTATAGGAATTACAATATATCATCTTAACTTTTTGCAGTCTAATTACAGTTAATATTGTACTACTTCATGTAAAATGTAAGAACATTGAGAAATTATATGGTTCTATTTACTGCCACACCCTTTGTCTTTTTGAGATCATGATTATATGTTATAAACACAAAGATGAAAATTTATATTTGTTTTATAGTCATCCATTTTTAAAAAGATTTTATTTATTTATTTGAGAGAGAGAGAGCATGAGCGGGGGGAGGGGCAGAGGGAGAGGGAGAAGCAGACTCCCCGTTGAGCATGGAGCTCAATGTGGGGCTTGATCCCAGGACCCCAAGATCATGACCTGAGCCAAAGTCAGATGCTTAATTGACTGAGCCACCCAGGCGCCTTTAGTCATCCACTTTTTTAAAGATAAGAAGAGGGGGGCGCCTGGGTGGCTCAGTTGTTAAGCATCTGCCTTTGGCTCAGGTCATGATCCCAGGGTCCTGGGATCGAGCCCTGCATCGGGCTCCCTGCTTGGTGGGAAGCCTGCTTCTCCTTCTCCCACCCCTGCTGCTTGTGTTCCTTCTCTCGCTGTGTCTCTCTCTGTCAAATAAATAAATAAAATCTTTAAAAAAAATAAAGATAAGAAGAAAAATATAGTCTTTTATAGTTACCCACATTTTTAGCATTTCTGATATTCTCCTTTTCTTCATGGAGATCTGAGTTTCCAGCTCTTATCATTTCCCTTCAGCCTAAAGAACTTCCTTCATATTTCTTGCTGTGCAGGTCTGCAAGTAACAAATTACCTTAGTTTTTGTTTATTTAAAAATGTCTTTATTTCACCCTCACTCTTGAAGGATACTTTTTTTTTTTAAGATTTTGTTTATTTATTTATTTGACAGAGAGAGAGAAACAGCATGAGAGGGGATAGGGTCAGAGGGAGAAGCAGGCTCCCCGCTGAGCCGGGAGCCCGATGTGGGACTCAATCCCAGGACTCCGGGATCATGACCTGAGCCGAAGGCAGTCGCTTAACCAACTGAGCCACCCAGGCGCCCTTGAAGGATATTTTTTGCTGGATATAGAATTCTGGATGTGTGAAACCCTTCTCCACACCCAGCACATTAAAGATGCTATTCCATTTTTGTCTTTTGTCTTTCAATCATTTTTTAAAAAGACTTTATTTATTTATTAGAGAGAGAGAGACATAGTGAATGAGAGGTACATTAGCAGGGTGGGGGGAGCAGAGGGAGAGGGAGAAGCAGACTCCCCGCTGAGCAGGCACCCCGATGTGGGGCTCCATTCCAGGACCCTAAGATCACGACCTGAGCCAAAGGCAAACACTTAACCAACTGAGCCACCCAGGCACCCCTCAATCATTTTTTTAAAGATTTATTTATTTATTTATTTATTTATTTGAGAGAGAGAGAGAGTGAGAGCACACATGTGCGAGGTGAGATGGGGGGCAAAGGGAGAGAATCTTCAAGCAGACCCCCTGCTCAATCCCACAACCCATAAGATTATGATCTGAACTGAAAACAAGAATCAGTCCCCAACCATTTGAGCTACCCAGGCACCCCAGTCTTTCAATCATTTCTGATGAAAAGTCAGCTACCATTTGTATCATTTCCCTATATATCATGTGCCATGTTTCTCTGGTTATTTTTAGTATTTATTCTTTATTTTCAACTTTCAGTTTGACTAGGATGTGTCTAGGCATGGTTTTCTTTGTTTTTACATTGTTTGGGGGATGCTGACCTTAGTGAATCTGTCAATGTATGCCTTTCATTAAAATTTTTAAAAGGCTATGGGGCACCTGGGTGGCTCAGTCAGTTAAGAGTCTGCCTTCAGCTCAGGTCATGATCCCAGGGTCCTGAGATCAAGCCCCGTGTCAGGCTCTCTGCTCAGCAGGGAGCCTGCTTCTCCCTCTCCTTCTGCCTACTTGTGCTCTCTCTGTCAAATAAATAAAATCTTTAAAAATTTTTTTTTGTAAAAGGCTAAACCATTATTTCTTCAAATATTTTTCTCTTCCCTGTGGTAGGAAGAATAATGATCCCCTCAAAGATGCCTACATCCTAATCCCCAGAACCTGTGAATATGTTTTTTAACATGACAAAAAGGATTTTGCAGACGTGACTAGGTTTAGAACCTTGAGATAAGGAGATTATCCTGGAGTATTCCGGGGAGTCCAGTGTAATTACAAGGGTCCTTAAAAGTGGAAGAGGGGGCAGAAGAATTTAGAGTGATGCAATTGTGAGAAGGAAGTGACTCACTATTGCTGTCTTGGAAGATGGGGGAATAAGACAGGAGCCAAAGCAGCCTCTAAAATCTGGAAAAGGCAAAGGAATGGATTTTCTTTCAGGAAGGAATGGAGCCCTGCTAACACCTTGCTTTTAGCCCATTTTGGCTTGTGTCAGACTTCTAACCTACAGAAATGGAAGTTAATATATTTGTATTATTTTAAACCACCAAGTTTGTGACAACTTGTTACAACAGTGATAGGAAACTAATACATGCCCCCATTCTCCCTCTGCTTTTTTCTTGGATCCCAGTAACATATATGAACTATTGCAGGGTGTCTCAGATCCCTGAGATTTTGTTCATTTATTCAGTCAGTCATTTTTCTCTCCATTGTCCAGGTTGGATAATTTATATTGATCTATCTTGAGTTCACTGACTTTTCTGTCACCTCCCTTCTACTGTTAAGCCCATTTAGTAAATTTTTTATTTCTAATACTGTATTTTTCAATTCTAGAATTTCCACTTGGTTCTTTTTTAATTTTTTTTTTCTCTGCTGAGACTTCCCATCCTATCATTTATTATGAGCATATTTTCTTTTATATCCTTGAACATAATTATAATAGTTGGCGTCAAAATCTTTGCTGCAGCTCTGAAAAACCTGCTTCTATCATCATACTTAATGCTTAAAGACTGAGCGGTTTCCTTCTAAGATTGGGAACAAGGCAAAGAGGTTTGATTTCACCATTTTTATTCAACATTGTACTGGAGGTCTAGATAATTCTATAAGGAATAAAAGTTATAATATTGTAAAAGAAGTAAAACTAGACAGATGGTATTTCAGATGGTATAATCGTTTATATAGAAAACCTCTATGTAGGGGCGCCTGGGTGGCTCAGTTGTTAAGCGTCTACCTTTGGCTCAGGTCATGATCCCAGGGTTCCGGGATCAAGCCCCACAGGCTCCTGCTCAGCAGGAAGCCTGCTTCTCCCTCTCCCACTCCCCCTGCTTGTGTTCCCTCTTTCCCTGTGTCTCTCTCTGTCAAATAAATAAATAAAATCCTTAAAAAAAAAAAAAAGAAAACCTCTATGTATCTACAAAAACAAATTACAGAGGTCTATAAGTTAATACATGAAATCAGCAGGGTTGAATTATGTCTCCTCCAAATATATGTTGAAGTCCTAATACCCAGTACTTCAAAATGTGACTTTATTCGGAAATAAGGTCATTGCAGATGTAATTAGTTAAGGTGAGGTCTTACCAGAGTAGGATGGACCCCTAATCCAACATGACTGGTCTTCATAAGAATACATCCATGTGAAAACAGACGCACAGGAAGAATGCAATGTGACAACAAGAGCAAAGATTGGAGCTAGGCAGCTGCAAGCCAAGGACTTCCAAATATTGCCAGCAAAGGCCCAGAAGCTATGAAGAGGTAGGGAAAGAATTCTGTTCAGGCTTCAGAGAAAGCCTGGTTCTGTTAATACACTTTTTTCAGACTTCTAGCTTCCAGAAGTGTGAGACAATAAATTTCTGGTGTTTCACATGACCGAGTTTGTGGTATTTTGTTACAGCGGCTCTAGCAAACTAATACAGTTATGATATGAGGTTAATATACAAACATTAACTGTATTTCCATATAGTAGTAACAAATAATTGAAAAATTAAAAACAATTCCATTTACAATAGCATCAAGAAACATAAAATACTTAGAAATTAAACCTAACAACAAACCTCTGAGACAGCTACATTGCAACCTACAAATATTGCTGCATGAACTTAAAGAAGATCTAAATAAATGGAGAGTTCATTGATTTGGAGGGTCAATATTTTTAAGATATCAATTCTCCCAAAGCTGATCCATAGTTTCAGTCCAGTTCTAAACACAGTCCCAGTAAGCTTTTCCTGAAGAAATTAACAAGACAAATCTAATATATTTTTTAAGATTTTATTTATTATTTGTCAGAGACAGAAGACGAGCAGGGGGAGAGGCAGGCAGAGGGAGAAGCAGGCTCCCCGCTGAGCAGGGAGCCCAATGTGGGACTGGATCCCAGGACCCTCGGATCATGACCTGAGCTGAAGGCAGACGCTCAACCAACTGAGCCACCCAGGCATCCCTAAATCTAATATTTTATAGGAATACAAAGGACCTGAAATATCCAAAGCAATCTTGAAAAGGAATAACAAACTTAGAGAACCTATGCAGAAGTTTCTCAAAACTTTCTGTGAAGCTACAACAATCAACTGTGCTACTGGTCTAAGGATCAATAAGTAGATCAGTGGAATAGTATAGAGAGCCTAGAATAGAGCCACAGGCCATTTACTCCTAAACAAGGTGCCAGTGACACGTAACAGGGAAGGGACAATTATTTCAATAAATGGTTCTGTACCAATGAGGTATCTCTATGGAAAAAAATTTAACTTCAACTCCTGCCTCAGAGCACACATGAAAATTAATTTGAGAGCCACTGTAGATCTAAACACAAAATGTAAAAATATCACATTTTAGAAGAAACAGGAAAATATCTTCACAACAAAGGAGTACTTGTCAGTGCTAAGAAGAAAACATTTCTGATTCATACATATAGCATAAGCCCTGAGAGTTGGATTTCTTCTTTTTTGTCATGCAAGTGCCTGATGTAAGCTTCGAATGTGGAGGCATCTCCTTCAGAGATGGTTCTCTCCAATAAACATATTGTCAGCTACACAACTAGGTAAAGAACCAGGCCACCCCCGCCAACAGTCTCCTTGGTTTTAGAGATCTTGGTTGATTTTGATAAATGACCATTTGGGCCTACTGTTTTTTTTCTCTTGCCATGCTTTAAATTCCTGCTCTTAGGTTTTATTTTTTATTTTTTATTTTTTTTGCTCTTAGGTTTTAAATTCGCCAGTAAAGATCAAGCCCCTGAGGGCGCCTGGGTGGCTCAGTCGGTTAAGCATCTGCCTTTGGCTCAGGTCAGGATCTCAGGACCCTGGGATTGAGTCCTGCATCATCGGGCTCCCTGCTCAGCGGAGAGTTGACTTCTCCCTTTGCCTCTGCTCCTCCCCCCCTCTTGTGCTCTCTCTCTCTCGTGCTATCTCTCTCTTGTGCTCTCTCAAATAAATGAATAAAATCTTAAAAAAAAAAAAAGACTGAGCCCCTGAAACCTTAGGCCTCCACCATTAACCCCAATAAAAGTAAAGCCCCAGGTCTGTGCTCTCTCTCTCTCTCTCTATGTATGACCTTGCTGTGTGGCCCCGGGTGTGCTCTGTAAGTTCTAGGTCCTGTAAGGAATAAATTTTTATTTTTTCCAAATTCCCTGATGTTTATGGCTGAAAAATGTCTTGCAATCGCAGGAAGAACCATAAGGGCTGGTCTGACCACAACACTGGTTATTGATAGGCTAAGACTGGCACAAAACAACACAATGAGATGGATGTATCTTTTTTTTTTTTAAGACTGTATTTATTTATTTATTGTCAGAGAGAGATCATGAGCAGGGGAGAAGGGTAGAGGGAGAAGCAGACTCCCTGCTGAGCACGGAGTCCAATGTGGGGCTTGATCCCAGGACCTTGGGATCATGACCTGAGCCAAAGGCAGATGCTTAACCAACTGAGCCCCCCAGGCATCCCCAGATGTCTGAATCTTAAAAATATTATGCTGAATTCTTCCTGTAAGCAGCCTGAGGTGATCCCTGCAAATGGTTCGCTATTCACTTGACCCAGGAAACCCTACAAAATCATGCAAATCAGAGGTTCAAATCTTCGTGTTCACTTAAAGAACAAACTGCCCAGGCCATCAAGGGTATGCATATCCGAAAAACCACCCAGTATGTGAAGGATGTCACTTTACAGAAGCAGTGTGTGCCATTCCGTCGCTACAATGGTGGAGTTGGTAGGTGTGCCCAGGCCAAACAGTGGGGCTGGACACAGGGTTGGTGGCCCAAGAAGAGTGCTGAATTTTTACCGCACATGCTTAAAAATGCAGAGAGTAACACTGAACTTAAGGGTTTAGATGTAATTTGGGGGTCATTGAGCACATCCAGGTGAACAAAGCCCCCAAGATGCAGTGAGAACTTACAGGGTTCGCAGTCAGATTAACCCGTGCATGAGCTCTCCCTGCCACACTGAGATGCTCCTTCCTGCAAAAGACCAGACTGTTCCTAAACCAGAGGAGGAGTTTGCACAGAAGAAAAAGATACACCAGAAGAAACTGAAGAAACAAAACTACGGCCCAGGGGTAAATTCTGCATAAAATAAATGCAAATAAAAGTAAACAAATATATATCATGCTGAACGAAAGAAGCCTTATACAAGAGTAGATCATACTGTAGGAGTTCGCTTCAATGAACTCTCAGAGCAGGCAAAATTAATCTATGTTGAAAAACAGAGCTGTGTTTTCCTCCTGAGGATGGAGTGAGGATGGTGATTATCTGAGAAGGAGCATGAGGAAACTTTCCGGAGTGATGGAAATATTCTATATCTCGATAGGGGTTTGGATAGCACAGGTGTATACGTTTGTCAAAACTCACAAAATGGCACATTCAAGATTTGCATAATTCTCTGTATATAAATGTTACCTTAAAGTTGCAAACAATTATTGAACTCTAGTTAATGATATGCATGCCGAAGATTTTAGGTGTGAGGTGTACTGATGTCTGTAACTTATTTGGGAATGCATGAAAAATCAGATGGACTAAAAAAAAAAAAAGAAAAATCAGATGGACTAATGGATGGATGCATACATAGGTGATAAAGCAAAAATGCTAATCAAAGAATCTAGGTAGTGAGGATATGGATGTTCACTGTACAAACCTTTCAAATTTTCCGAATGTTTGAAATTTTTCATAATGAAATATCGGGTAAAATAATAACAACAACAACAAAAACAAAACAACCCAATTTAAAAATGAATAAAGGGGGAGCTTGGGTGGCTCAGTCAGTTAAGTGTCTGCCTTCAGCTCAGGTCATGATCCCGGGGTCCTGGGATCAAGCCCCTCATCAGGCTCCCTGCTCAGCAGGGAGCCTGCTTCTCTCTCTCCCTCTGCAGCTCCCCCTGCTTATGCTCTCTCACTCTCTTGTGCTC
The DNA here is from genome assembly GCF_964656455.1 of Halichoerus grypus. Lineage (NCBI taxonomy): Eukaryota > Metazoa > Chordata > Mammalia > Carnivora > Phocidae > Halichoerus > Halichoerus grypus. The sequence continues at coordinate 63,083,522 of NC_135724.1, forward strand.
TCTCTCTCTCAAATAAATAAAATCTTTTTAAAAAATAAACAAAGGACTTGAATAGACATTTCTCCAAAGGAGACATACAAATGGCCAATAAGCACATGAAAAGACACTCAACATCATTAATCATTAGGGAAATGCAATTCAGAACCACAAGATTCCACTCCATTATGATGATTATAAATTTAAAAAACAGAAAATAACAAATGCTAGCAAAGAAGTGGAGAAATTGGAGCTCCTGTGCTTTGCTGGTGGGGATGGAAGATGGTGTTGCTATTGTGAAAAACAATTTAGTAGTTTCTTAAAAAGCTAAACAGAATTACCATATGATTCAGCAATTCCACTTCTAGGTATATACCCAAAAGAATTGAAGGTGGGGACTCAAGCAGATACTTGTATATCCACAGTCACAGCAAGAGTATTTAAAATAGAAGGTGGAAGCAACCCAAATACCCACCTACAGATGAACAGATTTTAAAATGTGGTATATCCATTCAATGGAACTCAGCTAACCAACTAATCCTTAGTTGGCAGGCCCTGGGAGTAGGAGGGAATGGGGAATTATTGTTTAATGAGTATAGAGTTTCTGTTTGGGCTGATGGAAAGAGCCAGAAATGACAGTGATGATGGTTACACAACATTGTGAATATACTTAATGCCACAGAATTGTGCACCTAAAAATGATTACAATGGTAAATTCTATGCTAGGAACATTTTACCACATTAAAAAAATAAATACAAATAGTAAAAGAGCAAAAGGCTGAGATCACTGAACCCAAGGGACTGTTACAATCCCTTGCCCAATTTCCAGCCAGTTCTCAGGCCCAGACCTCATCTACTGAAGTCTCCTTCACATTGGGGAGGGATCCAGCAATACCATGAACGATATATACAGTGCTAGGAGAGGGGATCTAGAAAAGGTGGGGAAGAGGGATCAGATGGTGCCTGGTTACAGGCTCGGGACCAACTTAAGCAACAGGGGCCACAGCCCATCGCCACTAGCTTTCTTTTCCTAGGTATGTCCAGAAATTGTGCCCAACCAGAATCCTGGGGATCTGAAAGCAATGAACTTCATGTGGGGCTGAGTGTGGCAGGGCTGGGGTAAGCGTCCCCAGTGTGAGCTGGTGACTTGCAGCTGACCCTTTCTCTGGAGCATTGGCTGAATGGGAGCCACCCTGGTAAAAGAGGCTGTGCACCCTGACCTTATGAAGGTGGCCCCAGACCGCCCTGTGCTGGAGAGGAACCAGCCTCCCCCTTAGCACTTCCCCCTTCACTCCCCCTCCCTCAGGTGCTCCCCCAAAAACTCCTTCCTGCTCCTCCCCCACCCCAACCACTGATCTGTTCCCCAGATCTGTTGCCATTTCCAAAGTGTCACATAAATGGCTTCACAGGGAGCCTTCTGAGACTGGCTGCTTTCACTCGGTCCAATCTTCTGAGATGGCCCTGCGCTGCGGCGTGTGTCACTGGCTCCCCCCTGGGGTGGGGGACCGTGGCATGTTCGTCTGCCCCCCAGCTGATGGGCATCCGGGTTGCTTCCAAGCTTTGGCGATGATTAATAGAACTTCTCTAAACATGCAGGGGCAGCATTTTGTGAGAATAGATGTTTTCATTGGTCTAGGGCAGCTCCCAGGACCGGAACTGCTTGTTCGCACAGCAGCTGTCTGTTTGTTAACTTCGTCCGCTGGTTTCTGTGCATGAACGTCTCCTTCTTTCAGGTCAGTCTCTCCCCTCTCTTCACTGGAGGAGGCTGAAAGAAGCCAGGCAGCTCCTTCAGCGGCCCCGCAGGGCATCTCCTCAGCTGGATCATCTTACTCACAGGGGAAGCATCTTATTTCGGGTCCTGCTACCGGTGACAATGTAGCTAAGCTTCTTGCCACGCCACACCAAGGGTCTCCTTTCTTCCATCTTCTAGTAAGACTTTTCTCACTTCCCTCTAAGCCCCCGCTGGCAGTCTCTGCAGGGTCCTTCCAGCTCCCACTCGCTGTCCAGTCCCAAAGCCAAAGCCACGTGACTTAGGGCTTGTACCAGCAGCATCCCCTTCCGGTACCTGACCCCATCTGGGTATCTAGAGCCATGTAACAAACCACCTCAAACAAATCACCTCTATTGTTACCTCTCACAGTTGCCAGTTTGGTCTCTCGTGTGGTTGCCGTTGATGACAGCTGGGACAGAAGCCACCCGAAGGCTTCCTCACTCACTCATGATGCTCCGTGCTGCCTGTTGGCTGGCCCTTCAGCTGAAGCTGCTGGCTGGAACACCTCTGCACGTGCCTCTTCCTGGGGCTGCTGGTGGCTCCTCGCAGCCTGGTGGCCGGCTCGAAGAGCAAGCATCCCAAGATGAGTAAGAGAGAGAGGAGCTGTATCACCTAGCTGTCTGAGTTGGCTTCAAAAATCAGTGTCACTTGGGGCGCCTGGGTGGCTCATTTGGTTGGGCGTCCAACTCTTGATGTGGGCTCAGGTCATGATCTCAGGGTCGTGAGACTGAGCCCAGCATCAGGCTCTGCGCTCAGCTGCCAGGAGTCTGCTTGAGATTCTCTCTCTCCCTCTCCCTCTGCCCCTCCCCTCCCCTGCTCACGCTCTCTCTCTTAAATATATAAATAATTAAAAAAAGAAATCAGTGTCACTTCTGCTCCATTCTAGAGGTTAGAAGCGAGTCATTAGGCCAGCCCTCATGTTCTAAGGCAAAAGGAATTAGATGCCACCTCTTGAAGGGAGAAGGGTCAGGGAATTCCCTGACATGTTTGGAAAGCTCCAGAGTGGGCCCCTCTTCACCATGGTGGACTGGTGAAGAGATAGGCGTATGCAGAGGTAGACAGGTAAAGAGATGGTGCATTTACCCAGGCAGATAGGTAGGTAGGTGACCCATTTATCAAGGTAGGGAATACCAAGCAAGAACAGATTTTGAGAGGATCTTAAGTCCAGCCGGGGTGTGGTGGCCGGGAGATGTTTATAGGTGATCCAAATGGAGACGTGGAGCAGGCACTTGGGAGATACCAGCCTGCAAAAGAGGGAGACGTCAGACCAAAGGTAACCACTTGGGAGTCATTGTCACAGAGAAGGTGTCTGAAGCTTCAAGGCTGCAGGAGGTCACTGACCCAGGGTGGGAATGGGGACGGATGAAGAACCTGCCATGGCTGGGGTGAGGAGGGCACAATCTTCCTAACCACCAACTCTTTTGCCCCTATCCTGGCAGAACTCCCACTTTGATTGGCAGTCAATCCCCGTGTGCCTCTCTGATCTAATGGCGAGCACGTGGTTCTATGAGGTTCTGTGCTGGAAGAGCTTTCCACAGTCATCCAAAGGGACACATGGGAAGAGATGGAGGTATGGGGCTGTGGCAGCCATCTTGCAACCATGAGGCAGGCTGGGAGCGGCAGAGCCACTCACAGAAGTAATGGTTCCTTCACTAAGCATTCACATTAAGTCCCGGGCACTTTTATTAAGACTTTTGCGACAGGGGTTGAGTTGGGAGGTTCTGTCACCTGAAGTCCAAAGTCTCCTCACTGATACCAGAGTGGAGTCAGCAAAGGGGTCTGAACAAGGGTGTGTGAGGTGGGAGGAGAAGGGGAGGAATGTGAGTGTGCTGCCTTTCAATGGCACCTGCCATGCATGGAGCTCCCACATGCCCAGCCCAGTTCTAACGCCTCATGTATAGTAACCGGTTGAGTCCTCTTGAGTTAGGTTGCTATTATTATGTTACAGATTGGGAAACCAAGGCACAAGGGGCTGAGGGAACCTATGGAAGGTCCCGCAGCCAGAAAGTGACGGCTGGGATATAAGCCAGACAGTCTGTTGCTCTTTCCTGTGAGCCAAGGATATCTTTTTCAGAGGTCCAGAGAAGAGGGTCTTAAGCTGAAGTGTCTGACTGGCTGTTCAGTGCTACTTGCTTGAGAATGAACAGTCTTCACAAATTTGGTAAAGTACAGGTCATCAGCAATGTTGGGCAGTGGGACCTGGGTGGGGAGAGTATAGACAGTCGGACTGGCCTGAAGAGTAAGGAGGTGGAGAGCCTACACAAGTCAGCTCTTGAGAAGCATGGCTATGGTGAGGGTACAGCAAGGGTGTTTCACGTTTTTTGGGGGGGGATTCTGGGACATATAGGAAGCAGGAGGAGGGGTCGCTCCAGAGCTCTGGGGTGGGGCCTTGGAAGGCTGGAAGGCTCCCCTGACCTAGTAGAGAAGATAGAGACTTGGGAGCACGAGACAACGGGGTTTCAGGTTTGGTGATGAGCAGAGAAAGCTTCCTGCTCCTGCCATTTCCTCCAGGAGGCTGAGATCCCGGCTCTGAAATGGGTGGGAGGTTTGTGGCCAAAGAGCGGTGCGATCGTGGGGTTGCCAATGGAGTTGGGTCCCATTTGAGGTCGGAGCCCAGCAGTTTGGGGGCCAAGAGATGGGCAGTTTGGGTGGCTTTCTCCAGACTTGCCCATCCACCTCTGTAGGGCCCCAAGGGGACGAGGAGCCAGCCCTGGTTGTGGTGGCTACAGGAGGAGGTACCCAGGGGCTGGGCCGGGAGGCGCCAGGGCAACCAGGGGGCTGCAAGGTCGGGGTGGCCTCCGGCCACTGCCCAAAAGCAGGGTGAGGACCTCCAGGCCCGGTGGTCAGGGGGAGGCGGCCCTCCGCGCCCTCCCGGTGGCATCTCCCTGCCTGCGAGTTCTGCCAGCCCTTCGGGGACAGGAAGAGCAACGCGGGGCGGAGGGCTTCCTACCGGCCCCTCCCCGCGGCCCGGCGGAGCCCCCCGCGCGCCGATGCGGAGCAGGATTTCCCGCCGCCGCAGTTGGGGATTAGCGCGCCCCTGGCCGGCGCAGCGGGATTAGCCCGCGTGGACTCGGCGCTCGGCCCGGGGATTACAGCGCGCTCCCCCCGACGTATATATTCCCGCGGCGGCGGCGGAGGGGCCGGGCGGGCATGGCGGCGGCGGGGGGCGCGGCGAGCCGCAGGGGCCCCGGGCGGCCCTGCCCCTTCTCCATCGAGCACATCCTCTCCAGCCTGCCCGAGCGGAGCCCCCCGGCGCGGGCCGCCCGCGCGCCGCAGCCCGCCGGCCGCCAGAGCCCCGCGGAGCCCGGGGAGCCCGGGGCGCCCGAGGCCGCGCCCTGCGCCTGCTGCTGCTGCTGCGGGCCCCGCGCGGCGCCCCGGGGACCCCCGGAGCCGGCCGCCGGGCTGGGTGAGTGGGAGCGGGGCGCGGGCGCGGGGGTCCTGCGGGCGCGGCGCGGTCGGGGCGGAGCTCGGCCCCCGCCCCGCGCCTCACCGCGCCCTCGCCCCGCAGGCGCGCGGCTGCCGTGGCCGCTGAGGCTGGGCCCCGCGGCGCCCTTGCCCTTGGCCGCGGCCAGCGGAGGTTCGGGGGCGCTGCCGGGCGCGGGCGGCCCCGGCCCGCAGCGGCGCACGCGGCGCCACCGCACCATCTTCAGCGAGGAGCAGCTGCAGGCGCTGGAGGCGCTCTTCGTGCAGAACCAGTACCCCGACGTGGGCACGCGCGAGCGCCTGGCCGGCCGCATCCGCCTGCGCGAGGAGCGCGTGGAGGTGGGTGCCCGCCCGCCGGACCGCCGAGGGGCCGAGCAGGCTGGCTTCCTTCCTCCTTCTTTTCTTGAAAAGACGGCCCTGGCGCGGTGGGAGGAGGCGCCAGATGCCCGGGGACCGCTGTGGGGCGCAGGGCCGGTTCCGGGGGGCGGGCGGGGACAGGCACGTGCGGGGAAAGTGTCCCTGGAACTGGAGGGGAGGTAAGGCTAGTTGTCCTTTGGTTTAAACTTTTTTATTTTCCCTGATTAATGAGGCGCGCGTTCATGTGCCAGAATTTGGGAAGCTTGGAAAGGGCAGGAAGCTGCAGAAGGGGCGTCCGGGGCACCGCCGGGCGGAGGTGGGGGGTGGGAAGGCTTGCAGAGAGATAGATGGTCCGGGTGGGAAGGGGGCTCTCGTCCCCGCGGCCCGAGCCGCAGCGCCTACCTGCAGCGGTTAAGAGATGGTGGGTGCTGCTGCCGCGTGCCGGCCCCGCAGCCCTCGTCTACCCACATCCCCATCGGGAAGCTCCCCGCCTGGTCCACCTATGGGGGGTGGGGGGGGGGTACGCGGGGCCTGGGGCAGGGCCTGAGCGGTCCTTCCTGCTCCTCAGGTCTGGTTCAAGAACCGCCGGGCCAAGTGGCGACACCAGAAGCGCACGTCAGCGACCTCGAGGCTCCTCCCCGGAGCCAAGAAGGCCCCAAAGGAGAGCTGCTGATGGCTCTGGTAGCTACTCCTGGACTTGGCCGCGTCTTTGGGGGCCGACTCAGAGAGAGGACAGATTTACCCGAAATCGAGCTGAGAGGGGACACCAGCCTCTTCCCGTCTGTCTGCAGGGCTTCCTGCATCCTGGAGCTAGTGGTCAAGGCGGGAGCCGGCCGCTGGAGTGTGTGTTACCTCCCCAACCCCATCTCCCCTGCCCCGTCACCTGCCCCGTGAAAGGAGGGAACACTGAGCATTTCCATGTGCTCGCTTCTCCAGTGACTAAGGGTCAGGAAGATTCCCTGGGGGCTGGTGGGGCTGGGAGCAGGGCACAGAGCAGGTCAGCTTCCTCAATTCCCCATCAACTCCAGGTCAGGAACCACCCCTTGTCAGGGGGGCCCAGAATCTTCTTCTCCCTCCCCGGGTATGCTGGCGCCCCTCCTCTCCTCAGCAGGCACATAGTTCCCTTCCCCGGGCCCCAGGAGATTTCTCTGCATCCTGGGCTTGTCAGCTTGCGTGCCCTGCACTGGGCCTTGGCATCCAGAGCTATAGGATGAGAACGTTGGGTGAGGTCATCTCCAGAAGCCACTGCCCCACTCCTTAATTCTGTGAGCCTTGTCTGGATCCTGGGAAATAAACAAGCAACTGCAAACAGCACAAAAGCAGTCCAGAGTTCCAAGTCCGCCATGGCCCCCACTCCCCCACCCAGGGAGTGGGGGCCATCTTGCCTTGGGGAGCACAGCCCAGTGAGTCCTCAGTCCCTGTGTTCCCCAGCACAGCAGACTACCCCACGGATCATGGCCTAGCACGCTGGGGGTCTGCACCGGCCTCGAGGTACTGCTCATGGGTGGGGGGATTCCATGCTGTGTGTCTGCCTCCCTCTCTGCCATCATGTTGGGACAAGAGGAAGTTTGACCGGGGAGGATGCACCCCGCCCCCCCCCCCCCCCCCGGCCACTGCCTTGGAAGATGTCTGTTTTCCTCTCCATCATCCTGGCCCCAGGGTGAAGGACGGTGTGCAAACAAGGCTTTGATTCCCCCAGGAGGCCTGTATGGTGGGCTCAAGGCATCTAACACCATCATCTGGCTTGGGCACCATGTTCTGCCTCCTCATGGGTCTTGGAGGAGATGGGCCGGGGGTATCTGAAAGGAGACACAGTCCATTCAGTAAAGGCGCAGAAGGCAAGGCTACTGCCCCCAGGACTCCAAGGCTGGCTAGATCAGATAACACAGAGCAGGCACGATGTCCCTGCGGCGCTGCTCTCACACCGCGGGGTGCCTCCAGGACAGCAACACCCCCCTCCACCCCTCAGGATGCACACTCTGGTTGTCGCAAAGCTCTTTGCCCGGGGGCGCCTGGGTGGCTCGGTCGGTTAAGCGTCTGCCTTCGGCTCAGGTCATGATCCCAGGGTCCTGGGATCGAGCCCCACGTCGGGCTCCTTGCTCAGCGGGGAGCCTGCTTCTCCCTCTGCCTGCCACTCCCCCTGCTTGTGCTCTCTCGCTCTGTCAAATAAATAAATGAATAAATGAAATCTTAAAAAAAAAAAAAAAAGGCTCTTTGCCCTGACTCCTGGCCTTATCCTTGGATACCGCACAGTCTGCGCGCAGAGCTTCCCTGCAGGCCGGGATGCCCTCATCTCACTGGGCTCTGGGACCCTAGCTGCCGGGTGGCTCTTTGTCATTGTATTGGGCAGCCATGATCAGAGCTCCACCCTCAAGGGACCCGTGGTCATACTGTCCTCCTTTCTCTCCTTTCTCTCTAGCTGCTCCTTGGCAGGCTCACCCCCTACAAGCTGCCCATTAACATAGCTGTCCTGCAGGCTGGGCCCCAGGCATGCTCCTCTCCTCTCCATTCTCTCCTTGCTTGATCACTTCCACCTTCAGGCCCCAATTCCTATCTCTCTGCCACATTTACATCTCCAGCCTGGACCTCTTCCTGAGCTAGATATTTATGTCCAACTGTCCCCTTGACTACTCCACCTGGAAGCCCACAGCATCTCAAAATCACCTCGTCGGCAGCAACTCTTCCGCTGTGCAAACCAGGTGCATGAGCCAGAGGACTGGCAATTACCCCCACCTCCCCTCCCCCACCCACCATACCCAGGCCAATTTTTTTTTGTTTTATTTAAATTAAAGTTAGTTCACATATAGCAACTCAGTTTTGCCTCCAAAAACAATCCCAGAAGCTATCTTCTGCCCAGGTTCAACTGCAGCAACCTGATGAAAATGCTGTCATCCCTCACCTTGACCACTGCAGCTGCCTCCAGCCTCGTCCGCCTGCAGCCACTCTGGTTCCTCTGTCATTCCTTCCACATAAAAGGCAGGGTGCAAGTGTGAACCTGCCTCTTCCCTGCCTACAGTGCTCTAAGGGCTTCCCGTTGTTCTGAAAGACAAAACTCCTCACTGTGACCCATGAGCCCAAACACAGCTGGCCCCTGCCCCTCTGGCGTCTTCAACCTCACCGCTCCTTGAACTCTGTATATCCAAAGGTCTTCTCCCTCCTGCTGTGAGACCTTTGCACCTGCTCTTTCCCTCCACCTGATCAATGTCCATTCTCTGGGTCTGCAAGCACTTCCTGACCCCGGGGAAACTTCCCCTGACTGACCCCTAGTACAAACTCTTTCTTTGCACTTGTTCACTGCAGGTTTATGCTTGTTTGTGGGATGATCTGACTAGCGTCTGTCTTCCCCATTTGACTGTCAGCTCCACAGGGCTGGGTGGCTCGGTCGGTTAAGCGTCTGCCTTCGGCTCAGGTCATGATCCCAGGGTCCTGGGATCGAGCCCCACGTCGGGCTCCTTGCTCAGCGGGGAGCCTGCTTCTCCCTCTGCCTGCCACTCCCCCTGCTTGTGCTCTCTCGCTCTGTCAAATAAATAAATGAATAAATGAAATCTTAAAAAAAAAAAAAAAAAGGCTCTTTGCCCTGATGGTTTGGGGAACCATCATCATGGAGTTCCCCACTGAATGAAGGAATGACTGCCTATTATACTAAATTGTTCTGGGTCAGAATTTGTTTGACATAATTCACAACCTCCTTTAGGGAAGAAATTATCATTCCTGAAAAATGGTTGGACAATTTTCTGGTCCATTTCAATGAGAGTGACCCTCTTCTGGGAAACCCCCTGTGGCGTTCAGGGACCAAAAAAAATTTTTTTAATCAAACCATTTTATTGAGGGGCTTCCGGGAAAGGTCGAGGGAGAGGAGGACAGGGAGGGAGATCCGACGTCCTCGGCCCGGCCGGAATCTTTCCGGCCTCACAGTCGTCGAAAGGGACCGAATAATTTTTAACCAAACATTTCTTCATTGGACCGCGTATTTTTTTCTTTTGTTAGGTAACTATCAAGAAGAAATTGTCTTAGGGTTCTTTTCTTGCAGAAAAGTTTGAATAAAAACATTGAAACCGCGTATATAGCCAAAATGCGTTTTTGTTAATAATACAGAAGCACACGCAATGATTTGCGAGAAACTGGAATCCCAAGGCCTTTCAATTTCGCAGTTCTAAAAATTTTCACGATTAGCGTGATCGACACGCCCCTTAGTCTCTCCCACCACAACGCCCCCTGGTGCCAATAGCCCAGATTCGCAGGACCAGAGCGGGGCGGAGCGAAGACTACAACTCCCATAAGGGCCAGGGCTTTTAGTGACGTCACTACGGGGGCGCGGGCTGGCCTCGAAACGCACAGCTCTCCCATTGGTGGACTGTTGCAAGCGCCTGCGCATTTGGCACAGTCCCGCCCCCACCGACTCCCGACGCTGTTACGTACCTGCGTCGCCCGAGCGGTCCTGGGATAGCGATGGAGACGCCCGGAGCATCAACCCGGGCCCTGTCGCTCCCTGCCGCGTCCGGGCCCCGGAGGAAGCGCGCGGCAGGGGAGGCCCGGGCTGCGACGAGCAAGCAACGGGTCCTGGACGAAGAAGAGTACATCGAGGTAAGACCTCGATGCGACGCTAGCGAATTCTGGGTCTCTTCCCCGCCTTGCGCTCTTCTCGGGTCTCTCCTCTCGGGTCGTGGCAGACTCGTACCCTCGCGGAGGTGGAGCAACCCAAGTCCGTGCTCTTGGGTTGTGGACAGTCGGGGAGCCAAACAAATACTGTGCAGAGAGAGGTGTCCTTGATAGGGGAGGCAGCAGCAGTGCTGTTAGGGGAGAGAGGGGGCGGCTTTGTTTATATGTCGGGGGGGGGCGCGTCAGGGAAACAAGGTATTTTATTAAAGCGTGAGGAGGCGTGTGGGAGGATGGTGGCAAAGAGGACTTTCTAGAGAGTTGTAACAGCAAATGCAGAGGCTGGAGGTCTTGGAAACAGTCTGTGATTGTGTCAGCATCATTGAGTTAGTGCGCTTCAGAGGATCCTTCAAGTAGGTCTTAATACTACAACAGACATGCAGGAAGAGGAGCTGGCAGGGAGATTGGAGAAAATCAGTTTGGTTTTGGACGGGTAAAGTTTGGGAGGCCTCGGATAGAGAGGCAGCTGGCATTAGGGGATAGCTGGGTGCACAGCTGTGCAGCTTAGGAGCAAGGTCTGGCTGGAGGTACAGACTTGGGAATCTCAGCCAGTGCTGCTGGTGGGGGTGACAGGCTGAAGTCATCCAGGTAAAGGGTTCCGATTGGAAATAGGAGGCCTTGGATGGCATGAAAGGGCAACACCCACCTTGGTCCAGCTGGTGTGGAGATGGAGCCAGCAAAGGAGATGAGAGGGACCAGTTAGTGGGGGGAAAGAGAAAAGTTTCATGGAAACCAGGTGAGCGTTTAGTAATGTTAGATGTTGAAGCAAGATCACAGGGGGTGCTCATCCTCATTAGAAAGTGCAGCTAAACTCAGGATCATTGGGTTGGACAGAGGTTGGGGGCATCGGCAAGGATCTTAGCATGTACATTGGTAGACTGAGAGCAGAGGCAGATGTGAACTCTGACTTTTATTCTGACTTCTGATAGGGCCTCCAGACAGTCATCCAGAGGGACTTCTTTCCTGATGTGGAGAAGTTGCAGGCTCAGAAGGAGTACCTGGAGGCTGAGGAGAATGGAGACCTGGAACGGATGCGTCAGATCGCCATCAAGTTTGGCTCTGCCCTGGGCAAGATGTCCCGAGAGCCCCCACCGCCCTGTAAGAGCGACAGTGGTGGGCCGAGAGGGGAACTCCTGCTGAACTGATACCTTAGGCTGGCTCTAATCCCCACCCCCTTCCTCCTTCTAGATGTGACTCCAGCCACATTTGAAACTCCTGATGTGCACACAGGCACCGGAGTGGTGGGCAACAAGCCCCGGGGCCGGGGCCGAGGCCTGGAGGAGGGTGATGGTGAGTGAGCGGTTGGGTTTGCCTGCGAGTCTCATCCTGTGTGGCCCAGGGACTGGCCCAGAGGCAGATCACATCTTGTCCCTGAGGGCTCTGTTTGCCTGAATGGCAACCTATGGGGTCAAAGAGCACCGGTCTGGGAGGCAGGCATGGGGCAGTTCTCCGAGCCTCTGGCCCTCCTCTGTGGAATGGGAATCTCGCCACCTCTCTCACCGGCCTGCTCACTGTGTGCCAGCCCCTGCCCAGTGGGCTTCATGGGCCTCGGAGGGCCCCTTTCCCGATGTCATCTTAGAATGCCTCGGGGCTTCTGCACTTGTTTAGTGAGTTAGTCACTTCCCCTGGATAGCTGCACGGCTCACACCTTCTCTCCCCTCAGACCTCTGCTCAGATGTTACCATTCAGGAAACCCTTTTCTGACCCCTTCTCACCACCCCCAGCATGCCTTCCTGCCTGGCTTTGTTTTCTCGCTGTAGGACCTGGCACTTAAAAAGGCGTTTTTTTTTTTTTTTTTTTTTTAAGATTTTATTTATTTATTTGACAGAGAGAGCACAAACAGGGAGAGTGGCAGGCAGAGGGAGAGAGAGAAGCAGGCTTCCCACAGAGCAAGGGAAGCCCGATGTGGGACTCGATCCCAGGACCCCAGGATCATGACCTGAGCCGAAGGCAGTCGCTTAACCAACTGAGCCACCCAGGCGCCCCAAAAGGCATTTCTCTATTTCTTGCCTCTCCTCACCACGAGAGCTTCTCTCTCTTGCTTCTGTGTGTATATTCTGCACCTAGGACAGTACATGGCATGTTGTGGAAGTAGAACAAACAAACAAGTTGCCTTCTTCCACACATGTTTTGGGGTGTCGTGACATGGTCCAGCTTTATGAGGGAATCTTTCTAGGAAAGAGCATTTTGAGCTCCGTTGGACATAAGTGTACTACATGCTATGGGACTTTCTTACGATCAGCGGTCAATCTCATCAGTAGAACATCAGTGCCCAAACAGACAAGATGCTTGTTGTTCTCTCCTGGGTCCTAGTCTATAGCATGCTAACACAGATGCCCTGTGTGCTCACACAGACGAGATATTTTCTGCTTCAAAATCCAGCTCGTTGTGGCATTACTGTAGTCCATCATGATGTGTTCTTGGAGCTTGATCAGGGGAGCTTGATCGCAGCTCCACTGTAATGTGGCAGATGAATCACAGGCAGTTTACAGATTCTTGTTATTTATTTATGTATCAAAATTTTACTTTATTTGAGAGAGCAAGCGCGTGTGCAAGTGGGGGGAGGGGCAGAGGGAGTGAGAGAATCTCAAGCGGACTCTGTGTGGAGCGCAAAGCCCGACACAAGGCTCGATCTCACGACCTTGAGATCATGACCTGGGCCGAAATCAAGAGTCAGATGCTTAACTGACTGAGCCACCCAGGCGCCCCTCAGATTTTTTTTTTTAAATATGCCTTGTTGGTAAATCTAGGAATTGTTTCAGTGACCTCAGTGGTAGGTACCATCAGAACGGGGTTTGAGTCCTTAATCTTTCTGACTCTGGGTCTTGAACTTTTAGCCACTGTGCTTTGTGCAGTCTAGCAGGTAGTAGGCGGTCAAGACTGTCAGTGGAATGGAAGACAAGGCTATCCTGGTGGCCCCGCTGAAGGTGGCCCACTGTGCACAGTGCAATGGCACCCCTTCAGCGGGGGTACCCCCTTCTATGGTGGTGGGTGCGACAGCTGGGGTTGTGGCCCAGTGCCTGTGTGGCCCCATCTGGAGCACTGGATCCTCCGGGGTCCCTGCCCTCAGAGCCTGCTAGCAGATTGGGAGGCTTAGGTGACAGCCTCCTGCCTGTGGCACAGGTGCCAGGAAGGGAGGAGCAGGCAGGGAAGGAAAGCCCAGGGATGGAGGGAGAGCTTGGGGCATTGGAGAAAGGTCCTACAGGACCGGCCCAGTTTTGGCAGGGCAAGGCTTACTATGACCATCTGCCTTTTCTCTGACCTCTGGATGCCCCTCTTCCTGAGTCAGACATACATTTCACTTGACATCCAGCAGGTGAGGAGAGCCCCTGAGTGCTCCCTGGGCAGTGTGGGGGGGGGTGTGATTCTGCCCCCAGGTGGGGAGTTGTCTGGCAGTGTGGGCTCTCACCCACAGATGCACAACCAGGGTGAGGGTTCCAACCCTGCTTATGGAGTAGCACGGTTCCTGGGACTGAGTGACCACAAAGTGTTCATGCTGTTTGTGGTTCTGTGTCACCCCACCTCTGCCCCTGAGCAGGAGAGGTTGGCGAGGAGGAAGAGAAGGCGCCCCTGCCCAGCCTGGATGTTTTCCTGAGCCGGTACACAAGTGAGGACAACGCCTCCTTCCAGGAGATCATGGAGGTGGCCAAGGAGAAGAGCCGGGCACGCCACACGTGGCTCTACCAGGCCGAGGAGGAGTTTGAGAAGGTGTCCTTGGGTGCAGTGGCACGGGCATCCTCTGTCAGGGTGAGGGAGTCCTGGGACCAGGGGCACAGTGCCTGGGGACCTCTCTGACCCTCACTTTCCCCCTGTGATGCAGAGGCAGAAAGATAATCTTGCACTTCCGTCGGCAGAGCACCAAGCCATCGAGAGTAGCCAGGCCGGCGTGGAGACCTGGAAGTACAAAGCGAAAAATTCCCTCATGTACTACCCAGAGGGTGAGCAGGCGGGGCTGGTGGGCACCATGGGGTGGGGCTGGGTGTTTGGATCTGGCCTTCAGGGTGTGTATATCTGTGCTCCCTGGCATACCGGGCCTCGGAGGGTCCTGCTCTGCCTCTGTCAGTGAGGGAGTGAGGCTGCCCCCTGCTTTGCCTGGCTTCATGCTTCTGTTAACTGGGGGATGACTTGGCCTCTCCCTCAAGCCTTGAGCATGGGGCAGTGGTGGGGCCTCCCCACCCTCTGACACGCTGCCATCTCTCCTCGATCCGCCAGGCGTCCCTGATGAAGAGCAGTTGTTTAAGAAGCCGAGGCAGGTGGTGCATAAGAATACTCGCTTCCTCAGGGATCCCTTCAGCCAGGCCCTAAGCAGGTCCCAGCTGCAGCAGGCTGCCGCCCTCAATGCCCAGGTGAGTGGCCGGGGCTGGCTGTGGGCAGCCACCACCCCTCTGATCTTGCTTTCCTTTCTTAAATTAGTACGTTCTTGGGTTTGGCGGAGCCTAGCAGTATGTGAGTATTTGGGGCTCCTGGGCGGCAGGGTCCTGAGTCTTTTCTTGACCTGTATGGGCTTCCACTGGGGCACTGTCTTGGCCAGAGACGTTCTGTGGGTCAGTTCAGTGCCAGCTTCCTGGGGGACAAGGACATGAGAGAAGAGAGGCTGCTGGGAGCCAGCCCAGGCTGGCCAGACCCACACCCATTCGCCGGGCAGGGCAGGGGTAGATGGGGTGGGCAGGCTGGGGTAGGGTGAGGCTGGGTGGGGCAGACAGCAGGGATGTCTGAGCCGGGGAGTCACGGTGCAGTGGCAACTCCAGTGGTCATGGGGTTGAAGTGGGAGAGGCAGGAGGTGGGGAGACTGTTCCGGTAGCTTCTGCAAGTGCCTTGCGGGAAAGAGGTCAGAGCACATGTGCCAGTGGTCAGTGTGGCTTCCTGTCAGGGCCTAAGTCAGTAGCTGCTGAAAGCAGCTTGTGTGGGGTGTGGACTGAGGCCAAGGACCCCGGCCCTGCCCTGCATGGAAGGAGGGGGAGCTTCCCTTGCTCTGATGCCTGCTCTGACAGGTCCTCAAGGTCTTTGCAGGGGCCGGGGTCCTTCCTTTCTTTCTCCAGCCCTGGAGCTCTGGGTCTGGATTTGCCAGACCAGGGAGGGGAAGATTTGCCAGCATGTTCCTGTGCATTTGCCCATCAGCTAGCTGGGGGGAGGTGGCTTGGGCCCCCCTGACACCAGTCTCTCTTGTTTGTTCTAGCACAAACAGGGCAAGGTAGGCCCTGACGGCAAGGAGCTGATCCCCCAGGATTCCCCACGAGTGGGCGGATTTGGATTTGTTGCAACCCCCTCTCCTGCCCCTGGTGAGACGTGAACCCACTGGCAGGCGGGCCCCCTGATGGGACTGCCTGTGGGGAGGTGGGCTGCTCAGGTGGCTCTGGGCACTGTTGACACTTCGCCGTGTCTGCCACATGCCTCGTGGGACTCAGGGACCCCGTGTCCCACCTGTGCAATGTCAGGGCTGAATGGGGCTGTGGCGGGGCTGGACTCTCAGGTGGGGCTGACCTGAGATGCATGGGGCCCAGCCCATTGAGTTGGGCAGTCTTCTCGCCTTGCCCTAAGCTTGGCCGCACAGACTGGCTTTGCTGGGAACCAGGGGTGTTGGGGCTCTGCTGAACAGATGGGCTATGGTGAGCATGGTGAAGGGCACAGGGGGAGGCCAGGCAGGGGGAGGCTGGGCATAGGGGCATAGGGAAGAGGCTCTGGGCTCCAGCCCTGCATGCCCTCACACAGGAGGTTTATGAGTCTAGGGGACAATCTCACGGTGCAGCGTTGCACGTGGTGTCCTTCCCCCTGCACCCCCCACCCCGAGCACTGGCCTCTGTGTTGGGCTACTGGTTCCTGTGACACAGGCCAGGGTATATGGAGGCACTACAGGTTTACCCAGGGTCCTGGGAGGTTTGGGTGCTCTAAAAGCCCCCTGGGTGTCCTCTCCTTTGGGGTGGGGTGCCATAGCAACCTCCAGGAGGCCCTGGTGGCCATGTGCTAGGACGGGAGCCTAGCTGAGCCAGCCCAGCTTCTCTGGGGAGCCCCCTTCCCGGGCTAAGCCCCACAACTGTCAGGGCCCAGGCCTGCTTTGGGCCTAAAGTAGCCTTAGTATTGTCCTCTCAGAGAGCAGAGGAGCTGGGGTTCCAGAGTCCCAGGGAAGGAGAGTGGGCCAGCTGCCAGCCTTCGTGTTTGTTAGCTGGGACATGCATGGTGGGAGCTGGCTGTCATAGGAGGGAGGACCTGGCAGTGCCCCCACCTGTGTCCCCTGGCCTAAGGTGACTGAGCTCTCCATCTGCAGGTGTGAACGAGTCGCCGCTGATGACCTGGGGGGAAGTTGAAAACACTCCCTTGAGAGTTGAAGGATCTGAAACCCCCTATGTGGACAGGACGCCAGGGCCAGCCTTCAAGGTGGGTCATGGTGAGGGGAGCTCACATGGGACCCTGAGTAGACACATGGCCTTCGGAGCACTTGTAGCTCGATGCACAGAGGATGGTCTAGCTGCCGCTGGTCAAAGCAGAACCACCTGAGGGGTTAGGCCGTGCTCCCGGCTGCACACCCGCGCATCACTGCACTTCTGAAGACCAGGGCACTGAGGACAGGTGTTGGGGGGGGGGGACTCGGGCGTGGGGCCAGGGCACCAAAGCCATGGCCCTCTGAGCCTGCAGGCTGGTGGGCCGGGAGGGGCCCTGGAGCCCCAGTGTTCCGTGGGCTGTGGTTTGTGGTTTGTGTCTTCAGAAGGATTGTGTGCTTGCAGAGGGCGGCGTCTGGTTACAGGAGAGCATGCATCGGGAGGCAGCAGTTTTGTAGAAGTTGCCCGAGGGTGGGGTCGTGAGGCCTGGAGCAGGTAGGGCAGGGAAGCTGGCTGCCAGGTGGTTTGTGGAGATGGGGTAGTCTAGGATGACCCCAGAGAGGCTTTGAGAAGGCAAGGCACTGTGTTCTCCGTGGCTTATTGGGGAAACTGAGTGACTGGCGTAGTTTGGAACAGGAAGGAAGAGAGGTCGCTGGAAGCTGAGAGCATGCAGTCCTGTTCTCAGGGTGCTGGGCCAGCACTCCCAACTTGGAGTGCTAGGAAATTGTAGGAGGCAGAGGTCAGTGTTGTTGCAGAGAGCAAAGGGCGTGGGGTAACATCATCTGCTTGAAACCCCAAGGGGTCGGGCATGGAACCTGGAATTAATGTAGGTCTGCTGCATGGGGAGCTAGGTTCGAGGTTGTCTTGAACCAATCCCTCTAAACACTTGCAGCGTATAGTTTGAAATGCAACAGAAAAAGAGATCTCACTCACTGTAGCAGCAGAAATTTAGAACAACTAACAGTACCTTAGCTTTTGTGAAGCAACCAAAGGCTAGTGCTGCAGGCTCGCCTGAGGAAAATCGGAGGGTGTGGGCCACACCATGGGCCCTCCCCGGTACAGTACCACTCTCGTTCTGGGAGGAAACGCATGTCCACACAGAACGTGTGCAGATGATTTTGGCACCTTGGTTCTTAAATTTGTCTGGGACATGAGGATAACCAAGAAAAACCGGAGAGAGGAGTGCCGGCAGGCGTCTGGGCATGCCGCAGGTATGGGGTTGCCAGAAGTCTGCCCTGGTCCTGGGGCCTACCAGGCAGCAGGGAAGAGCTTCTGAACAAAACGTCAGTCCAAATCTGAATTCAGGGTACGTGAGAGACGACAGTTCAAATTGTGCTGAGCAGTAGAGTATTTGGATATAAAGTGCCTGATACATGTTGCAGAACGAGTTCCTCAAGGGGAAGGGTTAAGTATAGAAAACAGAAAGTGTAAACAATGAGAAGAAAATCATAGTCAATACTTAATCTGGCATTAAGGTAGGAAGGAATAAAGCGAAGAGAGCCGGTCACAAAGGAAGCAGGGGGTGGATGATACTATACGAAGCGGTGGACTTAAGTACAGCAGAAAAACCTGTCGTAAATAACACTGAAAGCAAGTGATTGAGAAGGCGTTTGTATGGCAGAGCTTAACGTAACTGGGGGGAAACTGTAAGGAAACAAACAAGCACTTGGATAGAAAAATAGGACAAGGACCCATTTCAGGAAGTTCTGGAAAGAAATACAGAAGGTCGATGGAGGTTAAAGTCAGCAAACGGTTTACTCCGGTCATCAGAGGGAAGCAGATTCAAACAAGATCCCCTTCTTCCCTAGAAGACTGTCGGAGGTTCATAAGTCGGCAGTGCTGGTTTGCAGGGAACCGTGATGACAGGTGGGAGGCCCAGGCCCTTGGCGGGTGGGCAGTTCAGGCGAGCTGGTCGGGTGCTCTTGGGGGCTTTTAGGGAGGCGGCAGTGGGTTGTGAGGATCACGGGGCGCCATGGGAAAGAGGCAGGTGCCCAGCAGCAAGGGACTGGCTGGCTCGGTGGCAAGCCGCCCACACACCTGCTGCCTTGTAGATCCTGGAGCCCGGCCGCAGGGAACGGCTGGGGCTGAAGATGGCCAACGAGGCCGCCGCCAAGAACCGAGCCAAGAAGCAAGAGGCCTTAAGGAGAGTGACGGAGAACCTGGCCAGGTGAGGAGTGCCTGACCCGCACAGGTGGGGGTCTCTCCCTGTTCCCGCTTGGCCTGGGGGTTCTGTGGTGGGTCCTGTGGCAGCTCCTCTGGTCTGGGCGTGGCCTGTATGAACCAGGATGCAGGGCCCCTCTCCGTCTTTTCCTTCTTCAACCACCTCCTTAGCACATCCCTAAGAGGCACCTTTGGGCCCCTTGTCCCGCTATAAGCTCCTGTCAGCCCTGTGGAAACAGGTGTATCGTTCTCCTTGGAGAGAGTTGGGGTCCATCCCAGCTCCACATCCAAGGGCAGCACCACCACTTGACCGTAAGTTTGGCTCCACAGCTGTGTGCCAGGCCATCGGGTGTCCTCAGCCCATAATGACCACGCATCTCCCATGTTATCTTTGTGGGGCCGTGAGAAGCCCCACTGCTGGCAGTGCCTGGTTGGGCCTAATGGTGCCTCTTTCACCCACCCCCTTCCACCCCAGCCTCACCCCCAAAGGCCTGAGCCCAGCCATGTCCCCAGCCCTGCAGCGCCTTGTGAGCAGGACGGCCAGCAAGTACACAGACCGGGCCCTGCGGGCCAGCTACACCCCATCTCCAGCACGCTCGACCCACCTCAAGACCCCAGCTGGTGGGCCTCAGACCCCCACAAGCACACCGGCTCCTGGCTCTGCGGCACGCACCCCCCTCAGCCAGGACCCAGCCTCTATCACGGACAACCTGCTGCAGCTCCCTGCCCGGCGCAAAGCCTCAGACTTCTTCTAGGGTCAGGCCCGGGCCAGGCCTACAGAAGCTCCACTCGGCAGAGGACTCTGGCCTTCTGGGGACCCAGGCCCGGGCCAGAAATGGTGACTGTCCCAGGAGCCACCGAAAAGAGGCCAGCTGGCACGAGACTTGCCCCCACGGCCCTCAGGGTGTATCCCAGGGCCTTGTTGATACTGTTTTCTATATAACCCCTGCCTGTTTCTATCTAGCCGTCATTAAAGAGCACGTAAGCGCAGTCTGGCAGGACCGTCTCTCCGGCCCACTCCGCACGGCCCTCAGGCTGCCCTCGTGCCCACATCAAGGTCTCAGGACTGCAGGCCTCCCTGGGAGGAAGCTTCTGGGTGAGGTGAACTTGGAAGTTCAGGGTCTCTGGGCTTTCCTGCCACTCCCTGCATTGCTTTCTGTGGCCCCCCTGGGGCTTGGAACCTGCCTTCTGCACTGAGCTCACAGCACATTGGGCCCTGCTCCCCAAGTTCTGTCCCCCTGATGGAAGGAGAGAGCCCTTGGAAGTTGTGCCTCTCAGGTTCCCCTGGCGCTCTTGGTCCAGGCCCACAGCCTCACCAGCTGGGCCTGGCCCACGTGGTTTGCTGGTGACAGGGTTGCATGGGTCCTATGTGTCAGACAACACATCACATATGGCACCTTCAAAGTGGCCTCAGCATCACCTTCTCCAAGCACCTGGTCTCCAGCTCAGGTGGGGTGGAACTGTCTCCCTTCCTGCCTTTCCCTCTCCCAGTGCTCCAGGCACCACCTTCCATACTCAGCTGAGTCACCAGCAGGAGTCGTGGGTAACAGTAACCTGGGCCACAGTGTCAAAAAGCAATGGGGCCAGGCTCTATGCAGACCAGAGAGTGTCACGTACACCACAGGCCACACTTGCCCATGACCTTGAGGGCTTTGGTGACATGGGATATCCAAGCTGGCTTCCAGATGGGTCTCTTCCGGCCTTAAGTGGGGTCAGGTCGGATCCTCCTTGGGCTTACACTGCCCAAGGAGACAGCCTGGAATCTGCTCAGACCAGAGTCTTTCTTGTTTTGAGCATACCCAGCCCTGCCCTGGCTTGGGTATGTCTTGGGTTGTCCTGCATGTTTCCTCGCCCCCTCCATGAGTGCCGTGTTCCCTGGAGGCTGGCTTGGGGCCAGTCATCTGCCTAGGCACCCACTAGTCTGTGCTTGACTGTGAGTTCCTGCCAGTTTCCAGGGGGCCAAGCCCCAGCCAAACCCTGTAACTCACCAGGGGGCTGGGACTGGGCTCAGCGGGTGGGACCAGGACCAGGACCGCCCCAGGGGGTCAGGAAAAGTGTGGCCTTTGGTGCTTTTTCCCCATAGGGAAGCGGGGGCGTGGGCCAGAGCAGCATGAAGGCAGAGAGGTCTGAGTGGGTGTGTGATGCGGAGGGAGATGCTGTCCAGGCAAGGCCGCTTAAGGCCAAGCGCTGGCCCCCCTGAGCGCTGGCTGGTGTATGAGGTAGATAGGAAGGGGTGGGGAGGGCGTGGATGAGAGTTCTGGGCTGGGGCTGTTCTGGCAAATGAAAGGGCACTCAAGGGGCCAAGGCCACTGATCTCAACTGCAGGAATGGAGGGAGTGGAGTACATGGAGAAAGCAGCTGTCGGAGGGAGCGGGATGGGGTCGGGGTCAGGGTCAGGGTGGGCTGTGCTGTGCCTGAGCTGGAGAGACACGTGCAGCTGGCCAGCCCTGGAGGCTCTGGGCCCGGGGTGGGTCAGAGGGAGACTGTGGGGGCCTGGCTGTGGGCTGCGGCTGAGGTCTTCTTGCCCACAGGGCCTCGCCATGAGTCTGCCTGTGCCCGAGCACCAGTCCCTGCACCCCTATGCTGGAGACCCCCGCACCGCAGGGAGGGTGGTTGGCTGAGTCCTAGAGAAAAAGACTCCTCACGGGGCACTCTTGATGCTTGTATACACTTTGTGGTTTATTTGGTGGTCAGTAATTAATGTCTTTGCTGAGTGAAAGAAAGCTAATAGAACGTAATCAAAATAGTGGTTTAATTGACAGATTTTACTTGTTCCTTGCACCTGTGCCTTCTTCAGCTCCTACTACCTATTTAGTTTATGTGGGTGCACACCATGCACCACGCCCCCCAGGCCCTCAGCACTGCTAGGTGCTCGCTTTCCCCACCTCGGTTCCAGTGACATGATGATCTTTTGCCTTGGAGGTCTCGGCCAGCCTGTCCTCCATCCTGTCCTCGTTCTCGGGCACCACCAGCAGCCGGTGCTGGGTTTTGGCCCCCAGCTTGTGGTCCGGCCGGTGCTCGGGCCGGTGCTCGGGCCGCGAGCCTGGCCGGGTGTCCGGTTTGCACTCGGTCCGGTACTTGCCCTCACCCTCCCTCTTGAAGGAGGCAGAAGACATGGCTTTGGGCTTGGGGGGCTGCAGCCACGAGTGGCTAAGGATCTCATCGATGTGTAGCCGCCGGTTGACGTCCGGCTGCAGGATTCGGTAGATGAGGTCCTTGCACTCGCCCGTCAGGTTCTTGGAGCGGGGGAAGTCCACGCGGTGCTCCTTCTGGATGCGCAGCATCTTCTTGATGTCGGAGTCGTCGTAGGGCATGGAGCCACAGACCATGATGTAGAGGATCACGCCCAGGCTCCAGATGTCGTACACCTTGGGCTGGTAGGGGATGCCCTGCAGCACCTCGGGAGCCGCGTATGCCGCCGACCCGCAGAAGGTCTTGCTGAGGATGATGCGGCCACTGCCGTCCCGCAGGCAGCGCTTGGAGAAGCCGAAGTCAGACAGCTTGATGTTGAAGTCCTTGTCGAGGAGAAGGTTCTCGCACTTGAGATCTCGGTGGACGACGTCCAGGTCGTGGCAGTACTTGACGGCGGAGGAGAGCTGGCGGAACATCTTACGAGCCACATCCTCATGCAACGCCCCCCGACACTTGATGAACTCAAGGAGGTCGCCCTGGACCCCGAGCTCCATGACGATGTAGATGCGCCCATCAGAGGTCTCAAAGATCTCGTAGGTCTTGATGATGGAGCGGTGGTTGACGGTTGCCAGGATGTCCATCTCCCGAGGAAGGAATCTCTCCACGAAGTCGGTGGGTGTCTTTTTGCGGTCGATGATCTTGACCGCCACGTTGAACTTGAGGCGCTCAGAGTAGGCAGATTTGACTTTTGCGTACGAGCCCTTTCCAAGATTGATGCCCACGATGTAACCCTTCTTCCTTAGGACCGCGGCATCGTCCATGGTGCCAGGAGCAGGTAGCGCCGCTGCGCTCTACATCCCCTCCCCATGTGGGCCAGCAGGCATTGTCCTCATTTACACTGTGGGGAGCCGTCTGGCTGGGCTGGGCCTGGACTTGGAGGGGTGGAACGCTCAGCATTGTCCCCGCGTGACTTCAGCATGTGAAGTCATAAAGCCAGCCTGCCGGGAGTAGGGACTGAGCTGGGGGAAATGGGGCCCCTGGAACCCTGGAAGCCAGGCTGGCCTGGCAGGAGGGCCCACTCCCCCCCGCCCACTGGAAGGAAGCCGGCACCCAGGACCGCAGTAACCCTCCCTGCTCCTCCTCCTCTCTGTGGCTTCCTTGTCATGAGTCAGGCCCAAGGGAGGGCCACCCAGGTCAAGCCAGAGTGCCGGCCCCATGCCCATTTCCTTCTTCTGGCTGTGTGGACCCTGCATTGGTCCATGCCCCACTAGGGCCGATTTCCCGCAGCTTCTTTGGGGTGTGAAGAAAACCCTCTCTAGGACTTGTGTCCTTGGAATGGGTGGTGCCTGGGAGGAAGGGCGCTGGTCTGGCCAGCCTTGTGAATGAAGAGCAGCTCCTGTTCAGGGTAGAAGGCTGAGTGCCACTGTGGCAGGCAGGGTGTATGTGGGATGGGAGGGCCGGTAGGACCCTGGGCCCCAGACTGGCAGATGCGTGTTCCAAGGGCTGGGGCCTGCCTGGAGGATGGGCCAGGCCTCAGTCAGGTAGAGGAGGTGGTGAGGCATCCAGGCAGGGAAGAGCCTGGGAGAGGTGACGGCTTGTCCTGAGAATCGCTGAGTCTTACAGTCTGGAGGGAGGGTGGAGGAGAAGGGAGGTGGCGGGCAGCCATTTCAAGGCCTGGGGCCAGAAGAGTCATGACCCAAGTCACATTTTTTTTTTTTAAGATTTTATTTATTTATTTGACAGAGACAACAGCGAGAGAGGAAACACAAGCAGGGGGAGTAGGAGAGGGAGAAGCAGACTTTCTATGGAGCAGGGAGCCCAATGCGGGGCTCGATCCCAGGACCCTGGGATCATGACCTGAGCCAAAGGCAGACGCTTAACGACTGAGCCACCCAGGTGCCCCCCCAAGTCACATTTTAAGATGGTCCCTGACAGAGTGCCTAGAGAATGGGCTTCGGGATGAGTGGAGGCCAGTACCCTTGACCAGATGAAAGGAGGCTGGCCCAGGGTGGGCCTGCAGGGACTGGGTGGCAAAGGGAGACAGAGGGTCTGGTGCACTGACCTCTGAGTGGGCATGGCCTTGGCCAAAGCTTTGGTGCTGGGGGTCCTGGTAAGATCAGGCTCGGGGATTGGGGGGGTCCTGAATTATGTCACTCTGGACCTTTGTGAGGAGCAGGCATGTTGTGGCCTGGTGGACCCCTGGCATTTGCATCTCTCAAGCTGTCTTGCACTGAAAGCAACGTGAAAACCCTTTTGTTTTTGCTTTGGGAACTGTGGCATCTTATGTGTGTCTCCTTGGGTACTTTGGAAGCCGTGCTGCTCATTTGTTCTCCATCACAGGCATTCTGTGCCCACACGTGGGCGTGCCATGTGCTCAGTGTTCAGGGGAGAGGGGGAGGAGGAGGCCTGCCTCTGTGTGGGTAGTCGGGAGGGTTGGTGATGGAGGAGCCAGAGTGCAGAGGATCCGTAGGGCCCTGCCGGGTTGGTGAGGGGTAGGACATGCCAGGCAGATGTGTGGACCCAGCTGGGGCACATGGGAAGCTCCCTGCATCTGGAGGTTCATGGGGAAGATCTCCAGGGTGGGGCGGCTAGAGTTCAGATGCCAAGTAGGAGTAGACTGCCCTTCAGCAGCCACGGCCTCCCTGAGGCCCGCTCCTGGCTCTTCAGAGCTTCCGTTGCAGTAGCTTTGGCTTGATGCCCGCTCTCTCCTGGGACGTCTCTGGAAGAAATGACCAGAACTTCACTCCTTTGCCTCCCAGAAGGGACTGGCTCTGAGGATTTGCAGGCCAGGACCCAGGAGCATGACAGTCTCCTCTGCCCTTCTCCTGCACTCCCGAATGTTCTATCTGGGGCGCCCCCTGCATGTCTGCCTTTTTGGCTGACTCTGCTGACCCACCCACTTTCCCCTTTTTTGTGGATTCCGCTTCCTCATACTCTGCCCTTGCCCGGAACAGTGTGGCCTCTTTGGTTCTCGGGGACGCGGTAGAGGAGGCACAAGCTGAGCTGCTGGGGCGGCGAGCAGGTGGCTTAACCCAGCATACGCACACCGAGGCAGGCCCTCCTGGTGTGTCCCTGGTGGGAAGTGTCAGCGTGGACGCGGACCCCCTGGAGGCCTCCACTGGACCTGTGGCCTCCAGGGGGTACTCCCAGCCTGCAGCCCTGTGCGTGGGAGACCCACGGACTCTGGCAAAGCCACTTCTCTCTGAGTTTCGGTTTCCTCCATTTCTCTACTCACCCTATAGGCATTTGAGGGTTGGTTCCAGATGCTGGGGTTCACTGATGAACTAGACAGGACCCATGCCTTCCTGAAGCCCAGAGGACACAGGGAGCTCCCGTGTCACACCAGTGGCGGCTGCGCCATGACACAGGAATGCGGGGCTGTGAAGGCTGAGGTCTGAGGAGTTAACTACATGGAGGGGGACGAGGACCTGCTAGAGCTCGTCATGGCTTGAAAGGACAGAGTGGTGGGAGTGTGCAGGGGTGGGACTGTGGAGGCCATGGTGAGAGTCTTGATCCTAAAGCCTTGGGGAAGGTCCCTGACGGGGTCTGAGTCAGGGCTGACCCTGGGAATGGCCCCAGAATATGAGGCCATCTGGGAAGGAGTGGGCTTCAGTCACCTGGGCTGCCACTCTGTGCTGTGTTGGTAATCTCAGGCAGTTGCCCACCCTCTCTGAGCTGTCTCTCCACCTGTAAAGCACACAGAAGATGGTCCTTTGTGGGGCCCCTCCTGCCCAAGGCTTGCCTTCTGGCTAGGCTATAGTGAGTTGCTCCCAGGCCCCTCTTGCTGCATGTTGCCTGCTGTCCCCAATGACCACAAGCCACAGATGACCAAGGCAAGGAGGTTCACGAGCCTCTCCTCAGGATGTCCCCACTCCAGCCACCAGATGATCTGCATGACGCTGGGTTCCTGGGGCCTCTGGGAAAACTGGGTGGCCCCTTCAGTATTACCCAGGGCCGATTCTGCACCTGGACCTCAGCACTCACAGGCCTGCCCCAGCAGAGCTTATAGTGACGGGCTGCCGAGCTCAGAAGGCTTTGTGGAGACCATGGCCCCTCGGCTGATCCTGGAGACATGGGTAAGGTCTGCAGGGATGCATCTATGAGCATGATTATGGCACGTGTATGTGGGGGTGTGAGGATGAGGGAGGGGGCTGGGAGGCCAGGAGGAGGCCAGACCTGGGATGCCGAGGCCGTGCACTGGGATCCTTCCCGAGGGCAGCGGGATCTGGACTGTATGCAGGAGGGAGGTTCTGGCCACTGGGGGAATCATGGGACAGGTAGAGGCCTTGATGGTAGCTGCGCTGCGTGTTCACGACAGACTCCCAGGAGCACGGAGAGAGGAAGACATAGAATGTGTGAAGATGGCTGTGGGTAGGGTGGGAGCCAAGTGGAGAGGTGGTGTGGATGTGTGGAGGGGTGCAAAGAGAGTAGGGCCGGGGCACTCACTGGACCTCGCTTCTCCCGGGGCCTGGAGTTGGAGTCTTTCTAAGACACCGACATGGGGTGGGGGGTAAGTCTGAAGGCGCTTGTCCTCTTGATGTGTCAAACCCGCAGATCCACATGAGGTTGTCCAGAGTGAGTGCAGAGCAGGAAGAGAAAGGGGCTGCCGTGGCTGAGGTGAGAAGGAACAGCCTGCGAATGACATGGGTGGGCCCCGCAGGGCAGGGCAGCCAGCGATGCTAAATGCAGGGCTGTGCCTTCTAAAGGACACTGATGGCTGCAGGGCACAGGCCTGCATAGTGAGCACACCTGTCCTCTCTCCTCGCCAATGTCTGCTTATCCACTCCAGCATGGAGCATCACCATTGGGGACAGACTGGGACTAGAGGGGAAAGGGATGTGGTCGAGACCACACAGTGACTGTGGGGCACGTAGGCTGGGTGGGGCTGGGCCATCCAGCGGGCCCCCCCTCCCCGCCACCACCACTTCTCATGGGCAGGGGGAATGACCACAAGCAGGATGACTCAGGGCATGCCCAGAACTGGATGTTGGCTGGCCATGAGGGAGCCCTGGTGGACAGAATGAAAGAAATGAGTGGCCTCCCAGGGTGGGGAGCTCCAGAGGGGCTGAGAGGCTGGTCCACCTGCCCCCTGCAGGCCCCCTCCCCACTGGCAGCCTTGTGGAGGCAGTAGCGCCCGGGACGTTGAGGGCCCAGATCCTCAGCCCCAACTGCAGGGGAGCCCCTGTGCGCCCCTGCCCTTCTTGGTCTTGTCCTCTCTGTGCCCCCTTGCCCTTCCCAGCACCGCACTCATGGCCTCCCTCTTGAAACAGCGTCTTCCTTGCTCAGCTCTCTGCTCTAGTCCGGGGCCTGAGGTCACAGTCAGGGCTGGGCACACGGGGATGTATTTTCCCAAACTGGAGGCAAAATGCGGAAACTGGAGGCAAAATGCGGTGCGATCCAAGAGTGGGGAGCCGGGGGCGGGGGGCGGCAGGGAGTGCAGGGTCCTTTCCCTGGATGACTGCAGTCAGCTAGGGCAAAGACATTCACCTTGGGGTCTGCACTAATATAGTGATTTATTGCTTCTTTAGCCATGTGGGTTACCAAGTTCAAAGGGAGGGAGAAGAAACTGACGAAAATAGTGGCTCATCTGGGACCGTCTTCCTTCTTTGGCTTGTCCCTTGGTTTCTTTGGAGCTCAGGCTCAAAGCCATGAGCTCTGCTTCATTCTCTGCTGGCCCCCTGGGCCAGGAGGGGCTCGCTAGGTGTGTGTCTCTGCAGGCTGTGGGAGGAACTCTTCCTCTGTCTCCCTGCCGGGCATCTCTCCGTTAAGACCCGTGGTGTCCGACTGCCTTGACACCGGCGCTTGCAACGTCTCCTCCTCGTCGGGTTTTGGCTGGGACTGTGTCTCGGGCTGTGCCTCCTCCCGGGGCTCCAGCTTGGTGGCAGACTTTTTGTCAGGGGTCTCAGGGGTCCATGAGGGCTCAGGGCCCCAGGAGGTCTCCCCCTCCTTGTTGATGGCCCCAGAGGACTGGCCCCGTGCCGTGGGCTGCACCCAGCAGTGGCTGAGGATCTCGTCGATGTGCAGCCGCCGGTTGACGTCCGGCTGTAGCATGCGGTAGATGAGGTCCTTGCACTCGCCTGTCAGGTTCTTGGAGCGGGGGAAGTTGACGCGGTGCTCCTTCTGGATGCTCAGCATCTTCTTGATGTTGGAATCATCATAGGGCATGGAGCCACAGACCATGATGTAGAGGATCACGCCCAGGCTCCAGATGTCGTACACCTTGGGCTGGTAGGGGATGCCCTGCAGCACCTCGGGGGCCGCGTACGCCGCCGACCCGCAGAAGGTCTTGCTGAGGATGATGCGGCCACTGCCGTCCCGCAGGCAGCGCTTGGAGAAGCCGAAGTCAGACAGCTTGATGTTGAAGTCCTTGTCGAGGAGGAGGTTCTCGCACTTGAGATCTCGGTGGACGACGTCCAGGTCGTGGCAGTACTTGATGGCCGAGGAGAGCTGGTGGAATTTCTTGCGAGCGTCATCCTCATGCAGGGCCCCCCGGGTTTTGATGAACTCAAGGAGGTCACCCTGGACCCCGAGCTCCATGACGATGTAGACCTTGCCGTCTGATGTCTCGAAGATCTCGTAGGTCTTGACAATGGAGCGGTGGTTTAGCATGGCCAGAATCTCAATTTCCCGGGGAAGGAACTTCTCCAAGAAGTCCGTGGGGGCTTTCTTGCGGTCAATGATCTTAACCGCCACGTTGAACTTCAGGCGCTCAGAGTAAGCGGATTTGACTTTTGCGTACGAGCCCTCTCCCAAATTTATCCCCATGATGTAGCCTCGCCGCTTGAGGACAGCAGCGTCATCCATGGTGCCGGGAGCGCGCAGTGCCTCTGAGGCTGCCCTCTACATTCCTGTGGGACATGGGCCAGCAGCGTCCTCATTTACACTGTGGACAGAGAGTCCTCTGGGCTGGCCGGACCTGCTGTCCCTGCCTCCTAGAGGCCAAGACTCTGGGGTGGAATGTTCAGCATTGTCCCCCAGGTGACTTCAGTGGGTGAAGTCATAAAGGAGGAGTGCCCTGGGGGAATGAGGCTCTGGCCTGAGCCACTTGGACTTGGAACCCTGGAAGGCCAGCGAGGGGGCTGGAGTGGACCAAAGGCCAGTGGAGAGTGGCCTTGCACTTGGCTGAGACCGAGGTGGGAGGGGGCTGTGGGGAACACATCGGTCTGCCGGTGCTTCCAAACAAGGAGCCAGGCCTCCTTGTGGGGTTGATTATTACAACATGGCATCCCAGGAAATCCATGGTGGATCGTCATATTAGTCCGAGTCCCGGCAGGAAACAAAAGACATACTCAAGTTAGGGCAGTCTGAGGAGAGTTTAATAAAGTCATCTTACTTACAAAGGTGGGAGTGGAGTGTAGGGTACCCCAAGGGTAGTAACAGACCCCTGGAAGAAGGGAAGGTTGGTCACTGGAAACTGGGAAGAGTGTAGAGGCAGTGACTCCACAGGGAGGGAGCTGGGGAAAAATAGCCCTGACCTCTTTCCTCTCCCTTCAGCCCTAGAGGTCCTTGGTGGTGTCCACACAGGCAGCCTGCAGGCTGTGCGGGAGGGCCAAAGGTAGAGGTGGATCAAGAGGGGCTGTGAGTTGTTGCCCCAGCGGTGACTGCAATTTCGGAAGCCAGGGCTTTGCCTTCTCCCTGCATGGTTTGGCTGGACTTTTCACCTCCCTGTCTTATTCTCCCCATCCGAACCTTTGCTGGCCTGCTTCTCCGACAGTGGCTCTGCAGGGGGGACAACTGGCAGGGATATCTGCTCTTAGCTCTGAGTTCCCTCCGTGGGGTCTGCCCAGCCTGTAACCCTGGCTCGGCTCGGGCACACTGAAGGTTGGGCCTGGATTGCTCCGAGTGCTGCAGCTGCTCCTGGGAATGCTCCATGAGGACAGTGCCAGTGGCCAGGGCAGTGTTGGACAGGGACCACTGTCTCTGCTGGCCGTGGGGCCCCTCTGCTATGACAGGCCCTTTGTCTAGCACCTGCTACAAGCTATGCCCTGAGGGAGCAGGAGGGGGGGGAACAGACAGGTCTGGCCTCGCCTTGGCTTTTATCTTGGCCATCTCCACCCAGAGGGAGTGGGTAGCTCGCTCAGGGACCCCAAGTGTCATAGGCTGGATCTCTGGGACATTCAGGAGGATTATGCCTTGAAGGGACTTGGGAGGACTGCTCCTGGGGAGTAAGTTGGCGGGGCTGGAGGTGGGCCAGGCTAAAATGGGTCCCCCGTTCTCTGCTCCCATCTTCACCCTCTTCCCCAGCCCTGACACCCTGTGCCAGGCCTTGTGTGTGTGTGGCTGGTGGTCTTTCCATTGGACGGCTTGCTCCTCTCCTAGTGGGACGCTGCATCTGCTGTGTTCGCCTCCACAGTCACTCTGTTCCCTGACAGGTGTGAGGCCAGCACGGGGAGCATGGTGGAGCTGAGGCTTTCCTCCCTGCAGATGCGGCCTGCTGTGGCAGCAGCTGTGCCCAACATTCCTTCCCCCCCCCCACACTGTGTAGGCAGGGCTCTTCCTTCAGAGGCCAGCTTTGCTCCACAGTCTAAGATCTGGGTTTCCCTGTCAGCTCCTCTCGTATGACACTCCTGTAGGCTATTTCCTCACCTGAAACATTTTCAGGAGTGTGTGCTGGTGAAGCCACACCTGCCTGTTCCTTACAGGGTGGATCCTCCATTACCCCATCTTCCCACCTCCTCAAAGCTTGTCTGCGTTCCTCCCGTTTTCCTCATGCCTTCTCCGCAGCGGTTCTGCCTTTAGAGGACCACTTCAGGGAGCACCCTTGGGCCGCTGACCGGATTTGGGCCTGCAGGTATGCGAGGTGCCTCAACCCCTCCTGCCCCCGGTCCAGCTCGGCTCCCCGTCCCTCCCCTCTTCCTTCACGCTCCGCCCCCCTGGGCTGCTCCCCGCCCCTCCGCTCCCCACCCTCTTCGGTCCCACTGCGCCCCGCCCCTTTCTGTATCCGTCATCTTGGCCGGGTTACTCCTCCCCCACCGCCCCTGCCCTGCGCGTCCTGCCCTGGGATCCCGGCCCTCAGTAGGCCCTACAGCCCAGGCTCCACCCCCAGGTCCCACCTCTCCGCTTAACCAATGGCACACTTAACTCCTTATAGTCCCGCCCGCCCGTCGGGCCCGCCTCTCAGTCCCCGACCCCCCGCCGTCCCAGCCTCAGGCCTCGCCCCTTTCGGGTGCAACCGGCCAGGCTCCGCCCCCCGCCCGGCCAAGGGTCCACACGCATTGGGAGCGTGCAGGCCCCGCCCCCCGCCTCGGCACTCATTGGCCGGCGCCGGAGGCGCGGGCGGGGGGCGGTGCGGAGCCGAGCAGGACGGCCGCCATCTTGCGCGGAGCCGGAGTCGGAACCCGAGACTGAGGCCGAGAGTGCGCGCGAGCCCGCGGCCCACTTTAGCCGCGGCTTAGCCGGAGCCTTCTCCCGCCGCCCTTCCGCGCCCGGCCCCTAACCCTCAGCCCGGCCCGGTCCCCTGACCCTCAGCCCGGCCCGGTCCCCTGACCCTCAGCCCGGCCCGGTCCGGCCTCCCCGCGGGGTCACGCGGCCGCCCCGGGGACGATGAACGGAGGATAAATGGTGCCCAAGGCAGACAGCGGTGCCTTCTTGCTGCTCTTCCTGCTCGTGCTCACCGTCACCGAGCCGCTGCGGCCAGGTGCGCGGCGCGGTGGGCGCGGCGCGGTGGGGGCGGTGTGTGGGGGCGGGGGCGGGGCAGGGCGGGCAGTGTGCGAGGCCGGGGTCGCCCGAGACGTCCCTCCACCGGGCGGGGCCGCTACCCGGGAGGGCGCCGGCGAGGCCTGCCCCCGGGCCGCCGCGCCCCCCCCGCCCCCCGCTCGGGACCGTGCCCCACGCCCGGGACTGTGCCGAGAGTTTACCTGGGCTCAGAGCGCCCCGTACATCACGGAACTTTGTTCTCGAGGGATGTTATCTTTGGATCGGTGTCTGTGGAGCGCTGCGTGCTTTGAGATTGACGGAAGCGAGAGTGATGTGCGGGGCCCGACGTAACTTCTGGGGCCTGGGAGTTCTCTGGCCAAGGAGCTGCGCCCCTGGGGCGCGCCCACCTTGCCCAGCGGCTGGGGTCATCCTGGAGTGCGGGGGTCGAGAGAGAGCAGCTCGTGGAGGCACCTGGTTTCCCATGTTTTCCCTCAGCAGTGGTTTGGTGCCAGCGTCTCAGCCCTGGAAGCTCCTCGGCTGGAAAGCGGTAGCCGTGTCGCTTATTGTCACTCAGTGAGGTGTTGCAGTTGAGAACTACTCAGCGCAGAGACCGGCCCACCGTGGTACTAGGAGTCCGCCAAGCATCGCACGCAGGAAGCAAGCTTCCTGGGGCAGAGACTGGTGCTGTGGCCGGGTCTCCGCCGTCGGAGCCTGGGTATTGCCAGGCCCTTAGGAGTGTTCCTTGAATGTGATAATTAAGTGCTTTGGAGCTCCCCTCGGAACTTGTGTTTTTATAAGTAAGCTTGTGGTGGGGAATCAGGATCATGGCAGCTGGAAGGTCCGGGGTAATTTTTATTTCTACCTGTTTCTTGTGTTCCCCCTCCTCCATTGTGGAAAAAACCCTGACCTTTTAGGTCAAAGAAAATGTTACTATATATTATATACATATAATATATAACGTTATAATATACACATACAGATTTATTGTCTTTATACCGATGCAGTTGAAAGTATGATTCTTAATACTATTTTTTTATGGAGGAAGGGGCCCATGAAGGCAGAAGTGTCCAGGGCTGTTGTCTGTGAGCTCTGTCGGGTCTCGCTGTGTAAAGGCAGGCTGGGGGGCACAGTGGTGTGCCACTCCAAATGCCTCAGCCAGGGCTCTCACCGCAGACCAGACACCTCTCTGCCTTTGTCATCCTTGTGGAGTGCTATCTCCTCCCCGGTGTTTACTTGGTGGCCAAGGCCCTGGGCCCATGCTCAATCTGGAGTCACTCCAGTGATGCTTCTCTGGACTCCCTTTGTACAGCTGGTTGCTCGCTGCTTCTGATGGTTCTCTGGGCAGCAGGGTGACTGTGGGGTGGTCTTAGTAGGAATGGAAGCCAGAAAAAGGCCTACCTTTGGAGGGAGTATTGAATGGGCTCTTGAGCCATGGAGCCAATGGATTTGTGGCTTCTTTTGATTAAATTCTTTAGAAAACATGTCTGTATCTGTAGAGAGGTGAGACATTCTGTTCTGGCTCTTGGGTCCCAGTTTTGCTTGTCAGTCCCTCAGGTGGACCTTGAGGGACCAGGCCACACATCATGCTTGTCTTCGTTGGGGTGCCTCTGGTTCCAGGTCCAGCATCTCCTGCCTGGATGGTAGAGGTGACTAATGTCCCCAGCTCCCTTTCCTTTGCTGTCTGTGTATCCTGCCAACTGGCCAGCAACAATTCAGAAAGAGTTTTCAAGTGCTCACTGTCTGCCTACCACTAGGGATGCTCAAATGAACTGAATAAACCCCTTTCTCTAGGAGTGCCCTTTAAGTATAGAAGCAGAAGCTGGATGTAAATCGGGTCATCGAGTATGGGGGCTTAGAGGCAGGCAGCAGCGGTGGCCGGCCAGTCATTTGTACCCGTGAAGCAGGGGAGGGCTTCACAGGAGACCTCACATTTAGGTCTGAGTTGGGGCAGGGAGGTGGCTCTGGTTGAGGGAGCAAAGTTATCCTTTGCATTCCATGACTTTCCACATCAGAACTTTGCAGTGACTCCTGGTGGTATGTTGAGTTATTCTGCCCCCGGGGGGCTCCAGCTGGTACCCTGACTTTGGCTGAGCAGCAAGGGCAGGTCTCACTTGGGGTCATATGTTCTCCTTGGGTGCTTGTATGTGCTCTGTGTCCTTCCAGGCAGGGATCTGCTGGCTGGTGCTTGTGAAGGAGACCTTCCCTGGTCTTATTCACCTGCATTCTTTCTATGGGAGTCCCAGCTTAGACCTGTACTTGGGTGTGAGGAGGGCATCAGGCAGAACCTGCTTCCCAGGAGGGAGGGAGTCCTTGAGCATCGGGGCCAAGCCACCTTTGGCTCTTCTCTGGTGCAGCCAGGGTGTGAGACCTTTCACAGAGTGGGGGCAACAAGAGAGCTTTTGGCAAAGTTTCTTTTAAATGCATGTTTGATCTTGGTTGATTGAGGACGTGTTACATGCCAGGTGCTGTTCTAATATGTACTAACATGTGCGTTGCTTAACTCTCAGGTGGTCCCTGTGAGGTAGATGACTGCTATTAGCCCCATATTACAGATAGGGAAACAACCACAGAGAACTCACGAAACTAAGTGGCTGAGATGAGATTTCAGCCCCAGATATCTGGCCTGTGTTCCCATCATGTGCCCTTGGCTGAGGCTCTGTCTGCCCCAGCTGTGTATGTCCTGTCTTGGCCATCCTTAACCCCCAGCTGCGGAACTCCGGGACACATCTCTTCCCACGGTAGACCCAGTGGTTCTCCAGGTGAGGGTGCAGACCCTTTTTCATCTAAACACTCTGATCTGAGGGTTAGAACCAGCCGTCCCCTCAAATCCCTTTTGTGGTTAGCCGTAACGACCAGTGGTGGTGGGTGCTACATCTTCCTCCTGGGGCTGTGGTGAGAAGGGTAGGTTGGAGACCTCTGCTGAGGGGCAACAAGCATGGAGGGGCTTCTGGGGAGCCAGTGACCGTGGTATCATCTCATTGTCCCTTTCTCCATGTGTGCAGGTAATGCAGTAGCAATTGCTGATTCTGAAAGTGTTTTTCTAGCTTCAGTTATGATAGAAAATCATGCCATGGTGTTAGCCACAGCTCAGTCTAGGGTGACCCCCACCATACATAGCTGAGAAAACATTTGCCTTCTGCAAGTGAGCTCTGTCCCAGCCGTGTAAAAAGGCTTGTGTTCAGTGAGTCTGCCTGATGAGGTGGTGGGACTGGAAGCTGTCTTCTTTGTACTGTTGGGAAAGCTGGCTGGGAGAGGCAAATGACTTGCATAAGGTCGCACAGCTGGTGAGCAGCATCGCTGGGATTCAAACCCAGGTGAGTTGGTTCCGAGTTAAGGGTTCTTTCCCCTTCGTCATTAGGGATCCAGAGGGGCCTGCTGTCTGTGCTGAACTGGTAAATTTTCAGTGAACGAACTAGTGGCTGCTGCACCTTGCTTCTGGAGCAGCACTTGAGTTCGTGAACAGGAAGAGTGTGGCTGTTTTACAAGCAGACGTGT
This sequence comes from Halichoerus grypus, assembly GCF_964656455.1. Lineage (NCBI taxonomy): Eukaryota > Metazoa > Chordata > Mammalia > Carnivora > Phocidae > Halichoerus > Halichoerus grypus. The sequence goes on from NC_135724.1 coordinate 63,118,442, forward strand.
CTGAAGCTCATGGGAGTAGCTGGGAAGTTGAACCTGCACCTGGGCTTGCCACCTGCACCTGGGCTTGCCAGCCGCTTTCTGAGTTCTGAGCTCTTTCCTTCACAGCCCGCCTCCCTCTAACACTGTAGAACTTGCTCCGCTGGCTGATTGCGCTTTCAGCTTAACAATTTCATTCTTTTTAGTTGGAAAGTAGGATTAACACACTTTCCAGCCTCACTAGCTAGCTAATGAATTGTCTTTTTTTTTTTTTAAACATACAAAGAAAACTTGGAAATAACTTCAAAATTACAGAAAAGTTGCAGGAATAAAATTCATGCAAAGAACACCCGCATATCCTCTACCCAGACTTACCTGTTGTTAGCATTTTAGCTCATCTGCCTTATCCACCATGTGTGTACGTGCGTATGTATGTATGCACACACATAATTTATCTTCTGAACCATTTGAGAGTAAGTGGGCCTTTCCCCCGAACACTTTGGCCACTGCAGAGAGCAGGAGGAAGCTCCTGGTACTTGGCGCCTCCGGGAGAGGAATGGTAATGCCTCCCCACAGCCCTGTAACAAACCCTCACCACAACCTGCTGTGTACCGGGCACCGTGACCACGGGAAAGTATTGAGGGCACAGAAAGCACTGTGGTTAAAGCTCCGGTTGGCCCAGGTGGCAGCGAGTCAGGCTATTGTTTCAGTTGGCGCTTCTGGTCTTAGGAATGGAAAACGCGCTGCTGTTGCACACTTTGCCAGACAGGTCTGCACCTTTTTGCTGCTGTGAGGCTGCGCCTTTCCTGTTCCTCTGGCCCACATTGCTCTTGCCTGCCACCTTCCTTGGTCCTGCTTCCCAGGCTAGCTCACCAGCACTTTCCTCACCCCCTCCCTCCACTGGGCAGTTTGGCAGCGCTGAGGCTTGTCCGCCTCTTAGCCGTCATGGCAGGTGATCTACTTCTCGGCCCTCCCTGCCTGGGTGCTCTCTCACCTCTGTTCCTCTGCCTCCCTTGGTACTTGGCATAGGGAAACATTGGTAGTTTCTTGACTCTTGAGTGGAATGTATCAGTGACAACACGTAGGACCTAGTAGATAGCAAGGGACTGATTAAATGTCTTTTCTTTGGTACACTGCCAGATTGTTCCCTCCTCCCATGTGCTTTTGTATTCGGGGTGCTGAGGAGTTGGTGAGTGGTCCCTTCCTCTTCCTGTCTTCAGAGCGGGTCAGTAATCCCGAGAACGCAATTTTGGGCCAACACTTTGCCAGAATGATGGGTGGGCTCAAAGTATGGTTATTCTGTGATAGCTGTATTTTTGTTTCTGGTGTGATTTACCAGTTGACTTGGGGTGTTTAGTGAAAGTCAGTCACATCTCGTCCTGTTGCTCCAAGCTGGGCTGTGTGTTCCATCCGTGTGGACATGGTTGTCTTGACAGAGCAAGTCCAAGGGAGGGTGAATGGCCCGTGGGCCATGGTTGGAGCGCAGTGAGCTACAGACCCAGAGTGTCCTGGAGCTTCCGGGCATCGACCTGGGAGGGAGGAAAGCCCAGGTCTGGTGTTGCTTCACACAAGCTGTTTGGAGAAGGAGTGGCTGTGGTTTAGAACACAGTGAGTCCAGTGTGGTGGGTTAAGAGCATGAGCATGGACCCTAGAGCTGCATGGCTGGATGTCAGGGCCCACTGTGCTGCCCACTCTCTGACTGCACTGAGCCTCAATTTCCTCGTCTGTAACACAGACATAATAGAACATACTTCAGAGAGATGCTGTGAGAATTAAAATCAATGGGTATAGAGCTCTAACAAATCTGACAAAAAGACCATTCATCTTAGCTCCAAATGTAGGGACACCCCCCCAACCCCCGCTGAAAGTCTGGGTGTATGGGTGTGCATGCATAAGGGCATGTTTCTTGGGAGAGAGCCCCCACCTGGGAGGCAGCAGAGCGAAGTGGCTTTGAGCACTGTCCGACACAACAGTGAGCGCTAAATGAGTCTAGCCATTCCCATGGTCGGAGGGGGGTGTATGTGGTTTCCTACAGCCCCCAAAACAGCCACAGTGCTTTGGACAGGGCTAGGATTGTTCATACTGACACGTTTTACTCTTTGTCACGTTCATGTTGTGTCCCCTGGGCCTAGTTTGGCACAGAGTGGGCACTCAGAAATCAGTTATTGAACAAATGCACAAATGGCTATTTATATTTTGACATAAAGAGCAACAGCTTCCTTAGCCAGCGGGCCTCGCAGCTGCCCCTGGTGGGGGTGGCGAGGATGAGGGCCTTGTGGCCGCCTGCAAGAACGCCTTTGGAGGACCCGTGTGTTGGGGGCCGGGGGGGGGGTGGTGCTGCAGAGCCAGCTGGCCTGGGCCTCACACTGGGGGGAGCTTGCTTCTGTGGGGGTGAGCTGGGCTGCGAGGTGAGAGTGGGTGAAAACTTCCTCACGAGCGTGGATTCTCGTTGTTCACCAGCCACCCAGCCTGGGGTGGGGGTAGGGGTTGGGCAGGAAGCCTTTGGGGGTGGGTGGGCAGGGCTTCCTCTCTGATGGACTTGCTGGGCACCGAGGCTTGGGAACCGGACTTCCCCCTGCATGAGGACATGGCTTGCCCTCCCCTGGGCCATTGAACAGCACAAGCCTTGCTGGAGAGCTGGTGGGTGCAAAAACTGCCATACTTGCCTTTTGGCTTTCTCCCCCTTCTCTGCTTTGTGTGGCCTTTGCTTCAGCCAGCTTGGGCTGGTCATTGTCCCTAGTCTGTGCCCCTGCTCCCTCCAGTCTGTCTCTGTAGGCTGGCTTCCAGATCCTTGAAAGCCAGCCATCAGTTTGGTCACCTTGCTGTCTGTCTGCCCTCAGCTGTTGACTACTCTGTGTTGGACAGGACAGGACTGAGAGCAGAGCCCTGGTGGGTATGCTGGACGAACAGAGCCTTCAGGTGTCCACCCTGTTCTTCCCTGTCTTGGAAGCCTGCTTTCCTAGGGGACCTTCCATAGGAGTTTATGGCTGTGGAGAGGAATGCTTGGGGATCCCTGGGGCACTGGACAAGGGGCAGGGGCCACTGCAGAGGGCATCCCAGAGGGTCAGCTGGGAGATGGGAGGTTCCAGACCCCCCAGTGCTTAGATTGACATCAGGTCTCCTGATGCAGAGGCCTTTTGAGTACTACTGGCTGCTTCCTAGGGTCTCTGGGTCAGTTCATTTATCCTTGGCTTTGTGGTCTTACAAGGCAGAGTGAGAGGACTGGAAGTACCTGAAAGGAATGAGGTTCATTTAGGGCCAAGGCAGGCTTGTGCTGCAACCCTCAGTGGTTTGTTGGCCACATCTTCAGATTCTCCCTCCACCCCATCAGTGCAGGTGGGATGCACATGCAGAATGATGTAAAGAGCCACAGTGAAAGCCCAGGACAGTTTGGAAAAATGATGTTGATTTTTTTTAATATTTACAAAAATTTCATACATGGAATATTTTACATAAATGGAGTTATACTTTTTATATAATTTATTGAGTTTTTCAGTTTACAGTGTTCTGGAGATCTTTGTAGGCTAGCACACATACCTGTACTTCATTTTTTTTTTAAACAAGATTCTGTGAGAACTTTACTCAGTCTCATTTTGTTTTGTCTTTGGGGTCTGCTTCTGGGAGAGGCCTCTTACCTAAACTTTTCATCAACCAGAAGCTGCAGTTTAGTGAGATTTGTACAGTTAGAGATGCCATGGCCGATAGGCTGGGGGACCTAACTCCTAAAATACATAGGCAGTACTTCCAACTGGCTGTTCCCAGACCCTCATGTATTTATCTCAGTCTAAAGCTAGATCTGCAACAACTCCAGGTTGGGCTCCTGGTTTTCGCATGGATTTATGCTATAACTCAAATTTGTGTGCTTATTTATCTATATGGCATAATTTCACCAAGGATAATTTAGAATTAGAGTGGCCATTTAGGGCAACATTGACATGAGCAGAATTATTCAGTTGAGAGGTCCCATATGGGCAAAAATGAAACCAAATCCCAAAGACCCAATGGTCAGCATTTTTTATTGGTATGAGGTAGCTTAATTCCAAAAAGAATTAAGATTTCAAAATATCTTCCTTTGAAGGGAGGCAGAGGGATACTTTGTTCTTTAAAAAAACAGCAACAAACCTTTCTACTTTGGGAACATGCATACATACAGAAAGGTTGCAAGAGTAGTATTATGAACTCCACCTTTATATAGTTCACCTAGATTCACCAATTAACATTTGACTCACCACACATTTGTGCGTATATGCACACGTGTGTGCAGGCATGTGTGTACAGATATATTTTGTATTGGTGGGGGGAACTACTTGAAACTAAGTTGCAGGCATCATGACCCTTCATTTCTAAGTCCCTCAGTGTATATTTCCTAAGAACAAGGCTGTTCTCTTATCAGCACAGTATAGTTATCAAATTTAGGAAGTTTAACATCGATGCAGTACTGTTAGCCATGTTCCCATTTTGCCAGTTGTCCCATTACAACATATTTTCCCAAGCCAGGATCCAACCTGGAGTCATGGATTGCATTTAATTTTGGTGTCTGTTTAATCTTTTAAAATCTGGAACAGCTTCCTGTCTGTCTTTCGTGTTACCAACTTGTGAAAAAGTACAGGCAGCCATTTTATAGACTATTCCTCATTTTGGGTTTATCAGATTCCTTATGATCAGATTCAGTTGGTGCATTTTTGGCGGGTGCGATCCCCCAGATCGTTGAGTCCTCCTCAGTGCATGCATCTAGAAGCACAGCCCATCAGTTTGTCCCAGGAATAGCGATATTAACCTTCATCACGTGGTAGGGTGGCATTGGCTACATTTCTCTGGGGAAAGGTGCCTTTCCCCCTTTGTGATTGGCAGGTACTTGGTAGGGAGATAGCCTTGCCCGTTGATTTTCAGCATCTGTTAATGATTCTTGCCTGAATCCGTTACCACTGTGATGATTGCTAAATGGTGATTTTTCTCTTACTTTTTCTTTTAGTAGTAGTCTACTATAAAAGAGAGCTTCTCTTCCTTTTCATTTTTTACTGTCAGTATGGATTCATGGATTCTTCTTTCTATTTTTTTTTTTTTTTTAGATTTTTATTTATTTAACAGAGATAGCACAAGTAGGCAGAGCGGCAGACAGAGGGAGAGGGAAAAGCAGGCTCTCCGCCGAGCAGGGAGCCCGATGCGGGGCTTGATCCCAGTACCTTGGGATCATGACCTGAGCCGAAAGCAGCCGCTTAACCAACTGAGCCACCCAGGCGCCCCTGATTATTTCTATTCAATTATTATAGTCTGTTACTGTCATGATTCATTTTGATGCTTACATTGTAATTGATATATTACAAAGGGAAACCCCTTTAGGCTGGCTTCTGCATCCTTCTGACATGTCCTCATCCGTTTTGAACATTCCTTATTACCAGGCTCATCTTGTATCTTTCCTGCCCCAGGCATTTTTCCATGGAACACTGGTTCATTTTAGTGGGAGACAGTATTTAGAAGCCAAGATTTTGGTGCTAGGTGTGTTCATTGCTAGTGGGATATTGCTGCTACCAGTCCTTTCAATCCAGCTGGGATTGAAAGGACTGGTAGCATGTATGTGTGTCTGTCTCTGTGCATGTGTGTGTATGGATGGGTCTGTGTGTTCGTCCCTTTTTGTGCAAGTTCATACTATTTCTTTTTGTTCCAACCCAGCATTATGGGATCTTGTCTGCTTTCCCTGTTTCATATTTGTATCTCCCTTTTTCTGCGATGAGAACTCTGGCTTCCAACATCAGTAGATTTACTTATTTGCTTAGTCCTACTGTGTGCACAGAATAGTTTCAGAAGTGCTACACCCATTACCACTATCAACAGCAAACCAACTAAGTACAATTTTGGATTTTTTTTTCTTTTTGCAGCTCTTTTTGTCTTTAGACTGATAGTATATGTACAGTGTACTGGGTCCAAAAGCTACTTGGATTAATTTTTTTTCTCCTTCCTTGTGTTTGTTATACACTTAGGAACAAAACCTTGTTGATTTGGGGGCACCTGGCAGGCTCAGTTGGTAGAGTGTGCAACTCTTCATCTCAGGGTCTTGAGTTCAAGCCCCATGTTGGGCATGGAGCCTAGTTGAAATAAAAAAACAAAACAAAAGAAAAAACCCCAACTGTTGATTTGAAACCACCTTTACTAAATAAAGACTATTGAAAGAACTAATTATTAGAATCTCATTATAACAAGCTTCTACTTCGTCACACTAATCGGTAAAGAAACATCTCCTTTTTGAATAGGTTGTATTTTCCTGGGTAAATTAAAAATCATTTTTATGACTAGATATTTATAGTTTTAACAAATCAGCTCATTAGTGTAAATTGCTATTTGCTTAAGATATTTTTTCCAATTTTGTTTCTCTGGTTTGAAGAGAATTATGTATGTTGAATAAATGACCACTCAGCATCAGTAAAGAGAAAGGCCAAGTAAAATTTATAACAATTACATTCCTTAGATTTTAACACTAATAAGTGCTATTAATTAGTTTTTTAATTTTGTTAACCTTAAAGTCTTCTAATGGAGTGTATTAGAAATTACTTTATAATACTAACTACAGTGTGGGGTCCTGGATTGGATCCTGGAACAGGAAAAGGACATAAGTGGAACAACCAGTGGAATTCCAGTAGTCTGGAATTCAGTTCATAGAAAGGTACCAATGTTAGTTTCCTAATTATTGCCAAATGTGCCATGGTAGTGTGTAGTGTAAGATATTAACAACTGGGCAAACTGGATGAGGGCACATGGCAACTTTTTTGTAAACCTAAAATTATCCCATAGTCAAAGGTTCATTTGAAAAGTTATTTTGTAATAATTGAATATTTAAAAATGAGTTATTTTTCACTTCTAAGCGTCCCAAGACCTTGTTATCCTAGTTTTGTCATTGACAGTTTTGTCAGTGCAATTTTGGCAAGTCACTCTTTCTAGTTTCCGCTGCTGCTTTGGGAAAATAAGTGGAAGGTTTAGATGTCTGGGGTCATTTGAGCTCAAGTTTGCTTAGTAAGCTCCCAGTTCCACCATCCACCCCATGGTGTGTGCCATGTTCTGATAGTCTCTGGGGTGTGTGGTGATGTGGGGGAGCTGTTTGAAGGTGGGGTTGAGCTTGGGCATAGTTGTGTACATGCTTTATCTGACAGTCCTACTTGGGAGGGAGACAGTGAGGCAGGTGGTAGGTCCGTTTTAGGGATTGGGATGCCGAGGCCCAGAGAGGATAATTACCTTGCCTGGTGGCATCACTTGGCTTTTAAGTAGAAGAAGCAGAAACTGGATACCGAAGATTGCTATCTTGAGCCGGGTGCTCTGCCTCTTGCACCATGATTCCAAGATAAGATGAAAAAGCTGCATGGCTGTGGGGGACTGAGTGGAGATAGTTGCACCACCATCTGGCGCCCACCTGCGAAGGAAGAGGCACCTTCTCAGTGCTCATGGCTTCCAGCTCCACCAGTATCTTGTGTGGACACTGATGCTGTCACAGCTCTTTGGACCTGGCTGACCAATTCCGGGAGTTAGTGTTTTAGCAGCCTCCCCTGCTGACCTCAGCACCCTCTGATTGCAATCAAGAAAACACGGACATTTTAAGAAGCTTGGAAGTCTTGTTAATAATCTTACCTGACACCTCCTTGTGGATTTTGAACCGTGTAGCTATATTATCTCTTAAGAAGCATTAATAAAAGTTAATGATCAGAACAAGGTATTTAAAAGATTTCATATAACTAAATGTAAAAATGGTAATACTTTCAAAAACCAGAAAGTAACCCCCAAAATGATTAGGACACACAATAAAACAATGTTATAAAATTCTATCTGATCGCTGTTGTGTGTTTCTCCTTTATAATTGCAGTGTGAGGTGTGATGCTCTTTTTATAGAAAGCAGGTACTCATATCAACCTTATTTTACAGATGAAGAAACAGATTGGAAGAATAAGTGACTTGCCCAAAGTCACACAACTTGTAAGTGGTGGAGCCAATATGTGTAACCTGGGCAAGCTAGAGCTCACGCTCTGATATTGCACAGCTTCCGTAGGTACTTCGTTACCCTTAGCTCTTTGGCCCTCTGCTCCCTCTCGTATTTTTGCTCCTGACTTTTCAACTTGAACTTCTTGCCCACACACTTTTCTTGTCTTCTTCCCATAGCCTTGGCCACCGGTGTCACGGCGCTAACCCCCTATCTCATGTGCCCACGGCTGTGTCCTCACAAATGTCCTTCAGGCACCCTCATACTCGGCTTGCCGGATGCCAGAAGCATCCCCTGCTGGCCTGGTCCTGTACTTTTGGCCTTGGTTCTTGGCTGCTGTTAGTGTTGTTGTCATCATCATCATCACCACCATCCTTCTGCTTACCTCCGTCACCCCCTTCCCCCACCCCCCACCATTTCTGAGTATCATGCACTCTGCTAAGCACTAGGTGTGCAGTAGCTTAGTGAACCCTAACGATAACCCTACTTTTTGGATAGAGTTTTTGATGTGTTGAAACCTACTCTTGATTTTGGTTCTGAAGTAAGTGTATGAATGAAACTTTCAGGCTGCCATTGTAATCTTTAGTATTCTTTAAAGAGGCCCACTAATGAAAAGCTGTGTGCTTTTGTGAGCTCCTATGGGGGTTCATGCAGGTGTCAGAGCTTTGACCCTACTGAGCTAACCTGAGGGAGAAGCTGGGGCAAATCTTCTGATGACTGGGCCTTAGTGTCAATCTCCTTTTAGAGTGCCTCAGACTTATAAGCCTCTTGTTTTGCAGAAGTTTATTTGGTGTTAATATTTTCTTTGTGGCTTTAAAATCCCTCCGTGTCTTGTCTGTGCTTGTGAGGATTAGGTACAGCCCACTGTCACCTCATTTTACATATCGGAAACCAGCCCCGGGAGGGATATGAGGAGACCTCATCTTGTTTTCTCTAAGTGGGGATAATAATAAAACTGACCTCAGAGGATTGTTAACTGGATCCAGGGAAACAAGGTTTAGGTTGTATATTTCTTTAAATTTAAATTTGTGGTAAAGAACGTAATATAAAATATACCATCTTAACCGTTTTTAAGTGTACAGTACTGTTAACGAAATGCACCCTGTTGGGCAACAGATCTTGAACTTTTTCATCTTGCAGAACTGGAACTCACTAACCTACTGAACAACAACTTCCTTTTTCCTCCTTCCCCCAGCTCCTGGCATTCCATTTTCTAAGAGTTTGACTACTTTAGAAGCCTCATATAAGTGGAATCATGCAGTATTTGTCTTTTTGTAATTGGTTTATTTCACTTAGCATAATGTCTTCAAGGTTCATCCATGTTGTAGCATGAGAGAATTTCCTTCTTAAGTTTGAATAATATTCAATTGTATGACTATACCACATTTTCTTTATCCATTCATCTGTGAGTCATTTAGATTGCTTCTGCCTCTTGTCTATTGTAAATAATGCTGTGATTAACATGGGTGTGCAAATATCTCTTTAAGAGCCCATTTTCAGTTCTTTTGTATACATATCCAGAATTGGGATTGCTGGATCATATGGTAATTCTATTTTTAATTTATTGTGGAACCTCTATACTGTTTTCCATGATGAGTGCACCATTCTACAATCCTACCGGTAGTGCACAAAGGTTCCAGTTTCTCTGTATTCTTGTCAACACTTGTTATTTTCTATTTTTTTTTTTATAGTGGGCATCCTAAAGGGTATGTAGTAATATCTTGTTATGATTTGCATTTCTCTAATGATTAGTGATGTTAAACATCTTGTCATATTCTTGTTGGCCATTTGTATATTTTCTTTGGAGAAATGTCTAACTCACGTCCTTTGCCCATTTTTTTTTTTTTTAAATTTTTATTTATTTGAGAGAAAGAATGTACATGCATGCATATGTGGTGTGGGGGAGGGGCAGACGGAGAGAGAAACTTAAGCAGACTCTGTGCTGAGTGTGGAGTCCCGACACGGGACTTGATCTCACAACCCTGAGAGCATGACCTGAGCGGGAACCAAGAGTCAGACACTTAACCAGCTGCACCACCTAGGTGCCCCGCCTTTGCCCATTTTTAAATTGGATTATTTGTATTTTTGTTGTTAAATTGTAGGAGTTCTTTATATATGCTGGATACTAATCCTTTATCAGATACATGTTTGTAAATTTTTTTTCGTTCTGTAGGTTGCCTTTTCACTTTCTTATTTCTTTAAGTTTTATGTAGTTCTTTTGTCTCCTCTTGCTTTTGTTCCCTGTGCTTTTGTTATCATATCCAAGAAATCACTTCTAAATCCACTGTTGTCTTGTATTTTCTTCTAAGGGTTTTTTGTTTTAGGTCTTATGTTTATAAATCCTTGATCCATTTTGATTTAATTTTTGTATATGGTGTTGGGTAAGAGTCCAACTTCATTCTTTTGTATGTGGTTATTTTCCTAGCATTATTTGTTGAAAACATTGTCCTGTCCTCATTGAATGGTCTCAGAACCCTCGTCAAAAATCATTTGACCATGTACGTGAGAGTTTATTTCAGGGCTCTCTATTCTGTTTCATTGGCCTATATATCTGTGTTGTTGCCAGTGGCACGCTGTTTTGATTACTGCAGTGTTGTAGTATGTTTTGAAATAGGAAGTGTGAGGCCTCCAGCTTTGTTTTTCTTCCTCAAGATTGTTTTGGCTATTCTGGGTCATTTGAGATTCCATATTAATTTTAGGATAGATTTTTCTATTTTGGCAAAAAAAAAAGTCATTGGCATTTTGATAAGGATTGCATTGAATCTGTAGATTGCTTGGTTCATATTGACATCTTAAGTCTTCCATTCCATGAACATCGGATGCCTTTCCATTATTTGTGTCCTCTTTAATTTTAGCAGTGTTTTGTAGTTTTTGGTATACTGGTATATCATCTCCTTGGGTTAAGTTTATTCCTACGTATTTTGTTCTTTTTGATGCTCTTGTAAGTAGAATTGTTTTCTTAATTTCCTTTTCAAGTTGTTCATTGTCATTGTATAGAAATACAACTGATTTTTGTCTGTTGATTTTTATGTCCTATGGCTCTGCTGAATTTATTCTAACAATTTTTTTTTTTGGTGGAATCTTCAGATGTGACATATAAAATCATGTCTTCTGCAAACAGGTAATTTTACTTTTTCCTTTCCAATTTGGATGTCTTTTATTTCTTTTTCTTGCTTAATTGTGGAGTGGTTGTGCTCTTTTACATTCCCATCAATATTGTATAAGAGTTCCAGTTGCTCCACAATCTCACCAACATTTTATGTTGTCAGACTTTTAAAGTTTAGCCTTTCTTTTGTGTAATGGTACCGCATGTGGTTTTAATTGCCTTTTCCTGTGAGTGATATGCTGAACACTTTTTCATGTCCTTGTTAGCCATTCATATATCTTCTTTTGAGAAATGTCTGTTCAAATCCTTTGCCCATTTTTTATGAGGTTGTTTGCTTTTTTATTATTTATATTTTTTATTGAATTGTAGGAGTTCTTTGTATATTCCAGATAAGAGATATGTGTTACAAGTGTTTTCTCTTAGTGACTTACCCATTCATTTGCTTAACTGTACTTTTTTCTTTTGTATTATTTTTATTCTTGCTTAACTGTACTTTTAAAAAGTATCTGTTTTAGGGGCGCCTGGGAGGCTCGGTCGTTAGGTGTCTGCCTTCAGCTCAGGTCATGATCCCGGGGTCCTGGGATCGAGCCCTGCATCTGGCTCTCTGCTCCACGGGAAGCCTGCTTCTCCCTCTCCCGCTCCCCCTGCTTGTGTTCCCTCTCTGGCTGTGTCTCTCTCTGTCAAATAAATAAATAAAAATCTTAAAAAAAAGTATCTGTTTTAATTTTTAATTTGGTACACAAATTCCTTTTTGGTATATCCTTTGAGCTTTGACAAATGTGTAGGGTCATGTAATCAATCCCACACTGAAGATGAAGAGCACAGTTCCATCACCCCAAAATTCCCTCATGCTGCCATTTTGTAGTCAGCCCCTCTCCCTACCTTGAGGTTTCCACCTGGTAACCACTGGTCTTTTGATGAATTTAAGTTTATAACATTGTTTTATAGATCTTGCTTTTAGAGATGTATGTAAGCACTTTGCCTAACCCAGGTTCACAAAGATTTTATTTCTTTTCTGCCAGAAGTTTTATAGAGTTAGATTTTACATGTAAGTCTTTGGTCTGTTTTGAGTGAATTCTGTATCCAGTGTGAAGTGTGGATCAAGGTTCAGTTTTTTGTTTTTTAATTTATTTGACAGAGACACAGCGAGAGAGGGAACACAAGCAGGGGGAGTGGGAGTGGGAGAAGCAGGCTTCCCGCTGAGCAGGGAGCCCGATGCGGGGCTCAATCCCAGGACCTGGGATCATGACGGAGCTGAAGGCAGACACCTAACGACTGAGCCACCCAGGTGCCCCGAGGTTCAGTTTTGATATGTGTATGTCTAGTTGTTCCACCACTACTTGCTGAGGGCTTCTTTTTTCCATTGAATTGTCTTTCCACCTTTATCAAAAATCAATTGGTCACATTTATGTGGGTCTATTTCTGGGCTCTGTATTCTGTTCCATTGATCTATGTATCTTTACCACACTTTTGATCAAAGAAGTTTTAAATTTTGAAGTTTATCAGTTTTTACGTTTACACTCTGTGTTTCTCTAAGAACTCTTTGCTGCCCCAAGGTAGTGAAGATTGTCTGCTTACTTACTGGACTTTGAGCTCTGTGAAGGCAAAGACCGTGTATTTATCGTTCTGCTCTTCTTGCTTTCATCTAGCACAGTGTCTGAGCTGCAGGAGGTACAAGACTGTGCTAACAGGTTTGTCTTAAGGATTTAAATATAATAATGTGTTAGAGGCATTTGATACATTGCCTGGCACATACAAAATGAACATACAAGAATCTGATCTTGCTCCAGCTGTTTCTCTTGGAATGAACTGGTTACACTGTACTATGGCTGACATCAAAATGTGGTGTGAGTGATGGATGAAACAGCCAATGGATGTTACATCAGATGCGAGATAGCTATTACTCCAGGTCTACCCCACCCTCTTGCCCTGGTCTTATTCCCACATTTGAACTCTCCCCCACCCCAGCCGCCATAAAATATAGACTGATTGTGGGTTGCTGTTCTTTTCTTCAAAGTGTCATTCATTTAATAGAGATGCTTGGCGAACCTGCCTCTCTTTCCTCTTTCATCTTGTCCAGTCATCCTTTTCCTTTGGGCCTCCCCCTCCTCTTCTCAGATAACTAACTTTAAGCAGGGCCTTCTTCCCCAAACATCTGCTTAAGGAGAAGCTGGAGGACAAGGTAAGGCAGATGAGCCAGTGTCCCAGTTGGGCAGTGTCTGAGGATAGAAGATACAGTAAGTGATGGTCACCTCATCTTCTGGATGTAGAAAATGCTTGTGACTTAAAAAAATAAATACTGAAGTTTGGGCCTTGTCAATTTATTCTAGTGTGGTGGTCTCTAGCATCAGCCTTGTGACGCCTTGACTGATAGGAGAAAGTGGCTTCCCCAGTGCGCCCCCACTCCCCCAGTCAGCTGTCACAGCAGAGCTGGGTCACCTGCTTGTCCCTATCAGGCAGGTGGGTGACAGGGAACAGGGGATGTCCTCGCTCAGACTCAGCAGTCAGATGAGTCTCTCCTCCCATGTGGAGGGCTGACTGAGGGTGATTCTCAGTGATTCTCCTCCTGCCCCAGGGCTATTTGGAAATGGGTTTGGTGGTCACAGTGACTTGGGAGCAACTGGCATTTGAAAAGGCATAGCAAAGAATTTTGGTTGTATTTCAAAACCACAGTATTTTGGTACATGCCTGGCCCTGCAGGTCCCTATCCAGCAGTCAGACACTCCTCGTCCCTGGGGGTTTGTATTGCTGAGCTCCACAGAGGCACTGCGTTTCATAAGTCCTGTGTTTTTTGTCCTAACAAAGAGAAAATGGGTCAGAATTGGAAAGTTTGGACCCAGCCCTCTGAGGAAGGATGGGTTAGCCACGCCCCAAATCAGAATGCAGGGCATCCTGTTGGGGGTGGGTGTGATTCCTGACCTGAGTCCTGATTCCCACTTAGCTGAGCTGGTTTTGGGATAGAGATCTGGGCAAAAGAGCCAGAGCCTGCCTTCTGGTTCCTGTTCTGCTGCTGTCGGCTTGTCATAGGAATGGAGCAGGCAGGTCAGCCCTTTTGTGAAATGAGCTGACTGGACTAGATGGGTTTTCTGATAAATACAGTAGTCTCTGGCCTTCCTGATTTAAATTTTATTAGTAGAACTTCCATACCGTAGTCTTCATGAGCCACACACGTCCCACTCCCTCTTGGATGCTAGGCCCTCGTGTTTGAGAATCATGGGGCCAGCTGGTCTCTGAGCTCCTTGCAGTGTGACATTCAGATACTCTGTCCTTCCTGCTGTAACCCTGATGCCTGCCAGAGTGGAGGAGTGCCCAGGCCTCCCATTAACAGCAGCCTTCCCTGGGCTTTGCTGCTGAACCCCATGGTAGGCTGTGCTGTGCAGAAGCCCCTGGCCCCAGCTCCCTACTCGCATCTTCCCTTTCTCCAGGTGGGTCCCTTGGAGAGCATTTGCCTCTTCAGAGGGCCTCACAGAATCGTTCCAAAGGGCAGAATACATGAAACCGTTCAGCAACCAAGAGCCACCACACTGTGCCAGGAAGCAGGGTGGTTACAGGCAATCTCACTGGTGCCATGAAGTGACAGCTCCCTGGGAGAGGGCTGATGGGATTGTAGGGGTAACCATAGGGACTGCTGAGCCAGGGGTCCCAAGAACCTGAGTGGAGGGGTCTTTGGGAGAAGGCCGGATGGAAGTGGCCCTTCGCCTCATGAAAGGACAAATGGCATTTAGAGCACTGTAGAGAAGGCAACGAGTTTATAATTTAATCACAGTTTATTCTAGAGTGATCTTCTGGGAAATGTTCTGAATGCCTGGTAATGCTGTCCCCATCTCCTAGTTCTGCCCTCCCAGAACCATTCTCTGTCCTGCTGCCGATCGGTGTTCTGCTGAAGGTCTCCACTGCCTGCAGGATCCAGTCTTGGAGCCATAGCATATCCCATGAAACCAGCTTGCCCCCCAGTGCCTTTTGGTTTGATTTCCTGCTGAGCCCCAGCCAAGCAGAGAGCTCCTTTCCTGCTTTGGTGGCACTTGTCCAGGCGGCACCCTTGGCCTATGGCCTTCCCTGTGGTCTCTGGTGGTGCACGTGCCTGTTCAAGCCCCTTATCCTTATCCTCTTACCTGAGGACACAGGTAACTCTACTTCAGAAGGCCCTCTCGGCAGGTATGCCCTGTGTTTTGTATTTTAGTGATCTGTGTGGTCAACAGTGATCTCTGTCCCCTCCTAAAGGTGTCCAGAGCAACATTCCTGGCTCAAGTTCCAGCCAGGGAACACCAGGTTCCTGACATGGTGCTGGACAGGACCCAGCATCCCATGGGAACCGTTTTCCTAGACCTGTCCTGTCACACAGCAGAGCCTTATTTTCAGATCCTCTCTCCCTTCTGCCGCTAGTGTGTTAGTGTGGTGCCAGATAAATATCCCTGTTCCGGTCCTGCCTTGGTGGGGAGGGGGTGAAATGAGACCCACGGGACAGCCCCTCTGGGAAACAGCTGTTGCTCTTTCCAGGGAAGAATGTCTGAGCGGTCTGACGGAGGCTGCACTGCTCAGCTGGGAGCGGGTCTGCTGGGAGACTGGGGCTTCCTGGTCCCCGGGTGGGCACCCCAGCAAGGCATGGAGGGCTATGTCTGAGGATGCACCTCTGCTCTGTGCAGACCATCAGAGCCAGCTAGGGGCAGTGGGAGGAGATAGGGTTGTGGACATGTGTACTTCCGCTGTTCACTGTCTTTTTCTATTTCTCTGTGGGCAGATGTTAGGAGAAATCAATTCCAAACAATTAAGGCCACATACTAAATTTCACACAGTAATTTGAGACAGCTCAGCTTACGTAATTTAAAATGAGGCCAAGGCTTGCTGACAAAGAAGAAATTGAATCCAGAGAAAGAATCTGTATTGCAGAGGCTTCTAAATTTCTAGGGCCCGAATCCTCTAATTCCCAAATGTTGCTTGTCTCTGGGGGCTCTGTGAGGTCAAAACCATTTTCATAATAAAAGCAAGGGTCGTTAGCCTCTGTCTCTCATTCTCTCACCAGTGCTCAGTGGCATTGCCAGAGGCCACTTGACAGGTGATTGATGGCTAATGGGCTGTGTGCTTGGTATTCGCTCTCCCTCTCCGTCTCTCTCTTTTTTAAAGGATTTTTTTAAAAGCTGTGGTAAAATCCACATAACATAAAATTTACCACTTCAACCATTTTTAAGTGTACATTGACACTGCCGTGCCACTGTCCCCACCATACCTCTCCACAATTCTTCTCATCTTCCCAAACTGAAACTCTATCCCCATTAGATAACAACTCTCCATTCCCCCTCCCCCCAGCCCCTGGTAATCTCTGCGTTCCTTTCTGTGTCTGAATTTGACTCCTCTAGGGCACCTCATGTAAGTGGAATCGTACAGTATTTGTCCTTTTGTGTCTGGCTTGTTTCACTGAGCAGAATGTCCTCAAGGTCCATCCTTCTTGTAGCCCGTGTCAGAATTTCCTTCCTGTTTATGACCTGATAATATTCCATTGAATAGATACACCACATGTTTGTTCATTCATCTGTTGGTGAATGCTTGGGTTGTTTCCACCTCTTGGTGATTGTGAGTAATGCTGCTGTGAGCACCAGCGCACAGGCGTCTGTCTGAGTCCCTGCCTTCACCCCTTTTGGACAGGACATAGAGCTAGGAGTGGAATTGCTGGGTCATATGTGTTTTAACCTTTTGAGTGTATGTTTGGGAACCTGGTGTTTACAAAATTTCTCGGTTTTAATTTCTAATACAGTACATGTTGATAGATACAACCCACATAAACCGAAGATCTTTGGGGTCCTCAGAAATGTCAAGCACATAAAGGGGTTTGGGAATGAAAACATTTGAGAACTGCTTAGTGAGAAGAAGTTCTCATTTTGGTTCTGTAGCCTTGCACTTACATAGTTAGGGCCTGGCTTATTTTGAAAAGTGTCAACGGGGGCGCCTGGGTGGCTCAGATGGTTAAGTGTCTGCCTTCGGCTCAGGTCGTGATCCCGGGGTCCTGGGATCGAGTCCCACATCAGGCTCCCTGCTCCTTGGGAGCCTGCTTCTCTCTCTGCCTCTCTCTCTCTGTCTCTGTCTCTCATGAATAAATAAATAAAATCTTTAATAAAAAAAAAGAAAAAAAAGAAAAGTGTCAACGATCCCTTGGCTAGGAAGGGCCTGCCTGTGTCTCCCATTTGCTGGCCAGGAGATAGGCATCACAAGAGGTTTGGGGCAGGCCCTTGGCAAAGCCAGTAGTGGGCAGAGGGGGTGACTGTTTCTGAACAACGTTAGATGTGGCAGAAATCGTGCCGGACGCTTTACAAAGGGACTTGAGAGGATCTTGAGGAAGAAGAGGAAAAGGAATGTTGATTTGCAGCTTGAGTTATGCCAATGAGACCCATCAGAATTGCTGGCTGACCTACCAAGCAACTGACTATGTGTCAGTCCCTGCCACGTGAGGTAAGCTCTGTCATGTCCTGGGTCTCCCTGCTTTGTTTACCATGCTGGCCCCGGACCGGAGAGTTGCCTGGCACAAAGTGGCACTTGGTAGATATTTTTTGAATGAGTGATTCACATGTATTTTACCAGTGACTCACACATTGGATTGCTGTCAGAAGAGTCCCTGCACTACAGGTGAGTCAGGAAGGGAGAGAACCTTCCCTGGGGCTATCAGAGGACTGGTGACACTTTGTTATAGACTTAAAGAATAGAGGAAGATCTTTGAGCAGTTTGGTTCATCTGATATTTAGTGAGTGCCCCTCTGTGCTGGGTGTTGGGTATGGGGTGGAGGATAAAGATTTATCCTTACACTTACACTCTAAGACAGGGTTTGGCAAAAACTCTGTAGGTGGCCGCTTTTAAAAAAAAAACATGTTTCTGCATGTATCAACAGCTCACTCCTTTTTTTTTTTTTTTTGGTGAGGGAGAGCGAGCATAAGCGGGCTGGGGGTGGTGGGGGGTAGAGGGAGAAGCAGGCTCCCCGCTGAGCAGGGAGCCCATGTGGGACTGGATCTCAGGACCCCGGGATCATGACCTGAGCTGAAGGCAGACGTTTAACTGACTGAGCCACCCAGGTGCCCAGCTCATTCCTTTTCATTGCTGAGTAAATAGTCCACTATATTGCTATTTGTTTATCCATTCACTTATTTTGGATATTTGGGTTTCTAGCTTTTGGCTGTTACAAATAAAATTACTCTTTTTATGGACATGTAACTTTCATTTCTTTTTGGGCAAACGCCTGGAAGTGGAATGACTGGGTCATCTAATGGGTGTACATTCAGCTTTCTACAAACTGTCAAATTGTTTTCCAAAGTAGGTGTACAGTTTTACATTCCCACTAGCAATGTAGCAGGGTTCCAATTACTTCACATACTTGCCAATGCTTGGTATCACCATTCTTTTTAATTTTGGCCATTCTAATAAGTATGTAATGGTATCTCATTTTGGTTTTAATTTGCATTTCCTTAATGACTAATGTTGAGTATCTTTTATGTGCTTATGTGCCATCTGTGTATCTTCTTTGGTTAAATGTCCTTTAAAATATTTTGCCACTTTAAAATTACGTGGGTTGTTTTATTATTATTGAAATCTGAGGGTGCTTTATATATTTTGGGTACAAGCCTTTTATCAGATATTTGATTTACAAATGTTTTCTTGCAGTATGTGAGTTGTCTTTTCATTCTCTTCACAGTATCTTTGAAGAAGAAAAGTTCTCAATTTTGATGAAGTCCAGTTTATCAACTTTTTCTTTTATGGATCGTACTTTGGCTATTCATATCTAAGAAATCTTTGTCTAGCCCAATGTCACAAAGATTTTCTCCTGTGTTTTCTTTTAAGTTTTATAATTTTAGGTCTATGATCTATTTTGAGTTAGATTTTGGTATAAGGAATGGATCAAAATTCTTTCTTCTTTCTTTATTTTTTGATGGATATCCACAGTTGTCCCAGGACCATTTGTTGAAAGGACTGTTCTTTCTCCAGGGAATTGCCTTTGTACCTTGGTTGTAAATCACCACCACATATGTGGGCCTATTTCTAGACTCTATTCTGGTTCAGTTGATCTTGATGCTTGTCTTTGATGTTTATGGCACACTATCTTGATTACTGTACCTTTACAGTAATTCTTGAAGTCAGATAGTGTAAGTCCTCCAACTTTGTTCTTCCTTTCCAAAGTTGTTTTGGGTATTTTAAGTCCTTTGCATTTTCATTTGAATTTTAGAGTCAGTTTGTCAATTTCTACAAAAAGGCCTGCTGGAATGTTGATTGGGATTGCATTGAATCTGTAGATGGATGTGGGTAGAATTGGTATTTTTTTTTTTAAGATTTATTTATTTATTTTAGAGCAAGAGAGCATGAGCAGGGGGAGGGGGAGAGGGAGAGAGAACATCCTCAAGCAGACTCCCCACTGAGTGGGGAGCCCGATGTGGGCCTCGATTCCAGGACCCTGAGATCATGACCTGAACTGAAACCAAGAGTCACTCAACCAACTGAGCCACCCCGGTGCCCCTAGAATTGGTGTCTTAATGACGTTGGGTCTATTGATCCATGAACACTTCATTATGTCCCCATGGGTTTAGGTCTTTAAAAAATTTCTCTTAGCAATATTCTGTAATTTTCAATGTATAGGACTTGTCATCTGTCATTAGATTTATCCCTAAGTATTTCCTATTTTTTGATGCTGTTGTTAAGGTAATTTTAAATATTTTAATTTCTGGAACAGTTTGTATAGAATTGGTCTTATTTTGGGGCCCCTGGGTTGTGCAGTTGGTTGAGTGTCCGACTCTTGGTTTCAGCTCAGGTTGTGGTTTTGGGGTCGTGGAATCGAGCCCCGCTACAGGCTCCACACTCAGCTCGTGGGATCTGCTTGGGATTCTCTCCTCCTCTGCTCCTTACCCTGCTCTCTCTCTCTCTCTCTCTCTCAAATAAATAAATAAGATCTTAAGAAAAAAAGAATTGGTCTTATTTCTTCCTTAAATGTGGTAGAATTTTCCAGTGAAGCCATCTGGGTCTTGAGTTTTCTTATGTTTCAACTAAAAATTCAGTTTCTTACATAGCTATAAGGTTACGCAGGTGTCTGGGCTGCCTTTTTGTTTTTATTTTTTTTTATTTTTTATTTTTTTTAAAGATTTTATTTATTTATTTGACAGAGACAGACAGTGAGAGAGGGAACACAAGCAGTGGGAGTGAGAGAGGGAGAAGCAGGCTTCCCGCGGAGCAGGGAGCCCGATGTGGGGCTCGATCCCAGGACCCTGGGACCATGACCTGAGCTGAAGGCAGACGCTTAACGACTGAGCCACCCAGGCGCCCCTGGGCTGCCTTTTTGAGTGAGCTTTGGTAGTTTGTGCCTTTCAGGGAATTAATTTTATCTAAATTGTCAAACTTACTGATATAAAGTTGTTCGTACTGTTGTCTTATTATTCTCCCATTCTTTATTATCCTTTTTAATATCTCTGAAATCCTAGTGATGACATCTCTCTTCTGACGGTGCTATTTTGTGTTCTTAATTTGTTTCCTGACTAGTCTGACTAGAGGTTTATTAATGTTCTTAATCTTCTAGAAAAACAGCTTTTGTTTTCATTATTTTCTCTAATACTGTTTTGTATATTTCCACTCCGATCTTCATTTTTTCTTTTCTGCTGTTTGCTTCGGGTTTCATTTGCTTTGCTTTTCTAATTTCTTAAAGAAGAAGCTGAGATTACTGATTCAAGACCTTCTTTTCTTTTTTTTTTTTTTTTTTAAAGATTTTATTTATTTATTTGAGAGAGAGAGAATGAGAGACAGAGAGCATGAGAGGGAGGAGGGTCAGAGGGAGAAGCAGACTCCCTGCCGAGCAGGGAGCCTGATGCGGGACTCGATCCTGGGACTCCAGGATCATGACCTGAGCCGAAGGCAGTCGCTTAACCAACTGAGCCACCCAGGCACCCAAGACCTTCTTTTCTGATAACAGGAGTTTAATGCATTACATTTGCCTCTGGGAACTGTTTTAGTTGCATCCCACAAATTTTCATCAATTTAAAATGCTTTCTAATTTCCCTTTTCATTTTTTCTTTGACCTGTAGGCTATTTGGAAGTGTGTCAGTTGTTTCCATATAGTCGGGGATTTTCCAGATATCTTTCTGCCATTGATTTTTAATTTAATTCTTTTGTAGGCAAACAACATACTCTGTATGCTTTGAATCATATATTTATTGGCAATTTGTTCTATGGCCCATAATATTATCTATTATGGTAAATGTTATATACACTTGTGAAAAGAATGTGTATTCCTGCTGTTGTTGGCTGGAGAGTTCTGGAAATGTCAGTTGGTGTTGTTCAGGTTGTCTGTATCTTTGCTGATTTCTTGTCTGCTTCTCAGTTATTGAGAGAGGGGATGGAAATTAGTTGTGAATTTGTCTATGATAGCAGTTTTTCCTTCATATTTTAAATCTGCTTTAGATACATAAACATTTTAGGATTATTTTGTCTTTTGTCATTATTAAATGACCTTTATTCCTGGTAATATTTGCTCTGAAGTCTACTTTGTGTAATATTAATTTAGCTACTCCAGCTTTCTTTTTAGCATGGTATATCTTTTTCCATTCTTTTATTTTTACCTATGTGTGTCCTTCTATAAAGTGGGTTTCTTTTTTTTTTTTAAGGTTTTATTTATTTGACAGAGAGAGACACAGCGAGAGAGGGAACACAAGCAGGGGGAGTGGGAGAGGGAGAAGCAGGCTTCCCGTGGAGCAGGGAGCCCGATGTGGGGCTCGATCCCAGGACCCTGGGATCATGACTTGAGCCGAAGGCAGACACTTAACAACTGAGCCACCCAGGCAACCCTAAAGTGGGTTTCTTTTAGACAATATGTAACTGGGTCTTGTTTTTTAACCTGTGTGACAAATTTTGCTTCTTAACGGGGGTGTTTAGATCACCTCATCTGTTTATTGATAAGGCAAAATTAATTAAAATTTGCCATTTTGTCATTTGTTTTCTATTTGTACCATCTGTTTCCTTTTCTCTTTCTTTCTACCTTTTGGATTGAGTGTTTTTATTCCATTTTGTCATCTTCGTTGGCTTATTTGTTAAAACTGTTGAGCTGGCTTTGTGGTATTCATCTTGAATATACTGCAGTTGACCTTCACATGACAGACTGCTTTAAAGTCTTGAAATGGTTGCTTTTGCTCCTCCCTTCCCAGCTTTTGTGCTGGTGTTGTCAAAGTTCTACTTCTGCAATATAGGATACATGTTTTTGCTTTAAAAAATTCTAGGTTGACTACTTTTTTTGTTTTCAGAATTTAAAAATGTTGCTCCACCATCTTCCAGCTTGTATCGTTTCTAACGAGAAATCTGCTGTCATGTTTGTTTGTTTTCCTCTGCAGAATACGTCTTTTTTCTCTGACTACTCTTAAGATTTTCTCTTTATCACTGGTTTTAAGCAATTTGATCATGATGTGCTTTGGAGTAGTTTTCTTTCTGTTATGTTTGGGGTTCACTGAGTGGCTTGGGTCTGTGGGTTTTCATCAGATTGGGAAATGTTTTTTTCATTGTTTTTTCACATATTTTGTCTGTCTCCCTGCCTCCCAAGTCTGTGTATCACATAGCTCACAATTCATTGTTTTCTAGCCTTTTTTTCCCAGTGTTTTAGAGTTTCTGTTGTTGTCTTCAAGTATTCATCTTTTCCTCTGTGAAACTGAATCTGTTCGTCCTATGCCTTGCAGTTTTCATCTCTAGGCAGTGGATTTGCTTCTTTCTTAAAATCTTCTGTATCTTCTGAACATGTTTGATTTTTCCTCTAGCTTCTTTTTTTCTTGTTTTTTTAAAGATTTTATTTATTTATTTGACAGAGAGAGACACACAGCCAGAGGGGGAGCACAAGCAGGGGGAGTGGGAGAGGGAGAAGCAGGCTTCCCACTGAGCAGGGAGCCTGACATGGGGCTCGATCCCAGGATCCCGGGATCACGACCTGAGCCAAGGGCAGACGCCTAATGACTGAGCCACCCAGGCACCCCTTCCTCTAGCTTCTTGAGCATTTGTGACACAGTTTTAACTTTAATGTCTTTGTCTACTCTATCATTTGTACCTTTTCTGAGTCAATTTTGATTGAATTTTTTTCATTTTGGTCCTAATTTCCTGTTTCTTTGCATGTCTCCTAATTTTTTTTATTGTGTGCCAGACGTGGTGAATTTTGCCTTTTTTGGTTACTGCGTATTTTTGCATTCCTATAAATATTCTTGAGGTTTGTTCTAGGATGTGACTTGGAAACAGTTTGAACCTTTCAGCTGTTGCTTTTAATTGTTGTTAGGCTGCGTTTAGTCTGGAGTTTATTTTTCTCTACTAACAAGGCAGGACTCTTCTGAGTACTTGACTCAGTGCCCCACAAGTTATGAGCTTTTCCAGACTGGCTCCTGAGAACAAGCACTGTTTGTGGTCCTGCTGAACTTCAATTATTGTTTCCCAGTTATCCTTTAGGGTGGCCTGGGGTAGTTTCCTCACACCACACACTGATCAGTACTCTGCTTCATTCCCTGAGGGGTTCCTCTCTAGATCTCTGGAGTCTTACTTTTGTGCCACTCTCTCTTCTCCAGAACTCCTGGGAGCTGTCCTGTGAGTGCTCCCTGCCTTGGTTTCCCCCAGTTTTTAGCTGTATCCACTTACCTCCAAGAGTCTTTTGCACCCCCTGGAGTCCTTCTCCTTGCTTTGTAGGCTGGCAATGTTCTTGAGGCAGTAAGGCTCACCTCACATGCTCCCTGACTTACGGATCACTATTCTTTGTTGCTTGATGTCAGTGTCTGGAGAACTGGTGTTTTCTAATATTTTGTCCCCTTTTTTTTTTCTCCCAGTTGTTTCAGGTGGGCAGTTAAATCTATCCCTATAACTCCATCTTGGCTGGAAGCCTTTATAAAATATACAGCATTGTGACTCTTTTGTCCGTGTCATATATTTAACAAAGGTTTTCCTTATGGTTAGATTGATTGATTTACCACGGTGTGTAGTGGCAGGTAGAGAAGAGTGAACACTGGATTCATGATTCCTTTCCCTGGCCCTTCCTCCCTTCCCTCCCTCAGAGTGGAAGACTCTCAGACATATGCCTGACCCTTGGGGGGGATGTGGGTTGTCTCTCCTTGCAGAGCACTCTGAAGAGGCTCTCTCATGAAGGTACTGACACTATGGTACACAGTGTCCTGTGTGGCTGTCCCGGGGTGGTGGTGAGGGGAGGGCTCAGGCCTAGCTTCTATGTCCTACCTGATTTGGTGGGCTCATCTACCTTGGTTAGAGTGATGATTGGCTCTGGTTACTTAGGCCAGTGATGGGACAGGACTCAGGGGTGGGAATAGTTCCTTTTTCTTTCTGGATTTCAGTGGAATGATTCCAGAATAAGGAAGACCACAGAGGGAGCAGGACCATAGTAAGAGAGCTCTGTTTGTTTCTTCTTCCTGTGTTACCAGGTTAGTGTGCAGGACTTCATCCCTCACACCTCAGTGCTTTTCCTTGGTTCCATGTTTGTCCGTGTAGCAGCTGTCACCTTACTTCACAAGTCTGGTTTGAAGAACCAGAGTAAATACTTTTGCCTGTGCAGGTCCTTTAGTCTCTCTTAGTCATCAGTCTCAACTCTGCTGTTGTAGCTCAAAAGCATCCACAGCTGATACATATTTGTGGCTGTGTTCCAATAAAACTTTATTTAAAAAACAAGTGGGAAGGGCAGGAGTTGGCCCGAAGGCTATAATTTGCCGACCCCTGCCTCAATTCAGGTCCTCACTTTACTGGGTTTTTGATATTTTTTGTGTCATTCCCCTATTACAATTGCTTCCAGAAACCATTGCCCGTTCTACCTTGCTTAAAACACAGATCTCATCATGTTACTTACTGACTAAATAACCTCTGGCTTCCTATAACATTCCCAGTAAAGGTCAGAATTATCTTACCCTCAGAGCCTCCATAGTCTGACTCTTTTTATATTTCTGATCTTACCTCCAGTGATTCCCCGTCTGTCGCATACCATCTGCTTGGCATGTTTTCCTGCCCTGTGATATTCCGTAAGCTTTACTTTTTCTGGAATGTTTTCTCCCTTCCTGTTACATTATATGTGTGTATTGAAACCATCCACCTGCCTTGGGAACCCTGTTTACATCCCACCTTCTTTCAGAAGGATTCCAGAGCCCCTCAGGTGTAGGCAGTTTCTCCTTCCTTCATGCTGTTTGAGCACTCCTATGGTGCGCCCTTCTGATTTGCTCTTTGTCAGAAATGTGTGTGTGTGTGTGTGTGTCTTGTTGACCCAGAATCCCTCCTGAGGTGGGAGTTGTGCCCTCTTGTGACCTCTGTAGTCTAGTGCAGAGCCCAACTCAGAGCAGAAACGTGTCAGGTGTGTGTTTGAGATGGCACAAAAAGACTGATGTCTTGGGGGTGCATTGCCCTGGGGACTCGTGTTGTTGTGGGCACAGCTCTTGGCTCCTCCTTGGGGCCCACATGCAGGCCCCTGAGGAGGCGGGCTGTGGGCAGGCTGCCTGTGTTGGGCCACACTCCTGGGCCCTGGGCGGCGGCAGGCCTGGCTGTCTCAGGTCCCCTTTGCTGCTGCCGCTTCCTCAACGGCCTCTTGCCCTTTGGTTCCACAGAGCTGCGGTGCAACCCCGGGCAGTTTGCCTGTCGCAGCGGCGCCATCCAGTGCATCCCCCTCCCCTGGCAGTGTGACGGCTGGGTGACTTGTGAGGATGAGAGCGACGAAGCCGACTGTCCAGGTGAGTGTGTCGGGCAGGCAGCTGCCCGGGGCCCCGCTGCTCCATCACAGCTGCGTGATTGTGCTTCCAGGAAGGGGGGATGGCGTCCACTGCAGCCTGTGCTGGATCCACTCACTGGAGGCTTATATTGAGCTGGCCCCCTCCCCTCTCTCCGTCTCTCTCTCTTTAAAAATAGATGCCCAACGCAGGCAGGTTCCAGAATTTGCAAGGTCGCAGGGTCAGGGCCGGGGTGAGGCAAGAGGGGTGCCCAGGATGCCACGTTTTGGTTGGCACTGCCAGCCCTGAGAGCAGCGCCCCTGAAATGTGGTGCCCTCTCGCCTGGCTTTGGAGGTAGGGGCTTTTTGAGACCTGGTTAGAGTCCTGTTGAGGGTCATTAGACTGGCTTTGGCTCTGCCAACTCATCCTGCTCACTCAGTCCCTAGTAATTTTTCATTTGGGGGTTTTCTCCTGACAATGCATGGACTCCTAAAGATCTATGCAGATGCAACAGAAAGTCTAAACTGTTGGTTCTCCATTTGGTTTCTGCCCCAGCACCCTCAGGGAGTATAATACACCTCATGAGTAATGGTGTTTGCTGCATCCCTGGTTCTTTTGGGTTAGGATGGAAGATGTAGTGTCTTGCATTTGCCCGTGCATATGTGTGTGATACACACACTAATTTGTTTAAGACCCAGGTAGCACCAATAAAGCCCCTAAGAAGAAGGTGTTTTTATTCTACCTTGAGAACCTCGGACCTAATAACTCTTCAGCCTGGCATTTAAATTTCTTGACATTCTGGTTTGGTTCTACTTTACCAACCTGATGTATTGCTATTTTCACTTTAGTGGCTCCGCTGGCCTGTTTCCTGTGCCCACCCCATGATGAATTTCCTAGCCACATGCTTCATTCATGCCTTTCTTTTTTTCCTGGGATCCTCTTGTTCTGTTTTCATGTGGGCACATCTTACCTGTCCTTCAAGGCTTGGCTCAGATGGTACCACAACAAGTAGACATCTCTGGGCTCTCGGATGGAGGTTGGCTTCTGCCAGCACCTCTTCTCTCTCTCTGACAGCATCTAGAACCACCAGTATTTCTCACCATTACCTGTGCCCATGCTTGATCTCTCCTTCCAGACTATGAGCTCCCCGAAAGCAGGAGACCTGTCCTCTTCCTAAGTGTGACCTGGCCTAGGATGGAGGTCCTTTTTAACATTTGGTAAATGGAAAGAATGTTGTAATTCCTGTGGGTCAGGTACTGAAGAAAAACCAGTTACCTTCAACCATGGGGATCAGGTAGGGTATCAAATACAAGGTGACATTTGAGCTTGGGACAGTTCTTTGAAGGGGGTTCCAAAATAAGCAGAGGTGGTCTGGTCAGACTGCCTGAAAAGATGGCCTTTAGAGGGGATCCCAATTATCCCTTGAGCTTGTTCATTGGATTATGCATGTCTCTGGTTGAGGTGCTTGCCTTTCCAAATGAGTTTGAATGGTGGCAGCTGGGGCAGAAGCTTCTGGGACAGCCCTGTCTCTGGAAGCCCACCTGCTCCTTCCTTAGGTCACAGCCTGGAGAGCATGAACTACCCCGTGCTTGGGATGCTGATGTTTCATGTTCTGTCAGCTGTTGAGGACCAGTGGTTGTGACTGGGAGCTTCCCTGGGTCTGCCTTATGGGATGAGACTTCATATCCAGCCTCCTAGAGAATATTCTGAACAAAGAACCAAACGATTCTTGGCTGGCTTTCAAGTGGAAGGATGACTTATTTGCTGATCTCAAAGTGCCTTTTGGCTTAGCTTTTAAGGTTGTGTGTAATAACTGTTCTGTTGTGTAGGTACTGAAAACAATGGTAGGCACTCTAGTTCATCTTGTTTATCTCTCCATCCACTGTGGACTTGATAAAGGCAGGGACTAGATTTTATTTCTCTTCTGGGCCACATGGCCTGGCACAGGAGGTCACAAGTCGCTCAGCACAAGTGTTGATTTGAGGCTACAAAGGTTGCCATATTTTCTCCCCAAACAGAGAAATAAAGTCTATCCAACAGGAGCCTGGAGTTCTGAGTGGATAGTGTGCTCCGGGCCCTAGACACTGAGGGCACAATGATCATGGCAGTGTGTGGAAACTCACAGAGCCCTGATAGGACCAAGGAGTGTTTGAAGAGGGGTGGGAGGGCTAAGGCGCTGTCAGACCTCCTGGCTCACTTCTGGCCTCCCCTTGTGTCTGGTACCATGTCGGTACCGTGATGTAGTGCCACGCCATGATCCAGGTGGTGATAAGCTTTGATCTCTGGGGTTCTGAGAAATGTAAGTTATGAAAATATACAAGGAATAAGTATAGTACTTGTTTCTCACTTCCCCAATCATCAGTAATTGCTGAAATTTTGTCATATTTTCATTTTTTTAAATTAATTTTTTAAAAACATCATGAATATGTTAAATCCTCATTAACACTCTCCCCTACCAAAAAAAAAAAAAAAAAAGAAAAATCTTCGTTAGTGGGGAGGGGAGTGTGGACAGGGAGTTAGCTGATAACTACCTTTGCTGTGGCCTTCCTGTATATGGGGAGAGTTTAAATAAACCTATGGGAAGCCCTGGCCATGCTTGGTCAGGTTTTTGAACATGGGCTTCTGGACGTCTGGAAGGACCATACGAGATTATTTCATTGTCCTTCTGAAAGCCTGCTAAAATGATAGTAAAAGAGTATAGAAGTTATAAAGCCATAGTAAAAGAGTATAGAAGATATAAAAGATATAAAATGGGAAAAGATGGAACAGCAGACCAGTAATTCCAGCATGTTTTTGGAAGATAGGAAATGGGTGGTGTGCTAGATAAGAGTCTGGGCATCTAATATATTGCCTGCATTTCCAGGGCTGGAAGGCTGGAGCTTTCTTATTCAGACCTCACTGCCAGCAGGCTTGGGCTATCACTTAGCCCAGGAGATCCTTCCCATGCAGTTTGGAAGGTAGAAGGGAGGTGGACTCCTCCTTCCTCTGGCAGTGGTGTGGGGGTGCATGGGCTTAGACCAAGGTGAGTGAGTACAGCGGCCTCCGTGGCCTCCTCTGGCCAGCCGTCGCAGGGCTGCAGGGCAGCTGTGATTGGCAGAGGTTTTCTGCGGTATCCTGTCCTGTGGACGGCTTCCTGACTCTGGACTGCAACTGCGGAGGTGGAATGGAAGGCTGGAGGTGGCTCACTTTTGCACACACTCCAGCCTCTTCAGTTGTTCTGAAAGTACCTAATGCCCTGTATTAAACTCCTTTATTTTTGAAATAGCTACCATGGTTTCTGTTCTTCTGACCAAACCATCTTTGATGTAAATGGGAACTAACATAAGAGGGATAAAATTTTTTAATGGAGAAAAATGTACAACTTTATTAAGAGACATTAAAAAAGATTTGAATAAATAGAGACAAGATATTCTTGGCTAGGAAGACTCAGCATGGTGAAGCGGCCTTATATTGATCTGTGGAGTCAGTGCATCTCCAAAGGGGCTTTTGGGAAATGTGACGAGTCAGTTTTAAAATGTGTAGAAGAATAAAGTCCTAATATTGTAGGACACTGAAGAAGAGTAAGGTGTGAGCAGTTGCCTTACCCTTGTCAAGGCTTACATTATTGTTGGCTCAGGGAAGCACAGATTGGCCCATGCAACAGAAGAGCTGCCAAAAACAGACCTGAGAAACGATATATGGCACAGGTAGAATTACATATCACCGGGCAGAGGATAGGTTCCTCAATCCTAGCGCTGTGACAGTTGGGAAAGAATGTATACACAATGTACAGAAAAATCAGTTTCAGGTTAATTGAAGAAAAACTTCTAGAACACAGTCTAGGAGAATACCTTTATGACCTTGGTAGGAAAGGGTTTTTTTTTGTTTTTTTTTTTAAGATTTATTTGAGAGAGAGAGAGAGCAGGAGCAAAGGTGCCGAGAGAGAGGGAGAAGCAGTCTTCCCACTGAGCAGGGAGCCCAACGCGGGGCTCGATCCCAGGACCCCAGGATCATGACCTGAGCCGAAGGCAGATGCTTAACTGACTGAGCCACCCAGGTGCCCCGGAAAGGGTTTTTTTAAAGTCACAAAAATAATCAACTCTAAAATAAAAATGACCAGTTTTACTAGATTAAAATTAAGATCTGCTCAGCAGGGTGTCTGCTTCTCCTTCTCCCTCTGCCCCTCCCCCTGCTCTCTCTCTCTCGAATAAATAAAATCTTAAAAAAAAAAAAATCTTCCCTTTTTCAAAAGGTACCTGTAAAGAATGTGAACAGACAAGCCACAGAGTGTGAATAAATTTGCAATATGTGTAGCCCTTAAAGGATTATAGTACAGCACATATAAAGAACTACATATGAACAAAAGACACTCAGGCATGTCACAGAAGAATTAATAAGAACAGTGGTTATGGGGCGCCTGGGTGGCTCAGTCATTAAGCGTCTGCCTTCGGCTCAGGTCATGATCCCAGGGTCCTGGGATCAAGCCCCGCATCGGGCTCCCTGCTCAGCGGGAGGCCTGCTTCTCCCTCTCCCACTCCCCCTGCTTGTGTTCCCTCTCTCACTGTGTCTCTCTCTGTCAAATAAATAAAATCTAAAAAAAAAAAAAGTGGTTAAACAGATAAAAAGATACTCAACCTCATTAGAATTCCAAGGCTGCAGTGAGATTCCACTTCACAGTTATTTAGATTGGCAAAAATTAAGATGTCTGTTGGCAAAAATTAAGGTATCAACAAAACCAGTGTTGGAGAGGATGTGAGTGACTTGGAAGTCTTAATCTGCTGCTGGTGAGGGGGTAAATTGATGCACCTGCTTTGGAAAACTGGCATTAACTTGTAAAGTTGAACATTCTCATATTCTGTGATCCAGGATTTCCATTTGGGGGAGCTCTAGAGAAATTCTTACAGCACTCTTCATACTAATAAATATCTTGGAAACAACCCAAATGTCTGTGTTCACATGATGGTGTATTATGGACCAACAATGGTGAGTGAATAGTAGGTCCTTGCAGCAACATTAATGGATCTTAAGGACAGCATGTAGGTGACAAAGGCAAATTGCCAAAAAGTACAACACAATAAAGACAAGCAAAAGTGACCATTGTCTTATGTACAGGTACATACGGGTGTGATAAACAAAAATGGCAAAATGGTGATACACAAAATTTGGGCTCCTGGTTCCTCCCTGGTGAGGAGACAGAGGAATAAGACCGGGAGGAACAACCCTATAGCTGATGTTTGGGTTCTGAAGTAGGGTGGGGGTTGGGGTGGAGGGCTCACAACTATATTTTATTATTAGGCTTTAATAGAGAACCCAGAAATAAACCTTCATATATACGGTCAAATTACTTTCCACAAGGGTATGGTTCAGTGGGTGGGGGGAAGAACAGTATTTTCAATAAATGGTGCTGGGAAAAGTGGACAGCCACATGCAAAAGAACCTTTGCTTAGTGTACAAAAATTAATCCAACATGGGTCAAAGACCTAAGTATAAGAGATAAAACTATAAAACTCAGAAGAAAACATAGGAAAAAAGCTTCATGACATGGGCTTGGTAATGATTTCTTACATGTGGTACCCATGACCGACAACAAAGGAAAAATACAGATAAATTGAGCTACATCAAAATTTAAAACTGTGTTAAAACATTCAACAGAGTGAAAAGGCAGTCTATGGATTGCGAAAAAATATTTGCAAATCATATCTGATGAAGGGCTAATAATCAGAATATATAAAAAAAACTCCTACAACTCAACAAAAAAAATCTGATTAAAAAGTGGGCAAAAGAGGGACACCTGGGTGGCTCAGTAGGTTAAGCGTCTGCCTTCGGCTCAGGTCATGATCCCAGGGTCCTGGGATCGAGCCCCGCATCAGGCTCCTTTTTCAGCGGGGAGCCTACTTCTCCCTCTGCCTGCCGCTCCCCCCTGCTCGTGCTCTCTCTCTCTCTCTCACAAATAAAAATCTTAAAAAAAAAAATGGGTAAAGGACTTTGCGTTTCTCAGAGAAGACATACAAATGGCCAACAAGCACATGAAAATGTACTCAACATCACTATTCTTTAGGAAAGTGCAAATCAAAACCACCACGAGACACCACCTCACACGCATTTGGACGGCTGCTATCAAAACAAGTGCTAGTGGGGATGCGCAGATGATGGTGGGACGTGGAGAACTTGGAATGCTTTTGCACAATTGGTGGGAATGTGAAATGGTGCGTCACTGGAAAACAGTATTGTGGTTCCTCAAAAAATTAAAAATAGAACTACCATAGGATCCAGTAATTCCACTTCTGCATATATGCTCAGAAGAATTGAAAGCAGGATCCATGTCCTTAAAAATGGTTAAAATTTTATGTGTTTTGCCACAATGAAAAATATGTACATATATACGCATACACAGATGATCTATTTTCTGAACATGAACAGAACGCTGTGAAAAGGAACAGTTGAGCAAGAAGGAGCTCTTACCCATTGAAAAATTAGTCCAGAAAATCCAGTATCTGATTAGTAAAAGTTCCTTTTTTTTTTTGAGAGAGAAGGAGAGCAGGAGGAGGGGCAGGGGCGGAGGCAGGAGAGAGAATCCCAAGCAGACTTTGTGCTGAGTTCAGAACCTGAGGCGGCACTTGATCTCATGACCCTGAGATCACCACCCCAGTAGAAATCAAGAGTCTGATGCCCAACTGACTGAGCCACCCAGGTGTGCCCCCCCACTTTTTAAAAAGATTTTATTTATTTGAGAGAGAGAGTACAAGAGTGTGCACAAGCAGGGGGGCGGGATGGCGGGAGAAGGAGAAGCAGACTCCCCACTGAGTAGAGAGCCCAGTTCGGAGCTCGATCCCAGGCCCCTGGGATCATGACCTGAGCGGAAGGCAGGCACTCAACCAACTGAGCCACCCAGGTGCCCCATGGTTTTATTTTTAAGTAATCTCTACAAGCATTGTGGGGCTCAAATTCACAACCCTGAGATAAAGAGCTGCATGCTCAGGGTGCCTGGGTGGCTCAGTTTGCTAATTGTATGACTCTTGATTTTGGCTCAGGTCGTGATCTCTGGGAATTGTGAAATCGAGCCCCGTGTTGGGCTCCATGCTGGGTGTGGAGCCTACTTAAGATTCTCTCTCCCTCTCTGTCTCCCCGTCCCTGCTTGTGTGTGTGCGTTCTCTCTCAAGAAATTTTAAAAAGGAGCTGCATGCTCTACAAACTGAGCCACCCAGGAGGCCCAGTAAGAGTTACTTTTTTTTTTTTTTTAAGATTTTATTTATTTATTTGAGAGTGAGAAAGAGAGAGCCCGCACAAGCAGGGGAAGGAGCAGAAGGAGAGGGACAAGCAGACTCCACGCTGAGCACAGAGCCCGATGCAGGGCTTGATTTCACGACCCTGAGATCATGAGCTGAGCTGAAATCAAGAGTTGGATGCTCAACCAACTGAGCCACCCAGCCACCCACCCACCCCCGTAAGAGTTCTTTTATTTTTTTTATTTTTAATTTTTAAAAAGATTTTATTTATTTGAGAGAGAGAGAGTGAGCACAAGCAGGGGAAGTGGCAGGCAGAGGGAGAGATAGAAGCAGACTCCCCGCTGAGCAGGGAGCCCGACTTTGGGCTCGATCCCAGGACCCTGGGATCATGACCTGAGCCGAAGGCAGACGCTCAACGACTGAGCCACCCAGGCGCCCCAGAAACATTTTGTCTTTACCCCAGAATTGAACATTGTCATCATCATCTTTTTGTTTCAATAACTTTATTGAGATAAAATTCACATACCGTAGAATTTGCTTGTTAAATTATGGGTTTTGGTGGTTTTTAGAATATTTTCAGAACCATCACCCCAACTGTAGAATTTTTTTTGTCACCCCAAAATAAAACACTGTACCCATCAGCAGGCACTCTCCCATTTTCTCTTAAGCCTTAGCCCCTGGCAACCACTTACCTACTTTCTGTCTCTGTAGATTTGACTCTTCACATTTTATAGATATGGAGTCATACAATGTGCAGTATTTCGTGTCTGGCTTCTCTCAATTGGCATAATATTTTCAGGTCCATCCATGTAGTTTTCTTTTTGTTTTACCTTTAAAAAAAAACCTATATATGTACTTTAAAGAAAACATATGTCTTATGTTAAGACTTTCAGTTTTTAACACCTTTATTGAGATACAATTTATGTACCATAAAATTCATCACTTTTAAAAAAATGTACAAGTCTATGATTTTTGTGAAATTATTTATAGAGTTCTGCAACTTTAGAACATTTCCGTTGCCCCCAAAAGATCCCCACGTCTATTTGTAGTCACTCCTTGTTCCCTCCCCCAGTCCCAGGCAACCTCTAATCTATTTTCTGTGTCTTATATACTTGCTTTTCTGGACATTTCCTATAAAGTGAATCATACCATATGCCTTCTTTTGTGTCTGGCTTCTTCCACTTGACATCATGTCTTTGAGGTTCATCCATTTGCAGCCTGAGTCAGTAGTTTTTTCCTTTCCACACCAAATTTTCCATTCTATGGGTAATGCCACATTTTGTTTACCCTTCCACTTTGATGAGCATTTGAGTTACTTCCACTTTGTGAGTAAAGCTGCTGTGAACATCGTGAGTTTTCAAGGGGACATATGCTTTCATTTATCTTGGACAAATATATAGGGGTGGGATTTCTGGGTCATATTGTAAATTTATGTTTCACTTTTTAAGAAATGGCCAAATTGTTTGCCAAAGTGGCTGTAGATTTACATTAAAAAAAAAGTCCTTAGCAGGATGGAGCTCTTTCCTGATTTCCCCTCAGTTGTAGATCTGTCATTATTCTGCCAGAGTGATTTTGGAATCTCTTCTCCCAGAGCCCCCGACTTCACCTGTCTGGCTTAGTGCTGGCAGGGCCTGCTGCCCACCTTCCCGGCTGTCCTCTTGGGTTTTCCCTTCACCATCAGCATGGGAGAATCAGTAGATTTCTCCCTCGTGTCTGTCGCGCTTGTCTGCCTCTCTCTCTCTCTCTCATGTTAGATCCTTTGTTTTTTGGTTTCCTGTTTTGGTTTATTCTCTCATTTAAGTAATGTACTGCCTTCCTTAATAACTTATGCAGAAAAGGAACACCAGAGATAAAAGTTTTTGGTTCCTTGCTTGCATGTCTGGAAAGGCCTTTATTTGACCCTCACACATGATAGATTTAGCTGGATTTAGAATTACTAGTTAAAAGTAACTTTCCCTTACAATTTTGAAGATCTTACTCCATTTTTATGAGCTTTCAACATTGCTGATGCCATAATTCTGGTTCTTTGAAGGAAACCTGTTTTTGTTCTTCTGGAAATTTTGAGTATCTTTTGATACATTGTGCTGGCCACTCAGCAGATCTTTTCATTGTAGGAACTCATGCATCTTGGTTTAGGGAAAGAAAAGACTAGATTTTTTTTTTTTCTCTTCCATTTAATTAGTCTCTTTCTAGAACTGTTATTGGAAATTGGAGCTCTTGGACTGATCTTCAATTTTTTGTCTCCAGTTCTTCATCTCTTTGTCTCTTTTACTTTAAGGAAGTTTCTACTTGCACCACCACATCTTTTAACAGGTTTTCATTTTTGCCATCATGTTGCATTTCTAGTGGAGATTTTTCTTTGGGCGGGGGGGGGTTACTGGTGTCTGTATTATGTTCCTTTTTAATAGCATCCCATTCTTGTTTTATGGATACAATATTGTCTCTCACTTTGAGTATGTTAATGGCATGGTTTTGTTGAACTGTTCCATATGCATCCCTTCTGTATTGTTTCCTCTATAGTTTGGTGTCTTTCATTTGGAGGCTCTCCTCAGAGGTTGGTTGGCCTTGCCTGCCTGTCTGCTGTGTGTGGCAGAGGGACTGGAAACTGTGCTTCTGGGCCTCCTTGGATAGTGAGCCAGCTGCACTGTTTCATTGGGGGGTCTCCTCCCCTTGGGGACCTTTTTCTTAGGCTGGCCAGATTTCTCCATAGAGGAATGTTCCAATCTGCCCTCCCCAGCTAAGAACAGAACCCTAACTTTCAGTTGAACTGGTGTCCCCAACCAAGAGACACCTGTTTGACCCTCTCGTCAGTAAATCACCCATCTTCTGCTGGGGCGAAGGAGAGACAGGGCTGCCTGAGCAAACCAAGTACAGGGGATGAGATCTGGGTTTGTCAGCTGCCTTCTCTCCCTGACTTTTTTTTTAAGATTTTATTTATTTATTTGACAGAGACACGGTGAGAGAGGGAACACAAACAGGGGGGAGTGGGAGAGGGAGAAGCAGGCCTCCCATGGAGCAGGGAGCCTGATGCAGGGCTTGATTCCCAGGACCCTGGGATCATGACCTGAGCCAAAGGCAGACGCTCAATGACTGAGCCACCCAGGTGCCCCATCATTCCCTGACTTTTAATATGAGAAACTTCAAGTCTGTAGAAAAGGTACATGAGTAGTACAGTGAATGCTTATATTGCCCTTTACCTGCATTCACCTATCCATAGCAGTTTGCTGCAGTTGCTTCTTTACATGTTTTTTTCTGAACCCTTTGAGAGTGTGTTAGTGATACCATGACATTTTCCCCTAAATACTTCATCTATCTTCTTCTTTTTTTTAAAGATTTTATTTATTTGTCAGAGGGGGAGAGAGAGAGAGTGCATAAGAAGCGGGGAGGGGGCAGAGAGAGAGGGAGAAACAGGCTCCCCGCTGAGCAAGGAGCCTTGAGGCAGGACTCAATCCCAGGACCCTGGGATCATGACCTGAGCCAAAGGCAGACGCTTAACCATCTGAGCCACCCAGGCACCCCAACTTCATCTATCTTCTAAGAAGAACAACAGTCCCATAACCACAATACACTTTTCATGTGCAAGAAACTTACCATAGTACTGTTATGTTGCATACAGTTCATTTTGAAGTTTTTCATTTGTCCCCAAAAATATCTTTTACAGGTTTTTTGTTTTTAAATTCAGGATTTATTCGAAGTTTACATATTGTATTTTCTTGCCATCTAGCTTTATTCTGAAATTCAGAAGTGTCTCCAGCCTTTAAAAAAAAATTATTATTGATCTTACGTGGCATTGACCTATTTGAAGAGTCCAAGCCAGTTGTTTTGTAGAATGTCCTTCAATATGGGCTTGTCTGTTTCCTCATGATTAGATTCAGGTGAGACTTGTTTTTAAGCAGGTCATAAAGTGTTCCATTGGGAGCACATGAGGTCAGTTTGTCCCATTACTGGTGATGTTAAGTTTGATCACTTGGTTAAGGTAATGTCTGCCATATTTCAGTACAGTAAATGTCTCTCCCCCCTCCTTTGTAATGAAAAGTAATCTGAACAAGTAATGAGTAATATGTGGAGTGGTATTCTAGGTATTCTCCAACAACCTTACACCCAGTTGTTTTAGCTTATATTGATGGTTCTTGTCTGAATTAGTTATAATAGTGGTGGTTAAAAAATGGTGATTTTGTAATTCTACCATATGCACTCCACTTAATAAATTATATTATTTTATAAAGATCTTTCCTATTTCCTGGCACTGCAAAATGTTCCAGATTCAGGGGGTGCCTGGGTGGCTCAGTTGTTAAGCATCTGCCTTCGGCTCAGGTCATGATCCCAGGGTCCTGGGATTGAGCCCCGCATCGGGCTCCCTGCTCCTCAGGAAGCCTGCTTCTCCCTCTCCCACTCCCCCTGCTTGTGTTCCTGTTCTCACTATCTCTCTCTCTGTCAAATAAATAAATAAAATCTTTAAAAAATATTGTTCCAGGTTCATCTTACAGTTTTCCTGCCCCAGACCTGGAATCAACCATTTCTCTGAAGAGTCCTGTTCCTTTCGGTGAGGAATGGTATTCAGAAACCAAGATCTGAGTGGTAGCTATGCTCATAGTTATTTGGGCATCATAGCGTCTAGGCATTTCTTTCAGTGGATTGAGCTAGGAAACCTTTTTAAAAATAAGCAGCTCATATTTATTGATGCCTCTGATTCTAATCTATACTAAAGTTCTCTTCCTCCCATCTTATATTTTTATCTTCTCTTTCCCATAGTAAGAACTGTGGTTCCCAACACCCTGAATATATGTATCCATTTGGCCAGTCCTAAAATACTTGTAGTTTTGGAATTACTACTCCTATACCACTACCAAGAACACACCTACTAAGTAAATTCCAGGATTTCTTTGTAGTTTATTATGTTATTAAGCTGTTTCCCACTGATGGGGTATAGTCAGTTCTCAAGTCAGAAGTCACTAGCACTCATTCCTTTTTTTCTTGGGGGTGATTATGTTAACATTTCATTCTGTTTGTATTTAGTTTTAGGACTTCGCCTTCTCATCTTGTTGATTTATTTTTAATGTTTTTGTATTGAGATAAAATTCATGTGCCATAAAATTCACCCCTTTAAAATATATAATTTCACATTCTTTAGTATATTCACAAGGTTGTATAACTGATTTATTTTTAGGATATGTAAAATGTAAACAAGATTCAGAAGTCATAACTATATAAAAACATATATTTAAAAGTTCTTGGGGTACCTGGGTGGCTCAGACGGTTAAGCGCCTGCCTCCAGCTCAGGTTATGATCCTGGAGTCCCGGGATCGAGCCCCGCATTAGGCTCCCTGCTCAGCCTGCTTCTCCCTCTGCCCCTCAGCCTCCTTGCTCTCTCTCTCTCTCTCTCAAATAAATAAATAAAATCTTTTAAAGGTTCTCCACGGGGGCACCTGGCTGGCTCAGTTGGTAAAGCATGTGACTCTTGATGTTGGGATTGTGAGTTTAAGCCCCACGTTGGGCCTAGAGCCTACCAAAATAAAAAAGGTTCTCTTTCCTCTCCTTTTTCCCTTTGCCCTGTTCCTACTCACATCCTATAGGTAAGTAATTCGATTAGTTTCTGGCTTATCTTTCTGGAGTTTGTTCTTGTTTTGTTTTTTTAAAGATTTTATTTATTTGTCAGAGAGAGCACAAGCTGAGGGAGAAGCAGGCTCCCCACTGAGCAAGGAGCCCGAGTCGGGACTCGATCCAAAATCAAGAGTCAGACGCTTAATTGAAAAGCCACCGAGGTGCCCATTTTTCTCTTTTTTTAATTTAACAAAATGCCCATGAAGTCACTATGTTAATTCATAAAGATCTTTTTCATTCTTTTTTACAACTCTTTTGCACTCCATCTTAGGAACATACCGTACTTTATTTAACTAGTCCTCCTATGTATGGGCCTTCAGGTTGTTCTCATTAGTTTGCTATCAAATATAATGCCACAATTGGGGCGCCTGGGTGGCTTAGTCGTTAAGCGTCTGCCTTCGGCTCAGGTCATGATCCCAGGGTTCTGGGATCGAGCCCTGCATCGGGCTCCCTGCTCAGCGGGAAGCCTGCTTCTCCCACTCCCGCTGCTTGTGTTCCCTCTCTCGCTGTGTCTCTCTCTGTCAAATAAATAAATAAAATCTTCTAAAAAAAATAAAATATAATGCCACAGTAAATAACTTAATACATGTTTCCCCTTTTCAAATTGTTGAAGATGTATCTTCACTGTAAATTCTTAAATACAGGATTGCTGAGTCAAAGGGTCAATGTATATGTAGTTTTGCTAAATATTGCCAGATTCCTTTTTTTTAAAATTTTAATGGAAGTATAGTTGACATAATATAGGTACTTTACTTTTGTACTTGCCCACCCGTTGGCCTAGGATTTAGCTTTCTGGGCTCAAGTAAATTGAGTGATTTGCTTCTTAAATAAGACAGTCTTGAGACTGACAAATGCTAATAAACTGGATAGGATACTGGGACAACAGGCATAAACCAAGATCATCCCCAGGCAAATTACAATGTATGGTTGCCTTCTTCAAGCTAATTATTACTTCTGTTTTCCAGTTTTTACAACTTTGCCATCTTCCTTCCTGTTGTTTGTCCCTGTGACTATGCCTTTTAAAAAATTCCATTACTATTGTTTTAATTAAGAGTTTCAGGAGAGACTAGAGGTGAATGAATATGTTCATTCAGTTGCATATCTCTAACTAGAAGCTTCAAAAATGTTATTAATCTGGGATTTTTTACATTCAGAGGAACCTATCATGCATGAGAATGGAATAAAGGCCTTTTCAGATATGGACAGATTCAGAAAAGTTGCCCTGCCCTTTCTTAGGAAGATATGTCTTGTAAAAGGAGAGGGTAAAGCAGAAAAGAAGGTAGCCTGGGGTCCAGGAAAGAGGGCCCAGTACAGGAAGACAGCAAATGGACCCCAGGATTACAGCCATGCCCCAGCCCAGACAGCAGCCTATTCAGCCTGGTGCTAGAAGGTAGGGACTAGAGGAGGGGTTTCCGAGGGAGAAGTGGAGCCAGGAGATTCTGATGTGATGTTTCAAGTGTTTAACATTTTTATTGCTAGCCATTGTTATTTGCTATAGCAACTGGAAAGAATAGCAGTAGATATACCAAAAGCTAAGCAAATTTAAAAATTAATGCGCATATTAACTCCAGGAAAAAAAAAGGTTGTAAAGAATTGAAATACCTAGTATGCTTTCTGGCTCACAAGTGAAGAACCTTTGTACATTAAGTGTACATTATTACATTATTCTACTAACTTTAATTACAAAATTGATTCTACTCTGTTGGGAAGGTGGATAAGAGTGTATATGAGCTAAATCTGTACCTGTCCTAACATTACGTCAATGGACAACATTCAAAATTGATAAAACTGGAAGTAGCTGGGTAAACCTATTATTTAGAAATATGGACAAAATATCAGAAGATATGAGTAAAAAAGATGTTTTTAGGAAATGGGATTAGGAGCAGGGGGCTGGGAAGAAGGGAGATGGGTTTCTATTTCATCTTGTGGGTATACATAAGAAATAAGAATTAATACATACATACCTTGGGTGAGGATTCCTACCAGGCCATTCTGCTTCTGCCGTATCTCTGCTGGCACTTGAGACCCAAGGCCACATCTTGAGTGTGTCATAGGACTATCTGATGGCTTCAGCTTCTGTCACCGGCCTTAGTGGAAGGTAAGGCATTTTTTCTGTGAAGTTGTGCCTCAGACATTTGTGGATCCTTGCAACAGGAGGGAAGCAGATTTTGAGCTTGGAACTGACAGAGCTGTATTTTTGCAGTTATTCTCTGTGTTGAGTTACATATTATCCACATGTGGGTATAAAATGGGAAAGCAAGGGCGCCTGGGTGGCTCAGTTGGTTAAGCAACTGCCTTTGGCTCAGGTCATGATCCTGGAGTCCCGGGATCGAGTCCCACATCGGGCTCCCTGCTCGGCGGGGAGTCTGCTTCTCCCTCTGATCCTCCCCCTCTCATGCTTTCTGTCTCCCATTCTCTCTCAGATAAATAAATAAAATCTTTAAAAAAAAAAAAATGGGAAAGCAAAAGTGCTCATTTGTTATTTCAGAAGCATAGTTCTCGAAACCTTGATAGAATAGAGACAAAGATGGCAGTCCTGGGGCTTGCCCGAACTAGTAAACCTTTAGCCTCAGTGAGATTTTTTTTTTTTAAGATTTTTATTTATTTATTTATTTGACAGAGACACAGTGAGAGAGGGAACAAGCAGGGGGAGTGGGAGAGGGAGAAGCAGGCTTCCTGATGAGCAGGGAGCCCGATGCGGGGCTTGATCCCAGGACCCTGGGATCATGACCTGAGCCGAAGGCAGACACTTAAAGACTGAGCCACCCTGGTGCCCCTCAGTGAGATTCTTAGTAA
Source organism: Halichoerus grypus (assembly GCF_964656455.1). Taxonomy (NCBI): domain Eukaryota; kingdom Metazoa; phylum Chordata; class Mammalia; order Carnivora; family Phocidae; genus Halichoerus; species Halichoerus grypus. The sequence goes on from NC_135724.1 coordinate 63,159,755, forward strand.
GCTCGGTGCCCCTGGCCCTAGCTGGAAGGGAAAAGAATCAATGTAAAGAATGTACAACATAATGGAAATACCATTCAAAATTTTATATTTTCAGGCTCTCTGATGTTAGAAATCCTCTTTTGGTAAGCAAGTGTTACTTACCTACATTTGGATTTTTGACCATGATTCCAAGCCTGTTTCGTTATAAAGAAAGAAAGTGACATGCATTCTGACTACTTGGAGCTCTGGAGACTCTCCAGTCTGTCTTGCCCTTTATTTGGAGAGGTTACAAGCTCATCTGGACCCTAATGCCATATTTGGACAAGTTATACAATCCTAGAAACACAAATTAGAATCAGTCACATTTTGTCCTTTATTTGCAAATAACAGATGTTGGGAAGCAAGCATGCCACTGCCTGCCCTGACTCAGTTTCCTTGTTGGACTCAAGGCTCTCCTATGCCTCGACCCCTCCTCCCCCAGCTCTCCCTGTGAGGCCTGTAGTGGGAAAGCAGGAAACCTGGCATGCTGGGTGCCCCTCGTGGAGCAAGGGGCGGCTGCCCTGAGCACTACACACCCCCCACCCCCATCCGCAGCACACAGCTTGGGAAGATGGGTGGGGACAGGCCTCTGGTGGCCATGCTGTGAGGTGGGAGGAGGCTCAGGTCCAGTGGACCTGGAGCAAGTGGAAGGCTCACATCTCCTATTTTCCACTACTTCTGTGAAGCAAGCCTCATAACACTTCTGAGCCTGCTTTCCCATCTGGAAAACATTCCCTTTACCTCAGTTTTTATAATACCAAGTCAACCATGTTGGCTCCTCCTTGCTTCACGTCTCCGTCCATGCACTCCATCCGTCTTTGGTGGCCAGAGCTATTCTGAAGTCTTGGCGAGGACACCTGAAGAGAGCAGAATACAGACAGCAGTCTGTGGTGCAGAGAGCACCCCTTCCAAGACGGCAGGCTGGGCTGGGGACCGGGGGCTGGGATGCGCACTCAGACTCTTCCATTCCCAGTCACAGGGTGTAAGTGTGCCCACCGCCAGTTGCTGGATGGAAGAGAAGGCGGACCGAGGGCATGACCTCTCACTAAGGGAGGACAGGATTGTCTGCTGTTTTGCTCACTACTCTATTCCCCATGCCTGGAGTGCCTGGCACACTGAGGTTGCACAGGAGGCAGAGGGAGAGGGAAAGTTGCTTTGGGGTGTCTGCATCCTGAAACCAGTTCTTGGGGCCGGCTGCCCAGGTGTCAGCTCACACCTGCCAACTGGCCCGAAGGGGAGATGCTGTCAGTGAGTTGCAGAAGGAAATTGTGTGTTGTTAGAGGTGCTCCTAAGGGGTCTGTAGGGGTGCTACTCCAGTGAACTCTGTCTCTTCCCCATTTGCACCCAGTTGCTGCTTCTCCTGGCCCCCAGGACACTCGGAAGTCCCTGGTCTGTGCCAGTGGGTTCCCATGGTGGTGCTGAACACATGAGTGATGAGGGCATGGGTGTGGGCGTTTGGCTGTGAAGAGAAATAATGGAAAAGAGAAGGGCTCAGAATTGCCACCTGAGCCACCAGAGAAGCCTGCTCAGTGCAAAGTGGCTTTGCCATCACCACTTGGCTTTCTGGTGACTTCCCTGAGTTGTTCTGCCTATTGCCCCACACCCCCTCCACAGTCAGCCAGCATCCAGCCCCCGGCAGCACTCTCCCTGCCCTGTGCCCCAGATTTATCTGTCTCTCTGAACAGTTTGGTCTGTCCTCTACCAGGTGCTGCTGTGCTTGGGTCTGGGCCAGAGGCCAAGACCCAAAGTGGAATCACAGGTCTTGCTCGTTGGAGCAGACAGAGGGACACATGAAAATCAGGTGTAGGGAAACGTGCTCACCACACCCAAACTTGCCCTCGAGCTTGTCCCAAATGTGTCCACCTTTGGCCTTTGCCCAAGCTGTGCTCTCTGCTGGGAAGCCCTCCTTGTCTCTAGTCAGCCATCTCTTAGAAGCCCAGTGTGGATCTCCGCACTCCTCTGCCTGCCTCCCCGGGGTGGGGGTGGAGGGGGGGTATGGCCATGGTAGCACTGCCCTGTGTCAGAACTGCCAGTCCCCTGCCGGGAGTGGCAGTGCTCAGGATGTGTGGATGGAGCACCCTGGTCCTGGAGAACTGATGTTGCCCCGAAGAGAGCAGCTGCAGCACGCAGGTGGCTGCCAATGAGGTCGTTGTGTTGGCGGTGAGGTTGCACCAAAGGCCTTGAACATGCTTCTCCTCTGAGGTCTTGCCTTGAGTTGAGCTTCTCTCAGACATGGGTAGCACATTTATATTTTAGAGTGGTTTGTAATCGGATGGCCCCTGAGCCCCATCACATGCCTGGGGAAGGGCTGTGGAAATATTGTACTGAATAATGGGGAAGGAACCAGAGCTGCTAGGGCAGGAGGAAACAAGGAGGAGCACACACAGATTTCTGTACAGGTTGTTCTGTGCAGCCCTTTGTAGGGTAATGACAAAATGCAAACGACCTAAACTTCGAAACATTGGGGATTATGATAACTAAATCCATTCACAGAATTCTGTGCAGCCATTAAAAGTGATGTTCTTAAGTGCATTTAAGAATATGGAAAGCTGTTTAAATTCAAGCTTACGAAGCAGATCATAAAATAGAGTGATGTGATCCCAGTATTTTTAGGGATTTGTACAGAAAAAAAGACTGGGAGGGCGGCAGACCCTAGCATAGTAGTGGTTTATGTTTTGGCTTTTCAGACTTCTGTGTTTCTCAGTTATTTCACATGAATGATTTGTTATTTTACAATGAGGAAAAATACAGGTTATTTATGAAATAAAAACCGTGTCAGAGTCTGCGACACGAGCAGGATCAGATAGCTGGCGAAGCTTCAGTGAAGTGGAGCGCTGTGGAGCCAGGTCTCCCACAAACCCACGTGCCACGCCATGCCCGTGTGCCCCACATCCTCTGCCTCAGGCCTGCTGGAGGTGGCCATGGGGAAGCACAGCCGGCCTCCTTCTGTGCAGCCATGCAGACCAGGGTCACCGCTGTTTGTCCTGACCTTGCACCAGGTGTCCTCACCGTGCACCAAGATGCCCCCATGCAGGCAGAGGAGGGAGGAGAGTGGCCCGGATGGGACGTTGCCTCTGGCTGTCTCCTGTTCTGTGCCTTGGGTACCTTACGTCACGTCTCCGCATCACCCCTCACCTTTGAGAGGGAGGAGAGTGGTGCTCTCAGGGTTGGAGAACTCCACAGAGAGACTCTGGAAGCACCAACCTGCGAATTGCTATTAGATCATGATCCATGAAACTAGAAGTCTTCCTCATCTTCAGCTTCCTGTTCGCACTTCTGACTGTGCTTGAGGCTGGCTGCACGACGGGGCCTGTGCCAGGCGCCCGGGAGCCAGGCAGGAATGTCAGAAGGCCCTGGCCTTGCACTGAGAGGAACCTGCAGGCAGCTGCTCAGACAGCAGCTCAGGCCCAGTGTGAGTAGTGCAGAGGAGGGTATCACACAGTGGTTCCCCCTTCACGCGCACGGGAAGCTCCCAGGCAGTTGGGGTGCAAGGGGCAGCCTGGCCTCTGGAGAGACTCCTCACTGTCCCCCGCCACGGAACCAGAGCTGCTGAGGGATTTTCCACAGGAATGACTAGCCCTGTGCTGTGCCCGTTAGAAAATGCAATGAAGGAGAGACCTCATTTCGTAATAGTAAAACAAAATGAATAATTTCAGTGAGGAGGGCATGTGACCTGCTCGGCCTGAGCAGCAAGGTTTCCTAGACTTTAAAGAACACCTGAGTAACTAGAATATGTGCTGCCTTCCCCTCGACCTGGTTTTCCCAGCCCTGAGTAGGCTGACTACGCTGTACTTTAATTTGGCACTGGCCACAGAGAGCCCCTGGCGGCCGTGTGCCTCGCTGCTGTGTGAGCAGTGCTGACAGCCCGTTTCTCTTCTTGCTTTCAGAAGTGACTGGAGAGTCGCGTCCTTATCATGGGAAGGAGGCTGTGGATCCGCGGCCGGGGCGGGCCCGAGGCAGCGACCCCAAGCACTTCCACGCGGTGAATGTGGCTCAGCCCGTGCGCTTTAGCAGTAAGTTGCAGACCTGCCCTGTCCGGGACCTAAGCGTTGTTGCCCCGTTTGGCCCCTGGCCATCAGGGCCACTTGGCTGGACGAGGGGTGTGCCTCCTAAAATGGCCCTTCAGCCCCTGCGTGGTGAAGCCGTGATGCAAACCCAGGCTCTGGAACCAGGCTGCTTGTTTCCACAAGTCAGAGGCTTTTTGGGGTTGGACTGTACCGGCTCTTTGGTAGATGGAGAAATAAGCTCCCAGAGCTTAGGTCCAGCTGACGGGGAGGGAAGGCTCTACCTCTGTTGTTAAGCCGTTTTTGAAGAGACTAGTTAATGTCCCTATGACATTAAGATTTTAAAGGAGCGTTACAAGATTAAAGAAGGTTGAAAGAAAAGACACACCGAACTCCCCCCCCCCCCAATCCTAAACAGACAGGCGTAATGACATACGTAGGTACAATGCGCCAGGACAGGAGGAACTGACATGTGATGTGTCTCCTGCGGCCTAGGAGCCTGTTGGCTATGTTCATACCCCCCGCCCAACACACACACACAGACACTCAGCACTGGGGGGCAGCTCAGCTCTGGGTTGTCTAACCCAGACTGAGCGAGTGCGGAGCTGGCGTCAGCCATTCCCTATCCTGATGCAGTGCTCGGCCTTGATCCATAATAGCTGTGAACTGCAAGGGTTCTCGTGGTTGAAGGGGCACTGGGCAAGCTTGGCAGGTGAAGAAACTGAGGCTCTGAGAGGTCATCCCACCCAAGGTCATGCAGCCAACAGGGGACTCAGCCCTGTGGAGTCCCAACTCACACTAGCCCTTTTCATTGCTTATCTGTTTTTTTTGGAACAGGTAATATTTCTACTGAGGTAATAAATCCACAAATTTCAAATGATTAAGAAAAGATGAGCCAATAGAAAGTAATGTTCCCTCCTTCCATTGCTCCCCACCACCGGCTGCCATCCCGGGTTTCCTCTGGACCCATCCCAGGGTGATGGGCGAGGAGCCCGGGGTGGAAGCCCGCCCTGCTGCTTGCCAGCCGAGGTGCTTGGCCCCTGTGCGCCTCGGTGTCACCACCTCTGTCTGGAGACAAGGCGGAACCCACGTGGAGGGGGTGTGGCGGGCAGAACGCATCACGTGTGGGGGCTTAGGAACCATAGTAAAGGCTCCCCTGGTGATCCCCCTGCCCCTCAAGGCCGCACCACACACTCAGCAGGCATGTGCTGCGTACCCCGCGCACCTTCCGAACAGGGATGATCTCAGGGCTGGCTCCTGGCCCACCGTGAAGAGCCTTCGAGCACGCTCAGCAGTTTGTGAGCGGGTCCTCCCCGGTGGGCAGGTGGCGCTGTCCCCCTGTCGCACTGCAGCACTGCTGTGGCAGGTCTTGGCTCCGGGCCAGAGCTGCCATTTCCTCTCTTGTAATCTCTGTACCTCTGTTAATAAGTACACACATAGGCTCTAAATAATAAAAACACGAGCATCCATCTTTCAGAAGTTTTACTAGTTCCACAGGATGTAGATGGATTAAAAAGTTGGGGTTTGTTAACAGTTGGCTTTGTTAAAAATTATTATTATTCATTAATGTGTGCTTAGGAGGTGGGTACCCCAGCATCTGAAGGCTGTAGATCCTGTGGAACAGGTCACAGGTCTTACGTAAGGCCAGCCATACAGTAGGGCAGGAGTCTTCCCGGCCCCGGGGGGGGGGTGGGTCCACCTGGTGAGGAGACATGTGGGCTGGCCCACCTCAGGGAGACGCAGGCTCCCACTGGCTACTCTGCCTTTGCCTGCTGCACAACCACCTGGGCCTCACTTTCTCGTCTGTGGGAGGCAGGGGCTGGTCCCTTTATCCCAGTGGCACTTGCAGCTCTCATCCCCTGAATTTCTGTTTGAGGGGAGTGCTGGCCAGTACCCACGTGAAGAGAAAAGGAGGGCCAAGGAGTGGGCTCGGGAAGCAGTGGGCTTGCTGGTGGAGTGGCCAGAGAGCCAGCTGTTGGGGCAGTGAGGGCAGTGTGGGCGGGGAGCCCTTCTGTTCACCCCCGCCAGGCTTGCAGTGAGCAGACATGGGGAATTCTGCCATCTCGTCAACCAGATTTCACCTGAGAATGAAATCTACTTTACCAAAATGCATTCAGCAGCCAGTCTTTACTGCCAAGTCAGTCAAAGGCCTTACCGAAATGAGAGGAGTCCCTGAGTGTGCTTGTGCCTTGGGCTGCATCTGTGTCTTAGAGAAACTTGCATTTCACAGCATGTGTGGTCTTACAGGCAGAGCTTGCTTCTTGAGCCTCAGTTTCCCCGTTTTTCTGGGGTGATTTCTGACCTCTGCTCAGATGCAGCATGTCTAATTGCATTTTGGAGTAAGGATCCTAATTTAGGGGACAACCCCCTTCCCGCCCTTCATGTTTCCTAGGGAAGTGCCCGACAGGATGGCATCACTATGAAGGCACGGCCAGCTGCTACCGGGTCTACCTGAGCGGAGAGAACTACTGGGACGCTGCGCAGACCTGCCAGCGCGTCAACGGCTCCCTCGCCACCTTCTCCACCGACCAGGAGCTGCGCTTCGTCCTGGCCCAGGAATGGGACCAGCCAGAGCGGAGCTTCGCTTGGCAGGACCAGCACAAGTGAGTCCTGAGGTGGGGCTCCTGGGCCTGAGGTCAGGCTGCTGCCCAGCAAGCAGGATGCCCACCGAGGCCATGGCCTCTGGCCACCCATGACACTCCGCAGGCTTAGCTGGCCGGCATTTGGGGGAAGGGCAGCCCCATCCACTGGAAACAAATAGAGATCTGGGGTTTAGAGCAGGCATCAGGATGATGTTGGGAGCTCTTAGACGGGCAGGGATGAGCTGCCACATTGTATCACCTCGGGCCAGTCCCCTTCATTGGCTCCCATCTGGGTTCAGCTGCAGCTGTATTGGGAGGGGCTGTTTGATGGGGCTTCGTGGGCCTGGCAGGAAGGCCGTGCAAGTGGGTGGGGGTTCCTTCCGAGAAGGAGGAGAACTTTCAGGCCTAATGCTCAGTGCTTCCCATCGGCACACTTGTTCAGTCTTCCCAGAAACCACAGGAGGCCAGTGGGTGAACACGTAACTGCAGAGACACACACTAGCTGGGGCATGCCCAGGTTCCAACCCACGCAGTCTGGCTCCAGAGCCTGGCTCTTGACCCCAAGGCTCTGTGACGTGGAGAAAATGTGGCAGTTGCGGCCAGCTGCCAGCATCTCCCAGCCCAGAGTTTCCAGGGTCTTGTTGGGGGGCAGGTGTGTGCTGAGGACTGTGGTGGTCCTCCCCTGGAGGTGGTGTCCTGCTGCCTCTTCCACGCAGCCAGGGGGTGGGGGAATGGATTGCAGGGGTTGCCAGATGGCCAGCGCTCCCTCTCAGGGATGCCACGCTGCTGTAGGAGCACAATGACAGTTGCAGGTGGAGAGCGAGCCTTCATTTCGAGACCCTGGCTGGGTTCAGACTCCACCGTTAACACCCTGTGATGTTGGCAAATCACAGTCACCTTGCTGTTTTTCCTTCTACAGCTACAAAGTGAGAAAAATAACTTGTAGATCACAGGGTGATTGTGAGTCCATGGAGAAGCAAGAGGGTTCAGCCCACTGGGTGGGGAAGCACCCTGTCTCCCCAGGGTGGGCGTGTGCATGGCAGTAGGCTTAAGGGACAAGAGTGGCATCGATCCAGATCTCCCATGGTGGCATTGGGCCTGCTGACGGGCATCTCCAGGACTGTGGCTGGAAGGCTGGGGTGAGAGGCACGCACTCAGCAGGTGGTTGTGGCAGTCGGCCAGGTCCACGGGCGTGGCCCCGTCAGTGCTGTGATGTGCGTGCTCAGGAGCACACTGCAGGTCTGGGGCGAGCTGCCTTGAAGCGGAGACCAAGTGGGAGACCATGAGCATGGTTTTACCCAACACTGCACTATAGACTCGCACGGGTTTGTGTTTTATTGAGATGTAATTCACATACCATAAAATTCACCCCTTCAGAGCGTGCCATTCTGTGGTTTTAGCATATTCAGCAAGAGTTGTATTCACAGGGCTGTATATACCCCAAGAATAAGATTGCTTTTGCATAGAATGTGAAAACTTTATTGGATCAGCCAATAAGAATGGCCTTGGCAGGAGTTACCCAAGATACAACTTTTTCTGACCTGTGAATTTATTGTTTAGACTTCTAATACATTTTATTAAAATTAAGTATCAAAACTTAAAAAATCATTACTGCTTTACAAGCTTGGTATTTGAAAGGTCACTATAACTCTAAGGTGTCCACATTCATACCCCGTCCATGGCTGTCTCCCTGCTGTGCTGAGGTCTGCTGCCTTTCACCCTCCTGCAGGCTGTGGGTCGGCTACCAGTATGTCATCGCCAGCCGGAACCGCTCCTTGGGTCGCTGGGAGGTAGCCTTCAAGGGTAAGTCTTTCTGGTCGTTTAGAAGAGTTGTTGGGTTTGCAGTTGGGGTGGGGGGCATCATCCTGACTAGGAAGATATTGCTAGGGGCTCCCCACTTCCCCCCCACCCTCTCCCTAGCAGTGCCTAGTGCAGGGCTCATGGAGAGGAATGGGCCCCAGGCTGTGGGGAGCACCGTGATGATGGGCGGGCACCCCAAGGCCCTTCTTTCAGGCCCTGTGTGGGGCTAGAGCCTTCTCTGGAATCTGTGCTTCCTTCTCACTGGGCCATATTTCTAGACTGTCCATTTTCCCTTTAAGTGAACGCCTTTAATTGAGGTATAAAAATGAACATACAGAGTGTGCAGCTGACAGAGAGGGAGGGATAAGTCTTCTAGGATAGAGACATCAGAAGTAGAATCTGAACTGGAAGGAAAGCCATCAGGCAGATGGAATTAAAATAGATAAGAGTGTGTGTGTGTATGTACACGTGTGTTGCTTTAAGGATTTTATGCTGAGTTGCTTGGAAACGCCAACATAACGTAAAGGAAGCATGTCTGGTGTGGGCAGCTGAGTCCTGCCCCCTGCCTGTCCCTCCCCTCCTGCCCCATTGCCCTGGCACTGGCATGTTTCACCCAGGCCCTGGATGTGGCCTTTCCACTTGCTGCCTGAGCTATGTTCCCGTGCCCTGTCCCCTTTTCAGGCCTTGCTTTGGGGCTGCTGTTTGGGCCTGTGGTTTGAGCTTGGGTCCTATTTTCCCCCAAACATGTCCCAGTCCCATTGTGGATGTCTTAAGTATCTCTGAGAAGGACAAGTGAGGAATGGTGGTCCCAGGGACCCCAGAATTTTGCTCTGTCCACCTCACTTTGGAGAATGAAGGGAATTGACCTCAGAGCCCACCTGTTACCCAGCCTGAATGGCCTTGAGGCAGGCTGTGTTTTTACATAGAGTGGGTGAAGGCACAGACAGGATCAGTATTCAAAAGCCCCAGGCAGCTGGCTTCCCTGGAGAGAGGCAGGGTCTCACGGGACAGGGGTGCTAAGCCTGGCAGCTGGAAAGGGGCAGGGAGCAGAGATGGTGACTGCAGAGGCCCCAGCAGAGGGGCCACACCTACCAGTCTTTGCTCCTGCTTGGGAAGTCACCCCATTCTTGTGTCCTCCAAATATCCTATTGAAAGCATGTCCCATATTTGCAAACTTGGTCTTTCCGAAGAGTTGTGAGTGTAATGCGTAGATGTCCCACCGGAGTAGTAGATAAGTAAAGAGCTTTTGGGTTTCCAGGCCCAAATACCTTGCAAAGGGTAAATCTAGTAGTTCCTCATTGCCCTAATCACAGCCATTGGTGGTGAATCCTAGGCCTAGGCCAAGGCCCACTGCCCTGACCCCAGCAGAGCGCGCTGGCCTTCGGGATAGTATAGACACTCCTGGATACTGTTACCTTCTTGACATTGGCAGTTAAACAGAGAATACCCCAGTCTGCAGTGCATGATAGCATCTTCTGAGCTGGGGGGCATGGGACCGTCATCCCTGGCGAGAATGGCAGAGGCCCCGGGTAGGCTCTAATGGCCGTGCTTGTCTCTGTGGCAGCACTGGGGCATTTGGAGAGCAGTCATGAAAAATAAGTGTGTCGACACTGGCAGCAGTGGCTCAGTGTGCGAGGGACCCGAAGCAGGAGTGAGGCGCCCACACGGACGGTGCTGATGCCCTGATCTCCAGCAGCTCGGCGTGGGTGTGGGCGCAGCGTGGTGTTGGCTGCTTGTGCCCGCTTAAGTGAGACTTGGCAGTTCTGTTCCGGATTTAAATTAGTAGCCACAAAATGAATATGTGGCTAAAAAAGGTTCCTCTACTGCAGGATAACTGGCCGCAATACTTGACACAGCTCAACATCATTTGTTCTGGTTTTTTTGTATTTTGTCTTAGGTTTTTGTTTTTGTTTTGTTTTGTTTTGTTTTTGTTTTTTTTGAGAGGGAGAGAGAGTGGGGCGGGGGAGGGACAGAGGGAAAGGGAGAAACAGAATCTCAAGCAGGCTCCACGCCCAGCGCAGAGCCCGTCGTGGGGCTCCATCCCATGACCCTGAGATCATGACCTTAGCCAAATCCAAGAGTCAGACACTTAACTGACTGAGCCACCTGGGCACCCCTGTTCTGGGTTCAAAGAAATTAAAAGAAAAAAACATAAACTCACATGTAGCACCTGAATTCTGATGCATCCTGGATTGGGAGGGGAGTTATAAAAACTTTAGGGCACAGTTAGGGAAGCTGAATCTGGATTTGTAGTAGAGGTTGACTCATGGATTTTCAGAGGTTTGACCGTAGTGTTGTGCTGTGGACGAACGTGTAGGGCGAGCTGCCATGATGCAGGACAGAGCTTCGTGGGAGTTCATTATCTTCTTCCCTCTGTTTTTGTGTCTGTTTGAAAGTGTTCATACCGAAAGCATCTTAAAAGGTTTGTGCTAAGGAACTCCAGCGTGGGAGAATCCTGAAAACACAGCCCCAGCAAACGAGCCGGTGGCAGAGCCCCCGCTTTTGCTTACGAAAGTCGCTGTTTGCGAGGTGCCACCTGCTTCAAGACTGGGGACCCTGCCGCCTGGCAAGTGGGCCCAGAGGTGGTGCATCACGAAGGCAGCGGGAAGTGGATTTAAGCCTTTTGTCATGAATGGCAAACTCGCCCCAAAGGAAAGACTGCGTAAGAATATGAGCGATAGTGGTAGGAAGCCACCACGAGAAGGTGTTTAAAACTATTCACTTCATTTACATCTTGTCCAGTGTTTTCCTGTGTGTTTTATAACGTGTTGTGTACCGGCACAGTGGTGCCCGCAGAGTATTATCCATATATACACACTTCTTATCCGTGTGTGCAGGCACCCCACTCCCCAGGTGCACTTTAAGTTTGGAGCTCTGCTTGTGAGAGGGCCTGCTCCCATGGCCTCTCCCCTTGGAGGGAGGCCCTGCCTCCGGCTTCTGTCCGCACAGCAGGTCAGCCCCACCCCAGGGTGCCGAGACCCTGACGTTGAGGTAGCACCCAGGGCCTGGCGTGCCCCAGAAGGTGGAGAGCTGCTGCCACCAGAGAACACGGGTGCCACTTTTATAACATTGGTGACCGAAGTTTGAAAAGAGATCTGTGTTCTCCAGACGGAATCATCCCCATTTTCCCGTAAGCCACTCCCCAGGGCCCCAACATCATTGTTGTTAACAGTGTCATTTCAGTTTCTGGTTATGATACATGATATTTATTTTAAAATACAAAAATGGAAGCATACTGCATGTTTGATGTGTCCACGTTGTGTAACTTGCTTATTTAAGACCTGCTCAGTCTGGCGTCTTGGCCCCCATTATCCCCCCATCTCAGCATGCCCACCTCTAGGGGCTCACTTCCGTCACAGGTGGGCTGAGGCCACACATGCCACTTAGGAAGCCCTTTGTGGTCTCCATCTTCTTGGCCCTGGTGCCCACACCCGGGGAGTGTGACCCTCTTGTGTGCCCCCTGACCCGTCCTGATCTAGAATCTTCTGTCAGCAGTGAGGAAGGGGGCGGCGGGGGGAGGATCAGGGCTCAGGCGGGCCTAGAAGGCACAGTGCAGAGACCCTGTCCTCTGGGTGAGGAGACTGTCAAGCTGGAGTGGAGTCAGCTGGGGTCAGGCCACAGTTTTGCTGAAGGAAGGCAGCCCTGAGAGTGGGGTTGCTGCCTCCAGTAGAGGGGCATTTGGGAGGATCCCCATGGACCCTTGTGGGCCCCAGGGCAGGCCCGTTCGGTGGGGACTGTGGTAGCATACAGGAAGGTGAGACCCTGCCTTGAGAGGCAGACAGCCTGCTGCAGGATGGGGGTGCCGGCCGAGGAAATTCCGTGTTGTTGTACGTGGCCGTGTGTGGCCGGCTAAGGACAGCTCGTGTGCACAGGGAGCAGTTGCCGCCACCCCCACCCACCCCCACCCACCCCCATCTCCTCACACAGCTGTCTGAGGGTCCTCTATTTTTCCCCCTCCCACCCTCGTGGCTCCTTCTCTCAAGAAAGGCTACAGTAGCCTTTCCCTCTGCCCTCCCTCCAACGCCCCGCAGCCCTCCTCTCTAGCCACATGCCTCCTCTGCTGCTGCTGGAAGCCCTCCCTGGGATGCTCCTTCCCCAGGTCAGGGCTCGCTCCGGAGCAGGGCAAGGTAGCACAGCTGGCCTGGTCCTGGCTGCCGCCTGGGACGGCTCAGGGATTAGGCAGAGCCCACTGTGTCGAGCCGCCTGGACCACACGAACGATGGGGTTTATGGTGAACACCGGCTTCCCTTGATGAGCCTGGAATCGGGGTGCCCGGGGGCTCCTCTGGGCAGAAATGCCACACCCATGTGGCTGTAGCTTGCAGCTAGCAAAGGCCCACACCCTCTTGCCAGGTGGGAGAGTGCTCGGGAAGTCTGGCCTGGATGCCCCCAGACTCCGCTGAGCTGTCCCCTTCTCTTGCCGCTGGTGTGTCATGCTGTGTTGCTGTAATAAATCTTAGCCATGACTGCAGCTAGAAGCTGGGCCCCTTGAGTCCTTCTAGCAAAGCAGCACGCCTGTGTGTGGTGTGGGACTCCCAACACAAGCCTTGTCACCCCTCCCCTCCATTCTCTGCTCCCGAGGCACTGTTCCAAGGTCTGCCTTCATCTCCATGTGCCAGCTTTCTCTTTACCTAGAACAGCCATGACCTTCCAACATCACATACACTTCACTCACTGGGTCTCTTAGTCATCTGTTTCCAGTCCCTCCCCCCGCCCTGATTTGAGCTCTGCAAGGCAAGGCCTGGTGTACCCTGAGTGCCTGTTTACAGGATGGGGCCTGTGGGCATTTGTTAAGTCAGTGGGGGAGATGATTAGGAGGCTCTGTTAGATGCCTGGGGCTGCCCTAACAGAGTACCACAAACTTCTGGCTTAACACAAGTTTATTTTCTCACAGTTCTGGGGACAGATCCAGAATCAAGGTGTCAGCAGGGTTGCCCTCCCTCCAGAGGCTCCAGGAGAGTTCTTCCTTTGCCAGTGCATAGTGGCTCCTGGCGGTCCTTGGCTTGTGACAGCCACACTCCAGGCTCTGCTCATTTTCCACATGTTCCTCTGTGTCTTCTCCCTTGTTGTAAGGATACTGGTCCTTGGATTTAGGACCCACCCCAAATCCCAGATGATTTAATCTCGAGAGCAAAATAAGGTCACATTCTTAGGTTCCAGGTTCCATGAATTTTGGGGGGATGCTCCTCAACCCACTGCAGAAGCTAATTGAAGACCACACTGAGTGTGTTGGGGTTTTAGCTGCTGGCAGAGAAAGAATGGCTCCATTTTTGGGAAAATAGAGTATGAGGTGCCATAGAGAGGGCACATAAGATGAAGGCTTGAAAGGAACTAAGTTTGGCAAAGAGGAAGTGATCTTCTTAGTCATTGGTTTCAAGAAACTGCAGCCCACATGGCCTCAGGGTAAATAGGGCTTCTGACCAGCACAGAGCGAGGAGGCCCAGGTAGTCCCAGGTAGTCCCGTGGGCACCAGCGGGTGGGAGGAGCTCGCTCCACTCTGCCCTCCCTGTGCCCTCCGTCTGTGCATGGCTTGCTGGGGCCTGAGCCACCCTTACCCCACCCTACCCTCCACTCTCAGCTTGGCTCAGGTAGGTTCCACGCAGCTGTGGGCAGGACAGGGGGTGGGGACCAGGTGCAAGGACTCTACCCTGAGAGGTCATTTGTGGTCTTGGTCAGAGTTTTGCAGTTATGCACTGACATCGTGCTCTGGGCTGGTGACTAGACTCAGGGCTAAAGACTTTTTTTTTTTTAAGATTTATTTATTTTAGAACATGAGCAGGAGGGGCAGAGGGAGAGGGAGAGAGAATCTCAAGCGGACGCCACACTGAGTGCAGAGCCTGATATGGGGCTCAATCCCAGTACCCTGAGATCATGACCTGAGCTGAAACCAAGAGTTGGATGTCCAACCAGGTGCCCCTGAAGACTTGTTTGTTTTTTATAAAGGACAGGATGAATCTATTCCATTTTCAGCCCATGAGACAAGAAGCCAAATAGTGAAGAAAACAGTTTTTAAGAAGGGAGGCATCTCCCATCTGAAGGAGAAGAAGAAGGCACACAAGGGTTCCAGGAGACCTCATTGGGGAACAGGGGCTGGATGACACTGTGCTCATGGCAGGGCCCACTCTTAGCATTGGAGGCAGTCTCCCCAAATGGTGTAAGAAGACCCCCCCACCCATGCCCTCCCTCCACGGTCCTCCTGTGAGTCTGACCACTGGGGCCCCCGTATCCCCTAGCAGGTGTGCACTGACATTGACTGTGCCTCTCGGCTGGCGACTGGGCTTCTAGCCCATCATGCTTCCCCAGAGTCCATCTTCCTGCCCTTGTCAGGGAGCTGGGAGGCCATGTTCCCAGCGTCTAAAGGATGAGGCCCCCCCTCCAGACTCGCTGGCTCTTTAAAACTGACCTCCATGCTTAGTATTGGGAGGAAATAGAATTCAAAAGGCATGCATGGGAATGCCTTGTTGCTGTCAAAGGGTAAACCACATTGTCATCTTAATAAAATGAGGGTATCTCCGGTGACCCGCGTCCGGGTTAGCCTCAAGGCATCTTTTGGTGGTCCAGTGTCGGAGGGTTCTCTGAGGTAGAGAGTGGGGTCTGGGAGCTGGCTGTGCTGTGCCCCAGATATGGCCAGAGTCCCACCTCCTGGGACATTGCAGAAGAGAGGCTTAGAGGTTCCTGGCCCCCTCTCCCTGCACTCCGGCACCCCCACTCTGGCCTGCTAGGGCAGGACGATTTCTGATTGCCTGGTCCCCAGCTTGGAAGGCAGAAGTTCAGTGAGTGACAGAGTCTCCCTGGAGCTGGGGCTTTCCAGTTCACCCGGCCAGCTGATACCCCTGCTGGGCTGTCGGAGCCACGATTCTGTCGGAGTTGTGTCCCCCGGCATGTGTGGTGGGTGCCTTTTTGAGCCCTTCTCCATTTACCAGTTGATACCCTGTTGTAAGAGAGGATCCCCCGCCCTTGTTTATTTGTTGTTTATCCATATGAGCTCAGACATTTTAATCCACTGTGTTCTGGCCCGTTACTTTATTCTTCGTGTTGCCCAGAGCAGTGCTCATGGGAACTAAGGGAGGCTGTGAATGAATGCCGTAACTGCAGTGTGCACCGAGCACGTGGCGGCCCACAAGCCCTTTGACTGATGGTCTGGTTTGGGGGGGTCTTGGTCCCCATGAGGACTGCACATGATTGGTATGTTGACAGCATGTGATTTCCCCCCAGGTTCCTCAGAGGTGTTCCTGCCCCCAGACCCCATCTTCGCGTCGGCCATGTCGGAAAGCGACAGCGTGTTCTGCGCCCAGCTCCAGTGCTTCCATTTCCCCACCCTCCGCCACCACGACCTGCACAGCTGGCATGCCGAGAACTGCTACGAGAAGTCTTCGTTTCTCTGTAAAAGAAGTAAGCCACCGTGGCCGTGACTCCTAGGGAGCTGTAAGGAAGTGCTTCTCATGAGTACATGAATACGGCTCTCTGATTTCCGGACCTTGGTGTCAACCTTGAGTAGCCTTTGACCTCACGGTGCACCAAGGCAGACCCCTGTATCGCGGTGGGGCGGCAGGAGCTCCTTGCCTGGCTCACACCCCTCTCTGAACGCACACCGCCACCGTGGGGGGAGGGCAAGAGCTGGGCAGCAGTCCATGTCTGTGAGCCCTCGTTCCTCTTTCCCAGGATAGAGGTGGTAATTCCTGCCCTCCACACCTCGTTGTTGTTCGGAGATTAAATGAGAATGGTGACGGAGGACTTGCCACATCTTGTGGTGTCTTGGAGCCTCTGACTCCCCTGGTCACCCACCTGCACTCTCCTTGGATCTTTCCAAGACTGCCCACTCTGCATCTGGACTGCTCCCCCGGCTCCGTCTGTGATCCTTCCCTGTCCCTCTGCCCGCTCCCTCGCTCATATTCCACATTGAGGCCTCCTCTGGCTTCAGGGACACACAGTGTGTTGTCCTTATTGAGGGCAGGGACCCTCGTCCAGGCCCCTCTGCGGTGGGAGGAGGGATGAATTGCACCCAGAGGCAGCATGTAAGGCAGGCTGGGTGGCAGCCGATGGTCTGAGCGCCATTAATTTGGACCATCATTCCCTTCCCTCCTGATGGGTCATTCATCAGGGGTTCATAGATGTTTGAGCCTATTTCTGGACTCCATTCTGACCCTAGGCTGTTTGTCAGTCCTGTGCTGATATCACACCGTCTTTACAGGAGCTTTGGGATACATCCTCTTGGCCGGTGCTGGGCTTCCCTGCCTTGCTCTTGCCCCTGCTGTTGCTGACTCTCAACATTTTTTTCTCACCTGAATTTTAGGATCCGTTTTCTGAGCTCCATTATTAGAACGCTTACCTCGGTGGATTCTGCTAGGTTTTCTATTTATGCATTTTTGTGTCTTCTTTCAAATCTTTGACTTTTTATTTCTTTACGTTTTTTTCCCCTGGTGTTCCTTTACTTGCTAAGGGCTCAGTGTAGTGTTGATTAGAAGTGCTGGTAGTGAGCATAATCTTATCTTCCTAGCCTCAAAGGGAAAGCTTTCAGTGTTTCAGCGTTAAATATGGCACTTTCTTTAAGATTGAGAAAATACAGGATGCCTGGGTGGCTCAGTCGTTAAGCGTCTGCCTTTGGCTCAGGTCATGATCTCAAGGTCCTGGGATTGAGCCCCACATCGGGCTCCTTGCTCAGCA
The DNA here is from genome assembly GCF_964656455.1 of Halichoerus grypus. NCBI lineage: Eukaryota > Metazoa > Chordata > Mammalia > Carnivora > Phocidae > Halichoerus > Halichoerus grypus. Next base: position 63,176,822 of record NC_135724.1, read on the forward strand.
GGGAACCTGCTTCTCCGTCTGCCTGCCACTCCCTCTCCTTGTGCTCTCTCTCTCTGACAAATAAAAAAATCTTAAAAAAAAAAAAGATTGAGAAAATACCTTTTTGAGGTTAAGGAAGGACCTTTCCATTCCTACTTTGCTGGGAATTTCTACATTACAAAAATGTAAATGCTTTTTTGCACTTATTGGGATCATGTGGCTTTTTTTCTTTACTGATTTATATTACTATTTTGCTTATATGATTTTATTTATCATTTACTTTTTTACATTAGTAGATCTCTGATATTAAATCATCCTCAGGGTTTTTTGCATATATATTGCTGGCTTTGCTTGGCTGATATTTTATTTAGGATTTTTGAAACTCTTTAAAGAAATGAGCTTGTCCTGGGGCGCCTGGGTGGCTCAGTCATTAAGCGTCTGCCTTTAGCTCAGGTCATGATCCCAGGGTCCTGGGATTGAGCCCCGCGTCGGGCTCCCTGCTCCGCGGGAAGCCTGCTTCTCCCTCTCCAACTCCTCATGCTTGTGTTCCCTCTCTTGCTGTGTCTCTCTCTGTCACATAAATAAATAAAATCTTAAAAAAAAAAAAGAAAGAAATGAGCTTGTCCTGTTATGGTCCTTTTCTTTGCTTTCCTTGATTAGTTTTTGTATCACATTTATATTCGATTTATGAAATGAGTTGGGAAGTGTCTAAGTCACTTTGCACTAGTTGGGGATGATCTTGTCCTTGAGTGTTTAGTAGACCATACCCTATAGAACTATCTGGGCCTGGGAGGCGGGGGACTTTGTAATTTGTTATTTAGATACACAGTTGATACTCGAACAACATGGGTTTAAATCCACTTACATGTGGATTTTTTCAGTAAATACAGTACACTGTTGTGAATGTATTTTCTTTTCCTTATGATTTTCTTAATACTTTTTCTCTAGCTTATTGTAAGAATACAGTATATAATACATATCAAATACAAAATATGTGTTAATTGACTGTTCATGTTATCTGTTATCAGTTACTGTTTGGGTCAACAGTAGACTATTAGTAGTTACATTTTTGGGGAGTCAACAGTTATACATGGATTTTCAACTATGCAGAGGTCAGCGCCCTTAACCCTTGCATCGTTCAAGGGTCCACTGTAATTTCGAACTTAGGGAAGAGTTGTGGTAATGGTATAAAGAACTTCCTCTCATATACCCCCTACACAGATTCACCAGTTATTTGTATTTTGCCACATTTGCTTATCATTTTTTCTCCGCATATTTATTCTGATCCATTTGAGAGTAAATTGAAGATATTGTACTCTAGAGGCCTAAATATTTGGTGTGTTTCCTAAGAACCAGGACACAGTCTTACATAACCACAATTATGAAAATCAGGACATTTAACATGAGTGTAGTGCTAAACAGTAATCTGCAATTTGTTATGACAGTTTTGTCAGTTGTTTCAATAATACACCTTATAGCTATTTTTTTTTCCTGGTCCAGGATCCAGTCCAGAATCATACATTGCATTTAGTTGCAGTGTTTCTTTTTCCTTTTTGTCTTTTAGTTTGAGTAATTTCTATTGACGTGTTTTACTAATTCTTTCCTTAGCTTTGTTGAGTCTGCTTATGAGCCCATTGATGGCATTTTTCACCTGTTTGGTTTTGACATTTTGTGTGTTTTTCATTTCTAGCATTTCTATTAGATTCTTTTTATTTATTTATTTTATTTAAAAAAAAAAAGATTTTATTTATTTATTTCTCAGAGAGAGAGAGAGAGCACAAGCAGGGGGAGGGGCAGAGGGAGAAGGAGAAGCAGACTTCCTGCTGAGCAGAGAACCCCACACCGGGGCTTGATGCCAGGACCCCTGAGATCATGACCTGAGCTGAAGGCAGCCGCTTAACCAGCTGAACCACCCAGGCATCACTATTTGATTCTTTCTTGAGTTTCCATCTCTCTGCTGAATTTTTCATCTCGTATATTATCTGTCTTTTGCATTAGAGCTTTGAACATATTCATCATAGTTATTTTAAATTTTCTGTGGGATGGTTCCTTTATTTGAGTGTAGTTTTGTTGATCTAGTTGTCTCTGGAGTTTTTGTGGGTTTTTTATTTTTTCTGGCTTTTTGTATGCCTTGTAATATTTTGTCGAAGATCAGACAACTTGTATAGGACAGTAGAGATTGAGTTCAGTAGGTGGTTTTGGTCCATGGAAAGAGGCTTGCCTTTCCTTCTGATAGGACTTGTGTGTAGGGAGGGTCTTTACTGCAGTGGTGGTATGGGGGTCAGTATGGGCAGGTTTTGGGCTGGGCTGTGGGTATCCTGCATGCAGCCCACCCTTCGTATTCAGTAGCTGCCTTGTGTCTAGAGTGGAGCTGGTTTTCCAAAGGGCTCTTCTTTCTTTCTTTTTTTTTTTTTAAGATTTTATTTATTTATTTGACAGAGACACAGCGAGGGAGGGAACACAAGCAGGGGGAGTGGGAGAGGGAGAAGCAGGCTTCCCGCTGAGCAGGGAGCCCGACGCGGGGTTCGATCCCAGGACCCTGGGATCATGACCCGAGCCGAAGGCAGACGCTCAACGACTGAGCCACCCAGGCGCCCCCCAAAGGGCTCTTCTTAATGTCTGCTCTGCCCTCTGCTTTAGATCTTCCCTTGGGGCCACTCTTGAGAGAGTCTGTCTCTTGCAGCTGTCTTAATGTGTGTGGCCATCACCAGCATCTGTCCTGCCTCCAGCTGAAGTTGTAGATCCATCACGGGGTTTTCACCAGTGCCCTAAAAGCTCCCGGTGTGCTCTGATTGGAGGCAGTTGGCGTGGGAAGCTGGGGGCAGGCTAACTAACTACAAGCCAGGCAGTTAAGGCAATTGGTTTGAGGGGCATATTTGGCTTTCTCTGCTGGGTCCTGCCTTGGAAGTGTGGAAAAAACAGGGAAGCTCATAGTCATCGACCAAATCCTAAATGTTTTGGGCTGGTCGCCGCAGAGGTGGTGGGTCAGAGCTCTGTTGTCATATATGGTCTAGCCATTGTCTGTATATTTAGTCCCTTAGATACATCATCTGATGAGGCATGTGGTGTCGCTTTGCCCTGACATTGGAGACATTAGGTTTGATCCCTGGATTAAGGTTGTACCTGCCAGATTTCTGTACTGTAAAGTTCTAGTTTTTCGCGTTTTGAAATTAATAAGTAATATGTGAGGAGATCCTTTGAGGCCATGTAAAATTCCTGTTCCTCATCAAATTTGTACCTGCTGATGCTGGCATGTATTGGCAATTTTCTAACTCTGTCATTCCTTCCATATTTACTAGTTGGCATTCTATGGTAAGGAAGAGCATTCCCTTCTCCCCCGTTTATTAATTTCTTTATTTGTATTAGAATGCACTCTTGGATTTTTATTATATAAGATAGGTTATAATTCATGAGTACCATTATTTTTATGCTTAATTTGACCCATTTATGCTGGCTTTTTTTTTTTTTTAAATTGACATTTTTATTGAGATCCTGTAGGTTCAGATGCATTTAAAGGAAGTAAGACAGAGAGATCCCTTATACGTTTTGCCTGATTTCCCCAAATGGGAGCGTTTTGCAAAACCATAGTGTAATATCACAGCCAGGATATTGACTTGGACACAATCCACTGATCTTATTCAGCTATCTCCAGTTTTACTTGTATTCATTTGTGCGTGTGTGTATGTGTGTGTGCGTGTGAGAGAGAGAGAGAGAGAGAGAGAGAGAGGGATTTATAGAGTTTTATTACTTGTCTAGGTTCCTATAACTCAGTCAAGATATGAGTAGTTCCAGCACCATAAAGATCCTCCCTATTATTCCTTTATAACCACACGCACTTGCAACCACTGTCCGTGGTGGTAGAATTCTCCAGTGAAACCACTTGGGCCTGAGATTTCTTTTGGGGGGAGTTTTTAAATTATGAATTCAACTTATATGATGGCTATAGGACTGTTCAGATTGTCTATTTCACGTTGAGTGAATTTTTGATAGTTTCTGGTTTTCAAAGAATTGATCCATTTCTTGTAAGTACTCAGATTTATGGGCATAGAATTATTCATAGTGTTCTCTTTTTTTTAAGATTTTTAAAAAAATTTATTTGAGAGAGAGAGAACATGAGAGAGGGGAGGGTCAGAGGGAGAAGCAGACTCCCTGCTGAGCAGGGAGCCTGATGCGGAACTTGATCCTGGGACTCCAGGATCATGACCTGAGCTGAAGGCAGTCACTTAACCAACTGAGCCACCCAGGTGCCCCTCATAGTGTTCTCTTATTAACCTTCTTATGACTGCAGGATTTATAGTGATGTCCCCTATTTCATTCCTGATTTGTGTTTCTCCCATTTTGATTTTGTCAGTCTTGCTAGAGGTTTATCAATTTTGTTGATTTTCTTGAGAACCAGCTTTTTGTATCATTGATTTTTCTCTATTTTCAATTTCACTGATTATTGCTCTTTATTATTTCCTTCTGTTTGCTTTCTTTTTCTAGTTCATCTTGTACTTTCTGGACTCAGCCTTTTCCCAAATAGCCTTAGAGGACCTGGACACTAGTTATGCTCATGGCTTTTACGCCATTTCAGTGGACAGAGCTAAGACGTGTGTATGTGTGTGCGTGTGTGCATGTGTGTGTGTGTGTGTATCTTGGATGTAGATTTTTGATACTAATTTAATTGTTTTAATGATTATAGATGTATTCAAATTTTCTGGTTCTTTTTCAGTCATTTTGATAAGTCATATTTATCTAGGGCATTGCCTATGTGTCTGAATTTTCTACTTCATTCTCATACAATTCTCTTAGCATTCTCTTAGGATTTTTGAAGCATTCGTGTATATCATTATGACCTCCTTTTGATTTCTAATATTATTTATACCTTCTTCCTTTTTTCTTGATTAGTCTTACTAAAAATTTGGCTCTTTGATTCATCTTTGTGACTGACCAGCTTTGGGTAGTAATGGAGTCTCACTGTTGTGTATCTGTTTTCTGTGCCATTAATTTCTACTGTCAGTTTCCATCCTTTCACTTTTATTAGATTTACCCTTTTCTGGGGTGCCTGGGTGGCTCAGTCGGTTAAGCGTCTGCCTTTGGCTCAGGTCATGGTCCCAGGGTCCTGGGATCGAGCCCTACATCGGGCTTCCTGCTCAGCAGGGAGTCTGCTTCTCCCTCTCCCTCTGCCTGCTGCCCCCCCCCCCCCCCCCGGCTTGTGCTCGCTCTCTCTCTCTGTGAAATAAATAAATAAAATCTTAAAAAAAAAAAGATTTACACTTTTCTTTTTCCACCTTCTAGAGTTAGACCCTTATCTCCTTAATTTTTAGTTTTTTTCTAATATAAGGCATTAAAGTTTAATTTTCCCTGTACTTACAAACAATAAAGTACACAGATCTTAAGTGCAAGTTTGTTGAAATTGTACACATGTGTAACAACTTCCCAAATCAAGATGTGGAATATTTCTAGCCCTCCAGAAGATGCCTCCTATCCTTTTGTAGTCAGTATGTTCCCCCCTTCCAGGAAGTCATTCTTATCATAGATTAATCATAGATCGTATTTACTAATAGTCTCTAATTTAGTGGTTTATGTGTATTGTGATCAGATTAACATGATATTTATGTTCTATTGTTGTTAGGATTTTTGTTACTATTCCATATGTGCGTAAACTCTTGGCAGTAGGATTTTTTATACATTTATTAGCTCAGGCTTATTGATGGCATTGTTCAAGTCTGTTTGGACTGCATGGTATATCAATTGTTGAAAGAGATGTGTTTTAATCTCTTGCTGTGGATGTTGATTCATCCATTTTTCCCTGATAATTCTCTAATTTTAGCTTTATCTGTCTTGAGGTCATGTTATTGGGGGCGTTAAGTACTCATAATTATTATATCTTCCTGAATTGAACCTTTTTATCATGATGTAATGATCCCTTTTTATCCATACTAGTTTTTGTTGGTTTTGCTTAAAGTCTTACTTCTTTTCCAGTGGTAGCTGCAAAATGGTATTATGAGAAGAGGCTTAATAGATAGCCAGACTTTGAATCCAAGTTTGGCCTTGGACAAGTTTCTTGAGCTCTGTCCCTTGGGTTCCACATCAGGAAAAGGGGGTAGTAGAGCACACCTCACCATGTTGTTGGGAGAGATTGGTCAACATACGTGCAGTGCAAACAACAGTCCTTGGCATATAGAAAGCTCTCAATATATATGAACTGTTTTCATTATTATTACATAATATTTTTGTGCTAGCTTCCTTTTAATATGCCTTTTTGTACTCTTTAATTAAGTCTTCAAGTTGATTTTGGCACTTTATTCTGTGCTGTTTACCCAGGATTTTTCTTCTTTTTTATCTTTTCCTGACTTATACGAGATTAATCAACTTTTCTCTAGTCTCTTTTTTTCCTATACTGGTTCAGAAGTTCTGTTACATATGCCTGTCGTGTTAGTGGTTACCCTTACATTTTTAAAGGGCATAATTGATTTATTTTTTTAAATCTAAAGACAGTGTCTCTAACTTCCTTCTTGTTAATACAAAGACCCTATATTGCGAGGCCAGTCTAAGATCTGAATTACAAATTTACAGAATTTGCTGCTTAGTAAGTAATTTCTTTTCTCCCTGATGGAGCCTGTAATTTCCAGTGGGCCAGTGCCACTTTGTGTACACTGATCGAGTGAGGAAGATCTAGACTGCACAAGGGCCTAATTTCTACTCACCGTGCGAACCACCTTTTAAGAAGGCTTAAAAAGGGACATTGGGGGCATCTGGGTGGCTCAGTCAGTTAAGTGGCTGCCGTTGGCTCAGGTCATGATCCTGGAGCCCCAGGATTGAGTCCCACATTGGTCTACCTGCTCAGTGCTTCTCCCTCAACCTGCTCTCATGCTCTCTCTCACTCTCTCTCAAATCAATAACATCTTTAAAGGGGGGGGGGGGCATTGGGAGGATGGTTAAAACCAACCCTTATCTTTCTTACAATTCTGCAGAGCACATGCCCTGCGTCTGCAACTTGGGTATGCCTCCCCTTCCCTAGATGATGAATTCACGAGGGACCTCACAGGCTGCTGAGAACAAGTGTGCTTTTCAATGAATTATTTTATGGATATCAGTCAAAAAGTCACCATTAGCTGGAACTGGAAAGCAGAGGGTTTTGTTTTTGTTTTTGTTTTTTCCCCAGTGGCAGCCATTTCAGCTCAAAAGCTCAATTCTTGGAAGACACACTTCCCTGTGCACCTAAAAATAAAAAGTAAAAAAAACCCACCAAAAGCTCTATATTGCTTTAGCTTCAGTTGTTCCCCAGCTTCTGACTTACATGGACTTGTCCATTATTTTAGTTTTACTTTGTTTTTATATTTCTTAAATGAATCACTTGTTGGTTTATGAAGCCAGCATTTATGTACCTTTCCTCACATGTTCCTCAGTTTCTTTATTATTTCTTCTTGCATCCCACTTCTTTCTGGGTTCAGCTTTTTATTTCTCAAATACATTCTTTAGGAGCTCTTTGAGATGAGGTTGTGTTGTTAGTGCTACACTCTCTGAATGAAAAGTCTATTTTTTGTCCCCAATCCTGAATTTTCATTTAGCTGGGTATAGATTTGTTGGTTAACAGTTACTTTTTCTCAAGACTTTGAAGATGTTATTTTATTGTTTCTGCCTGTTCCTTGCTCTGAACTATCATATGTCTTTCCTTCGTTTGTTGGGTGTGTTATAAATTTAAAACTTCTTATCTTCCTGCTCCACAAACAGGCTGTGAGCACCCCGCCCAGATGGCCAGGTGCGGCAGTGTGATAAGGCTGGCCTCTGCCATAAGTTCTCCTTGCCCTCCCCTGACTGTGACCTAGTGAGAGTCAAGTGCTCTAGTGCAGTCCGCCCCCCATGCCTTTGCTTGTGCACTCCACCCTGACCCCCAATAAAGCACTTGCTGTGGGTCTTCGCTCCTTCTCTGCTCCCTGTCCACTTGGTTGAGCGGCACCCTTGGTGTTCTTCCTGTGTGATCCCTCCTGGTGTGCAGTGAATCTGTCGGTCCAGGACCTATGAGTATAATACACTTCGTTTTCCTGTGCCTCCCCTGGGTTCCCCTTGTGGCCATCCTGACTGACCATTGCCTAAAAGAACACAGAACAGTAGGTAGTTGTCCTCTCTTGTTGCTTTTGAGTTTCTCTTTGTTGATACACTGAGGTTTCATCACATTGTGTCTGGTTATTGATTTATTTTTATTGGTCCTTTTAGGACCCCTAGGGATTTATATGTTTTGTTGATAATGGGACGATCTCAGCCATCATCTCTCTTTTTTTTAAACAGCTTTATTAAGTTATAATTCACATACTTTATAATTCACCCATTTAAAGTGTACCACTCAACGCTTTTTAGTATATTCACAGGTAAGTGTAGCTATTACCACTAATTACATGTACATCTACATATACATTTTGCCATATACATTTTATTCAGATTAGCTTCAGATTGATACTAGGTTCATTTCAGTGATATGTGGAATGTTACCTCTTATAACCCTATTCCCTTTCCTTCTTTCTGTGGTATTATTATACACATTAGGTCTGTTAGTGTTACAAACGAACAAAACATAGTTGTTAATTACCACCTCCAGTCATTTCCTTAGCCTAGAACAGCTTTGCTTCCACACACCTCCTTTGGGCTGTTATTGGCAAACACGTTCATTGCATTTCTATATGTTAGAAGCCCAGTACTGTTATAAACACAGTATCTTATACAATTGCCTTTTCAGTCAGTTGAGAGAAAAAAAATACTCATTTATATTGTCTTTCATAATTACATAATTATCTTTTCTAGTGCCTTTTGGTTTTTTGTATGGATCCAACTTCCTCTCTGAGGGTCACTTTCTTTTAGCCTTAAGAACTTCCTTTGGGGTGGGGCGCTTGGGTGGCTCAGTTGGTTAAGTGTCTGACTCTTGATTTTAGCTCACGTCGTGATCTCAGGGTTGTGAGATAGAGCCCGCGTCAGGCCCTGTGTCAGGCTCCTCACTGGGTGTGAAGCCTGCTTAGGATTCTCCCTTTCCCTCTCTCTCTGCCCCTCCCTCCCCTCATGCTCACTCTCTCTCCCTCTTTAAAAAAAAAAAAAAAAAAAACTTCTTGGGGGAAAAAAGATCTTATAAGAATTGGTATTTCTTGGGCGCCTGGGTGGCTCAGTTGGTTAAGCGACTGCCTTCGGCTCAGGTCATGATCCCGGAGTCCCGGGATCGAGTCCCACATCGGGCTCCCTGCTCGGCAGGGAGTCTGCTTCTCCCTCTGACCCTCCTCCCTCTCATGCTCTCTGTCTCTCATTCTCTCTCTCGCAAATAAATAAAATCTTAAAAAAAAAAAAAAAAAGAATTGGTATTTCTTATAAGGCAAGTGTGAAAGCAACAAATTCTCTCAGGTCTTGTCTGTCTGGGGAAAGTCTTTATCTTGCCTTCAGGTTTTGAAAGCTAGGTTTGCTGGATATAGGATTTTTGCTTGACAGTTTTTTCTTTGAGCACCTTGAGTATGTTATCCCACTGCCTTCTCACCTCTGTTTTTTCTGCTAAGAAGTCAGCTGTTAGTCTTATGAGGGTTCTCTTATAAGTAACAAGTCATTTCTGGCTTGCTGTTTTTAAGGTTTTCACTTTTTCTTCGACTTTAGCACTTTGCTATGATGTGTGTGTCTGACGTGTTTAGGCTCTTTGCATTTATCCAACTTGGAGTTTGTTGTGCTTCCTACACGTATAGGTTTTTCCAGTGAATTTGGGAAGTTTTCAGCAGTTATTTCTTCAGATACTTTTTTCTGCTCCTTCTACTCTCTTCTCCTTTTGGTACTTCCATTTCGTGTATGATGGTGCACTCGATGGTGTCCCACGTTTCTCCAAGGGCTGCTAATTTTTCATCATTCTTTTCTTCTCTGTTCTAGCAGAGAACAGTTCTATGTGAGTTTCTTGCCCTGCATATTCCTGACCACATGAGCTTTGTAGATTTGACTCCAGTCTTAAGTGAGGCACAGACCGATGGTTGTGGGATTTCTGATGAGTTTTTTAGATATCTCTACTCCCTTTGGAGACTGAAACAAACTTCTTCTCATATCCCTTTGCCCTTCACTGAGAATGTGTCTTTTGGAGAGCTGCCCCTGCCTCATCCCTTGTCCCTTCCTCCAGGCATCTGTTGTGTCTGGGGCTGGCTTAGGGCTCTTGAGTTTACAGCTCCCTCTCGTCTCTGGCCATGGCCATTTCTCTTCCTCTAGCCCAAGGTCAGGTCCGCACAGAGTTTACTGTGTGTGTCTTGGGACTAGTGGACTTTGTAAACAGAGCCAGCAGCTTCTTGGGAGAATCATTGGAGACACATTCTCAAATGTGTTGTAAAATGGTTAATATGCATGGCAGCTGCATCTTAAAATTGAGGAAATCTCTAAGTAAACTGCTTAGGCAAACACTTGAAAGCAAACACTTCTCCATGGGCTTTCCCCTGGAATCTAGCACTCTTCTCTCTCCTAGGTGTCTGGGCTCATGGCCAGGTGTGCCCTGACCAGGTGTGCTTTGTCCTAACAGTGAGCTGTAGTGACCTCTCTCAGATAGCCACTTCCTCTGGTTGTGGGCCAGATTCACACACTCCAGCACTGGGAGGGCTCTCAGGTTGATCTTGCGAACTCCTCTGTTGTCATGTCTGCTACCTAGACCCAGCTGGGGAGAGTCAGGACTCCTTCTGCTGATAATGCATACATATATGCATGTATGTGCATGTTGCAGGTCAAACATGCGTTGACATCAAGGACAATGTGGTGGATGAAGGTTTCTACTTCACCCCCAAAGGAGACGACCCATGCCTGAGCTGCACCTGCCATGGTGGGGAGCCCGAGATGTGTGTGGCTGCCCTCTGTGAGAGGCCCCAGGGCTGCCAGCAGTACCGCAAGGACCCCAAGGAATGCTGCAAGTTCATGTGCCTGGACCCAGGTGAGACTGATGGTGGGTCATGAGTCAGCTCCCCTGTTCTGAGCTGGAGCCCAGATGTCCCTTTGCTTTCTCAGTGGTAGGGACTCATGAGAGCTCATGGCACATGGCATAGCAACAGTGGCAGCATTTGTTGACAGAACTGTCCTGCCCGCTTTGAGGGCCAACTGCTCTTGTGGGCATGTGTGTGTCACATGACCCAGTTTTCTCTAACTGCCACCTTACAGGTTGGCTTGTGTCAGCTCTCAGGTAGGTAACAAGTACTGTACACCAGTGAACTTGAACTTGAATGTGGGTGTCTGTTCATGAATCAGCTGTAACTGATGGCTTCAAACCTGACCTTTCTCCTCTCAAGACTTATGTCCCCATTTGAGCTCTTTTCTGAGTATGGTGATGTGGACGGTAATGACAGTTTTTATTGCTTATAGTCATTGATTTTTACCATTAAGATCTTTCAGAGAAAGATTAAATATTACCCTCAGTTTTGAGAAAGAAACTCCTTTCTACCAGGTGGTGTTTGTGGTTAGACACTATGCAGGCATGTGGTCTCTAGATAGCCCTCTTCCTTTCCTTTAAAAAAAAAGAGCAGCAGGTAGCAACCTGCTCTGTACGACCATTAGTGGGCATCACACTCCATACAGCATGCTGGATTATTCTCCACACCAGTGCAGTTGGCATCTCTGTGAATTCATAATCTCAAGTGAAATGTAAATCAAAAGCATGAATTTGTTTTTTTATCTTGGCAGTGTGAGAGAGACGTGGACAGGGCCTTGTGGAAGTCCCTAAGCTCATGGACCCCGTAGAAGAGAAGGTTGGGCAGGGCGTGGTGGCCATCTCCATCCTCCAGGGCCCCTGTGGAGGAGAAACTGATTTGCCTAGTGCTGGTGGGACAGGAGCTGGAACTGGTGTGTGAGGGCCACAACAACTAGAGCTCTCATTAAGTAGAGAGTTGTCAGTGTCCCTGCATGCCAGGAAGGGCTTCTGGGGGAGAGGGCAAAGCAGTGTCAGAGGGTGTCTGAGGTTTGGCCGAATCAGACACTTTGGCACATGTCCCAGACGTGCAATCGGCTGTGGAGAGTACAGAGGAGCCTACCAGGGAGAGTGGAGGTCCGTGAGGGTACACTTGGGCCTCCCTATCTCACAGAGTAGATTGTATCTGCTTGTACAAGATGCATTCCTATGGGATTCTGACAAGCACTGATTGGGTGCTTACCAGGTCTCCTGTGTCCTGGCCACATCACTCTGAACCTCCAGCTCACTTACCTTCCACAGGAGTCAAACTCTGGCTTTCATAAGCCACATCACCTGGATTTCTCATTCCATCTCTTAGGAGTCTACCAGTGTTGCCTTACCCCTCCATCCAGGCTTTGTCAGAATGACTAGGCCTATATAAAGCCTGTAGGCAAGGCTTGCCTAGCCCTGAGGACTTCTCAGCAGAGCAGGGCTCTCAGGGCCTCTGGATGAGACCACAGCTGCTGCAGGCCATTCTCCTGTGCAGCCAGAGCAGCTTATCCAGAACTTCTCCCTGCCTCTTGTTCAGCCTTACTTTTGCAGGCTCCTAACTGCTTCCCAGGCTGAGTGTCTTCCCCTGGGAAGTGACTGTATTCCAACAAGGACAGAGACACTGCCACCCAAACTGGGGACATTGGGAAAGTATCCCCTTCAACAAAGCAAGGATGTCTGCTCTCACCACTCTGTTCATGGTTGTATAGGAGGTCAAGGGCAGTGCCAGAAAATGAAAAGGTATCCAGACCAGAAGGGGAAAATGAAATCATCTTTTTTTTTAGTAGATGACATGATTGTCTGCATAGAAAATCCCAGAAGATCTACAAGAAAGTTACTAAAACTAGTAAGTGTGTTTAGCAAGGTCTCCACATACAAAGTCATATATAAAACTCCATTGTTTTTATATATACTACCTGTGAACAGTTGGAAATTGAAATATCTAAGAAAAGTACCATTTACAGTAGCACCAAAAAAACATGAAATACTTAGGTATAAGCCTTACAAATATGTGCACAATCTCTATGCTACAAACCGTAAAATACTGATGAAAGAAATCAAAGGTGTAAATAAAAGGAGAGGTATACCATGTTCATGGATCATAAGACTCAATATCATTAGGCAGTTAACTCCCCCCAAATTATCTGTGGATACAATGCTGTCCTAACCCAAATTCCAGCAGACTTTTTACAGACATTGACAAGCTGATTCTAATATTTATGTAGAAGAGTGCCTGGCTGGCTCAGTCAGTGGAGCACAGGACTCTTGATCTCAGGGTTGCAAGTTCGAGTCCCATGTTGGGTGTAGAGATTACTAAAAAGCTTAAAAAAAAAAAGATAAATAAAACTTATGTAGAAAGACAAAGGAATTAGAATAGCTAAAACAGTTTTTGAAAAGAATAAAGTTGGAGGATTCATGGTACCTGATTTAAAACTTACTGTATGGTCATAGTAATCAAAACAGTGTGGTATTATCAAAAGAAGAGATACATAGATCAGTGGAACAGAATAGTCTAGAAATAGTCCCACACATATATGGCCAACTAATATTTGACAACAGTACAAAGGCAATTAAATGGAAAAAGGATATCTTTTAACAAATGATGCTGGAACAATTGGGCATTCATATGCAAAATATATATATACACACACATATACCTTTAACTACATATCTTACTATGTATAAAAATTAACTCAAAATGGTTATAGACCTAACTGTAAAACCTTAAATTGTAAAATTCCTAGGAGAAAATATATGCTCTAAAAAAAAGAACATAGAAATCATAGAAAAATCTTTGTGACCTTGGGATAGACAACACTTGTAGCTAACCAGTCATGGCGTGAGTCCCCAGGGACCCAAGAGTTGCCTTCTGGCTCCTAGGACAGTGCTGTTTTCTCTGTGTCTGACAAAGTGTGTGCAGGTGGCTTTCTTCTAGGGGATGCTTCTTCCTTCCTGGTAATCACCATGGAGGGATGGTCAGGGACCTTGACTGTGTCCTTGGGTTCATTTTGGAAGTGATTAATAAGAGTCATTGCAAAGGGACTGCTGCTTTAGGTGCCCCCTTGGGACTCTGAGCTGGCCAGGAATGAACAGACATGTCAGCAGCCCCCTGAGCTGACAGACTTCCTCCCACAGACAGAGACAAAATGTTCCCTTGAGACTGGAAGAGGATCAGAGGCACCACAAAAGCAGCTAATTGGTGAGAGGACGTATCCTTTCCACATATTTACTTCCCAAGGGTTGTCAGCAATAAGTGCAGCTTTGAGGGAAGCTCTCTGGCCCTGTAGGAGGAGGGCAAGAATGAGCTCGGACCATCTGCATTGGTGTGGAGCAGGCTGGGCCAGCAGAAGGAGTAGAAGGGCCCTGGGAGCCCGGCCTTTCACATGGAATCCATGTTGGCCGTGAAGTGTCTCCTTGGAGCTGGTGGTTGGGGAACCTGCCCGCATGGTTGTCACAGAGTTGAAAGTCGACAGTCCTTGGCCCTTCCACCCATGCGGAGTCCTGCTTCCAGTGGCTACCGGTCACTCTCCCCCCCACTGAGGCCTCCGTGGCCTTCCCTCTGGGTCGTGGAGGCAGGGATTCCCGGGACCACTTCCTGGTTCTGTGTTTCTGTGGCTTGGCGCGAGTGGCCCGTCTCACCTCGGTGAGAGCCCCTGGAGAGGTCTGTCCCACGGTTGGCACTCAGCCAGTGCAAGTTCTCTTCCCTCACACCTCATCCCATGATCATCTGTGCTCCCCCTGCAGCAGCTCCATGGCAGGTACCTAACAAACACTGGTGGGCACCAGGGCAAGGCAGGGTGTCTCCATGTGGGCACTGTCAACATTTGGGGCTCAGCACTGTGATGTGGGCCCTTCTTGTGCTCAGCAGGATGTTGAGCAGCATCCCTGGCCTTTACCCACTAGATGCCAGGAGTGCCTGCACCCTCGAGGGGTTGATGGTGACCCAAAGTGTCTCCAGACATTGCCCAATGTTCCCTGGGAGTGACAGAGTCGCCCAGGTGAGCATCCCTGGTCTAGGGTCCAGGAGCTTGGTCACATAGGCCTGATTTTGTACTGTGTGGTTGGGGGCACAGGGGCCCATAACAAAGCTTCTTAGGCAGAAGGGGTGCATTGCATGGAACTTAGTGCTAGGCTGGAAGGTAAAATATTTTTCCTGGCTGAAGATTTGCTTCTCTCCTTTGGTGTTATCACAGTATGCATGACTCTGAGCTGTTTCATTTCTGCCATCTCTCCTGAGATCGTCAAGTGCAGGGAATCAGGAAGCAAGTTGCCTTTTCCACATAACCGCTTGGTGGTGAAAGGCTGTCGCCTTCCCATAGCACTAAGTGCCTGGGGGGTCAGGCTCTCCTTTTCGGAAAACAGCCGGTTTCCTTCCTCCCCTTGTACCAGATGGCAACAGCCTGTTCGACTCCATGGCCAGTGGGATGCGTCTGATCGTTAGCTGCATCTCCTCCTTCCTCATCCTGTCACTGCTGCTTTTCATGGTCCACCGGCTTCGCCAGAGGCGGCGGGAACGCATTGAGTCCCTGATTGGAGCCAACTGTGAGTGTGCCTGGCCCTGCCTGTGACAGCCACAGTGGAGGTCCCACTCCAGGCTGTGTCCCCTGTGGGGTGGGAGGCACAGGAAGCGGGAAGGGGCAAGGAGGACAGAGGGGATGTTGATAGGGATGCCTCAGCATGTCCCCGTCCCACCCACTCACCTGCTCCTGGGCTGAGCACACACCTGGGCAACCAGGGGAACTGTCCTGGGGACCTGAAATCAGGCCCTGGATGTGCAGAGGAAGGGACGCACCCTCAATGCCAGTTGCCCCCAGGCTCCCCGGCCCTCCAGGCCTTAAAGCAGGACCCGCAGCGGGCGCTGGGTATTCAGATCGGGGATGGTACCTTTCCCGGCAGTCTGGACCATGAGTGGGCCACCTGCTGGGGGCAGAGGGCGCGGCGCAGCCGACACCCCGAGCAGCTGTTAGGCAGCTTACGGTGTGCCTTGCCTTCCTCAGCCCGAGTCCTCTGCAGCGAGTGCCCTTGCCCTCAGTAGAGCGGTGGGAGTCGCTCCGTCTTAGCGAGCAAGCCAGGCCCCCAGCACCCAGTCCCCTGGTCCCTGTGGGCAGCGATGGGGTTGCAGACCCCGAGGGCTCGAGGGCTCCGATTCAAGGTGGCCGGAATGCTGAGGGACCGTGCCGGCTGCAGTCGGGGGCCTCATGGCCCTGAGAGGCAGCCCAGTCCTTCCCCAGACCCTCAGTCTCATCAGGCCAGCTACAGAGACCCTCAGCTGGAGGGGTGTGGTGACGGCGGGGCGGCCGATGTGGCAGGAAGTAGTGATGGCTTGCACGTGGGTGAGGGCCAGGCGTGCACTGAAGGAGGGGGTCCGGGTGAGAGATTCAGGGCTCTCGTGTGGGCAGCTGGGCACACGAGTGTGACAGTCGGGATGCCTGATCCCTTGGCCTGGGGGTGGCAGGTCCAGCCTCGGGAGGGGGTGGGTGACTCGGGGGCTGAGCCGCGCATCTTTGAGTGACATGGCTCTGTTGGCTTGTCTCTCCCTGCGGTTGCCCAGTGCACCACTTCAACCTTGGCCGGAGGATCCCCGGCTTTGATTATGGCCCAGACGGGTTCGGGACCGGCCTCACACCACTACACCTTTCTGACGACGGGGAAGGTGGCACGTTCCACTTCCATGACCCTCCGCCTCCCTACACCGCATACAAGTACCCAGACATCGACCAGCCTGATGATCCGCCGCCGCCCTACGAGGCCTCCGTCAACCCTGACAGCGTGTTCTACGACCCCGCAGGTGCTTCCCCCCCAGGGACAAGGGATCAGCACGTCACTAACCAGGGGCTCGGTGGTCCTCCTCCCCAGTCCATGAGGCCCTGAACCTCCACTTCTTCCTGGCCTTCTGCTTTCCCCTTGAGTTTCCCTTTAGGTGGAAGGAACCACCGTCTGTCGGTAGGTGGGCTCTTCCCAGAGTTGCCCGTGCAGATGAGCACACCTTCCTCCCGAACACCTGTTAGCAAGCAGCCCTTGGGGCACACCCAGCTGGGCTCTGCGGAGAGCTGGGGAGCCGAGTGCTGGTGGTTGTGGGGTCAGGGCGAGCCCAGAGCTGCAAGGGACCACCCAGAGCCAACTGCTCGGCCATAAAGTCACATGTGTACGTGTGGTGAGCTGAAGAGACGCCATCATGACGTTCCCTCCTGTCTGGAAGCAGTTCTGTGAAGAAAGCACTGGTTCTGTGATGTTGGCCCGATGACTTGAATCTGCTGTCCATCTGACACCGTGGAAGCTCGTTCCTCCCAGGGCCGTGTAGCACAGAGGGAATGCCGGGGGCCTCACCCGCTGCCTGGCTTGTCCCTGTGCCTGGTGTGCAGCTCAGGCGTCCCATCCCGTGTGCCGGTGTGTTAACATGGTCTCACACACACGACCCCCTGTGGTACACCAGCGGGCAGTGCCCTCCTCCAAGGCGGCCAGTTCCCTGCACACCATGTACCCCAGCAGAACAGGGGTCATGGGGCCAGCAGTGCTGTGTTCACTGGGACCGAGACTGCCCCTCTGTGGTCTGTGGGCAAGACCTGGATTTGACCCCTGTGCACACGGATTGCCCGTCTGCTGTCGGGGGGCTTCAGGGTAGAACAGGCTTCCTGCCAGGGATGCCGCGGGGGGGCAGCAGGTCCCAGATGCCTGCATGGAGCCGGCTTTAAGGGAGCACATGTTCCCCAGGGCAGGGTAACAGGACTGCTGAGCCTGGGGGAAGCCAGCCAGCGGAAAGGGGCACGCTGGGCCCCCACGTTCTAAGCTTTCAGAGAGGGCCTGGGTAATAAGGAGCAGGCACACTGAGGGGAGTGGGCTGCCACAAAGCTTCCCTCAAACCAGGGATTTCTGCAGACCCCTGTGAGGTGTGCGGAGCTGCCTGCCACGGCCCTGCCTCCTGCATTCTCATCCCTGTATTCCAGCCACGGCCTGGCCGCTGCCAGCCCAGTAACCCCCTCACGTCACGGGAGCCCTGCTTTGATTCCCACCAAGTCTGAGAGGATTTTTCCTCTCCCCTGACTTTGTTCTGCCGACTGTCAAAGTATGTCCAGCTCATAGCTGTACCCCTGTACCTCGCCCGCCCCTTGCAAAGGTGAGGGGTGAGCACCGCTTCCCCCCACTCCCACCATAGTGGGAGCGTTCAGACAGGAGGAGCGTCCCCTGGTTCTGTCCAGCCCACCCTCTTCCCCTGGGCCAGACGCACCGTCCTGCTGACACCCTTCTGTCTCCTTGCAGACGACGATGCCTTTGAGCCAGCAGAGGCCAGGCCGCCCACCCCAGGGGATGGTAGCGGTGAAGGTGCATCCCCCCGGCGCCTGGAGCACCCTCTGCCCGCCGCAGGGGCCTCTCTGGCCGACCTGGAAGACTCAGCCGACAGCAGCAGTGCCCTGCTTGTACCCCCTGACCCTGGCCAGAGCGGGAGCACCGCGGCCACAGAGGTGCTGCCGGGGGGCGGCTGCCACAGCCGCAGTTCCCTCAGTACCGTGGTGTAGAGGACGGCCCGGCCCACGGCCCTAACGGGCAGGGAGCACCTTTTTGCTGTCTTGCTGTCAAGAAAACCTTGATCCCCATGGGAGACTTACAGGGCCCTTGAGGGAGCCTGGACCCAGCTGCATGGCCACACACCCACCGATGGCGTGCGTGTGCACACACAGACCACACTGGCCTCCCGAGGGAGCAGACACCTGCGCCGGGTCTCCTGGAGGGCTCCAGAAACATGCATAGCTGTCGGGCCCTGTCTGTTTCTTTTCAAATGGCAGAAGAATGACGAAGTTCGTTCAGACCACACGTTTCAGAAGTAGGGAACAAAGAGGGCACTGTGGGCAGGGGCAGGGGCCAAACCACACCTGGCTTTGGTGGGCTTGCTGGCTGCAGCATGCCGTCCAGAGGAGCCTGCCAAACGGCCACCGAGCCCCAGCTGCCAGGAGGCGGGAGGGGCGCTTCCAGGCACTGCTGTGTTTGTGGACTGTCAGTGTTGTCCGGGCACTTGGTCTGCCTCAGGGTAGACGGCCTTGGAGGTTACACAGTGACTGCTCTGAGGATCCCCCCCCACCCCAGCTGTGAACATCAAGGGTGACCCTGCCCCGGGCTGGGGGCTGGCCTGGACCGCTGGTGCCCGAGGCCCTGAGAAGGGGGTCATGGAAGGAGGTTGAACTCTCCACTGCGAATCCCAGTTCTGTGCCAGGAGGCCCTGGCCCTACCCTGTCATTTTTCTCCCCAGCATTGCTGTGCATGGCTCCCCCAAGAGGCAGCCCTGGAGTTGGGCCAAGACCCTTAGCCAGGCATGAGTGTTCTGGCCCTGGATCCTCTGTTGGGGGTTGGGGGCTAAGCCGGCTCCTGTCTGCTACCCTCTGGAGCCCCCAGTCCTATTGAATTTGCCCCTGGGCCTGGCCTGCTCCTCACCCCATCTTGTTTGTGCCATAAGGGGTTCTTTCTTTGTGGGGAGGGGTGGCTGAAATGAATGCCCCGGGCTGTGTCCATCTCCTGGAAGTCCACTTGCACACTATCACCACTGGGGCCGAGTGCTCAGTGGCCACATGCCACCTTCCCGTGCTCCTCAGCAGCTTGGGGTGCGGGGTACCCTGCCCAGGGGCCTTTGGACGAAGCGACCCTATTGCCTGCTCCTGGGCAGTGGTCTCGTCTCCTGACACGGGGCTTTTAGCGTTTCTGAGGTTTGGAGATTAAGCGGGTTCTGTGCGATTTTTAGCACATCCATATCTTTTCTACGTTGAATGTCTGGATCTTTTCCTTTTGTGTGTGCGCGTGTATCTGTGTGTGTGTGTACATATGTGTCCAAGTTTTGCAGGTGGTGGCGGTACACCGGAACTCGGGCATGAGGCCCCAGTTTCCCAGGCCAGCCGTGGCCTTGGGGCTGGCACTGAGGCACGGCCAGGTCTGCACCTCCAGCCCTGAGGTGGAGGCCGAGAGCATGGAGCCCTGCTCCTGGTCCCCTGTGGAGCCTTTCCAGACCAGCATGCACTGACCGGAGGGTTGACTAGAATTGGGTGCTTCTGTGGGGCTTTGTGGTGACAGATCTCGGTGGCACGTTCTCACACTCTCCCATTGGAAACCCGTTGTGTTCTTCCAGTATGGAATGCGATTTTTGAGTTGCCCTACAGAACTTTCGTCCCCCGAGCCCGCCAGAGGTGTAAATTCTGAACAGCCTGTCCAGGATCACAGGATCCAGAGTGCTGGAGGCAGGCCTCAGGCAGGTGGGCTGCGTGCCACACAGGCCTGAGCTCCCCTTGCCAAAGGACTGCTACTTTGAGAAAGGCCTCCTGGGCCCATGTGGCCCACGCCGGCGGCTGAAGACAGCAGGAAGCGTGTTGGGCCGCCAGCGTGCTGGGCTCCGGGCAGCTGAGGGCTAGAGAGCAATCACGGGTCTTACTGGTGCCAGGTGAGTGTCCTGAGCGTGTCTGCTTTGGAGTGACCACCACAGCGGAGCACAGAGGGGCCTGACCTCTACAGCTGAGAGGCCTTCACAGCTCCCATGTCTCTGGCCCCACATCTCAGAACCATGTGTAGAGGGCAGGACGGTTGGCACAAGGTGCATGGGACTGGGGAACTCCCTCTGGAGACTGAAGGACTGCTGGGGCCAATTAGGCACGCGGGAGGCATTGAGGAGAGAGGGACCTGAGACGCTGGGCCTGCTTCTGGACCGGCCCGGGCTCTGTCCCGGCACCAGGGTGCTCAGCCCACTGGTGTCCATGGGCTGGGCAGAAGGCCCGCGAGCAGTGCTGCTCCAGACCCCCGCCCGCTGTGTCTGCAGGAGTTGGTGCCCGGGAACTGACCTCTGCTGGACAGCGGTTCTGAGGGGAACAAGGTGGGGAGCTGGGGTCTACCTGGCTGTCCTCGGCCTCCTGTCCACTTGCCACCCTATGTAAGATCTGACTGTGCTCTACGGTCCAATGAAGAATCCCGAGGCCAGCCCTAACTGAGACTCTCGTGCTCCTGGGAGAGACCGGGCCCCCAGAGGTACAGGCCAAGCTCTTGGGAGGGGCGTCCTCCCCCTGGGGGCCTGACTTACCTGGTGGAGGAAGGAGTCGATACTGTAAATTGTCTCGATGCCTGTTTTTTGTTTTCCTTTCACTAAGGGTTTTTAGTTTGGGGTTACTTTTGGTTGGGTTGGCACTAATCCTTTTCTTAAGATGCTGTGAGAACCATTTCATCCAAATGCCAAATAAATTTGTGTTCTGGAAGAGGTGTGGTCAGTCCTTGGTGTGACCCAAGTGGGGACAGGAGGCTCCAGCCAAGTCAGGGCTGTGAGACGCAGTGGTGGGGATGGGTGGATGGAGGGGTCGGAGCATCTGTGCAAGCCAGGCCAGGCGCACGGCTCCAAGATGCCCCTGTTCCTTCTGTTCTCTCACCATGGCCCTCTCAGTAATTTCCCAGTTTGTGATAGAGGAACAAAGGGGTGCCCAGGGGACTCAACCTCTAACCCAGCATCGTGGCAGTTGGCTCCAGACCAGGCACTGGGGGCCCAGGGACTGGATGGGTGAGGGGCCAGGGTTAGGAAAGGAACAGGGAGTCCCTTGGTTGGGATAGGAGTTTTGAGGACAGGTCCCTCATTCCTGAACACACCTGCTGGGGTGGTGAGGGGTCCTGAGTGCCATCAGCATTGCTGACAGCGCCCCTTCCCCAAAGAAGAGCCTGGCCCTCTGGAGGTTGGAAAGAGGTATCACCCCACCTCACCGCCCTCCCTTCACCCCACTGGCCCAGTCGTGCTCACATCCACAGGCACACACATGCCCAGATACAGAGCTCTTTCCAAACAGCCACCTCGCCTGCCCACTGTCCTCTGGCACTTTCCAGCCCTCTGGAGTCAGTGGCTGCGGCAGCATGGCCCCGGGCTTTGCACTCGCCCTCCTCACCGGGCCACTGGTGGTGTGCGGGGACACAGAGGGTGAGCACCTGGACCCTGCTGTCCGTTCTGGAATCTACGCTCCCTCATAGCTCCCCCTTTTCCTGTTAAACCCTGCCACTGCGGGGTTTCCTTGGGGAATGAGATGTTGGGGTCTGGGACAGAAGAGCAGGGTCTGTGCTAGCCTCCTCTGGCCTAAGGCCTGCGCCCTCATTCTTGGACCCTGGCTGGGCTGGAGCTCGGAGAGGACCCAGATGACTGTGCCTCATCTCAGTCCCCTGTCCGCTGTCCAAAGGCACCCGGTGCTACGACTCCCAGGACCCGAAGTGTGGTGAGGACAGAGTGTCGTGTGAGGCTGTGTGAGATGTCTTTGTCCTGGGACCACTAGACAGTCTGGTGCTAGCATGACCCAAAAACAGTGTGCATGTTGAGCTGCTGTGGTCCCTGCAGGTTTCTATCTGGGGTCCTGGGTCACACTGGCTGTCTGGGCACCAGGCGGCATGCGCGTGACCGTCCCCCTGCATGAGCGTGCGGGTCTGCTGCTGGTGTGACCTCCAGTCCTGCCACATGTGCCAAGCTGTTCGTATCGCTGGGGCCTGCAAGCCAGTCAGTGTGGCCAGCCCATGTGTGAGCAGGTGGTACCGGTGCCCAGTGTGGGACCAGCTTGGGACCCTTGTGCCAGGAGACCGTTCTACCCCCGTTCCCTGTGGGGCAGGCTACCTGCAGGCGACTGTCAGAGTATAGCCCAGCCCAGGTGGCGCCTCCCTGTGTGAGAGTGTTGCAAACATTGTGGTCTGGCCAGGTCAGGGTGTGTGTGGCAGTTGTGACCTGTCTAGGTGTGCGGGGTGGGGGGGCAGGGACGAGCTTCCTGAGGCTGGGCAATTCTCTGTATGTGTGGGAAGGAGCACCGCCTTCCTCTGTGTACCCCCAAGTTGCCTCCCTGATCCCCCCACAGATCTCTGGCTTTGTTCCCTCAGGCCCCACCCACTGGATGGAGATGGCCCTTGCTTGTGGGGGCCCAGCCCAGTCCCCCATCAACATTGACCTTCACCTAGTCCAGCAGGACCCCACCCTGGGACCTTTCATCTTCCAAGGCTACAACTCAGCACCTCCAGGCCCATGGATCCTGGAAAATGATGGCCATACAGGTCAGTACCCTGGGACCAGGACACCCCCCAGACAGGAGCAGGAACCCACCTGGGAGTGGGAACTACCCACCCCTCCCCGCACACACACACAGGAATCAAAACCTCCACAGTCAGCACAGGAACATCCACACATGTTGGTAAAGACACCCCCAACAGGGGTCATGCACCCCCGTATACAGGTGTCAGGACCCCCCTAACAATAGCAATCAGCCATTGCCCCTAGGACCAGAAGTTAGGACATTCCCAGAAGTCAGAGCCCCGTCCCCCCTCCCCGCCCAGCATCAGGATGCCTCAGAAGTCATCACAACCCCCCAATATCACACATAGCTGTGGTGGGTCAAAACTCGAGTCACAGGGGGGCCACTCTCTCCCCCGTCCTTGCAGGGTGGGTTATTAGCCCTGCAGTCTGCTGACCCGCAGAGGGGCCTGGACACCAGATGAGGTCCTGATTCCATGGAAGCCCAGCCAGGGAGCAGATGGGCCTGAAGGGGACCTGTGCTGGCACCCTGGGCCCTAATAGCACAAGGGTGGGCAGGTGGGGGGAAAGAGACAGTCACGCGCTCCCCTACCCTAGTGCTGCTCTGCATGGACACTGGCCCACAGAGCCGTCTGGGGATTCAGGGCGCCGGGCTGCCCCTGCCTGCCTACCGTGCCCTGCAGCTGCACTTCCACTGGGGGGGCCCTGGGCGAGGAGGCTCGGAGCACAGCTTGGATGGGCAGTGCCGCCCCCTGGAGCTGGGCTGGGGCATGGGGTAGGGTGGTGGGAGTGCCCCGTGGGAGGGGCAGCTGGTACCTCTCACGATCTGTGCCTCTCCAGATGCACGTGCTCCACATGAGCATGAGGTACCAGAGCCTGGGGGAGGCGTGAAGTCACCCTGATGGGCTGGCCTTGCTGGCGGTGCTGTTGGTGGTGAGGGAGGGTCATGTGACTCCCGGCAGTGAGGGAGGGACAGAGGAGCTCTGTGACTCCTTGTGCTTCCCAGAAAGAGGTCTGCAAAGCAGGGCAGCGTGGGCCTGTCCATGGAGTCTTGGTGGAGCTGTTGGGGGAGTGCATAGGGTTTGTAGGATTTAAAGCGTTCTGTGGGAGGATGGGGGCCAGCCAGAGGTCCTGGAGCTGCGGGGTCAGTGGGGGGTGACCTTCCCCCCAGCAGATGTCCCAGCTGACCCCTACTGGGAGTCTACCCTCTTGCCTCTTACAGTCTCCCCTAGATCCCCTCAGAGTTCCCCCTTTGGAGACCCGTCCACTCAGAGCACCTCTCACTTGGAGTCTCCTCCCCAGGAGCAAGACACTGACAAGGCCAACTTCTCCGCCCTTGTGTCAGCCCAGAAGAACGTGTCCCAGTGCGGTGAGGAGCCACGGGGTCGCAGCCGGGGCTGGGGGTGCTGGAGGCTGGGGCCGGCTGGGCACAGGGACGCCCGTTCCGGTCCCGCCTCCCCTCCCCCGCCCAGGGGTCTCGGTGAATCTGGCATCCACCTTCCCGAGGGCCTCGCTGCTACAGGATGCCTCCGGCCTCTCCCGCTACCACCGCTACTCAGGGTCGCTGACCACGCCCGGCTGCCAGCCTGCGGATGTCTGGATGGTCTTAGAGGACAGGGTACCCATATGGCGCGCGCAGGTGGGCCCACCACCCCTTCCCTGGGCGGTGCGGCCCTCCCCCTCCCTCCCTCCCTCCTGCAGCTGAGGGCAGCCCACATCTTGACCTGTCTCTGCCCCGAACCCTCAGGTGGCCCAGTTCCAGACTGTGCCCCAGGCTGGGCTCCCTGGCTCAAACCCTGCACCGCTCATGGAGAATTTCCGCCCACAGCAGCCTCTCCAGGGGCGCAGGGTGTTGGCCTCTCCCAGCACCTCCATCAGCAAGGCAGCCTCGGCCTCCGCCCCACCCCTGGCCAGTGTGCACGGGGCTCTGCTGGGCCTGGGGCTCAGCTTGTGGCTCTGGCAGAGCCCCTAGGAGCCAGAGTCGACCCCTTCCCGCAATAAAAGATGCACAGAGTGACCTTGCCCTCAGGTATCTTGTGGGGGCGGGGTGGGAGCACACTGCCTCTCCCCCTGCCCTAACCCCACTGAGGCCTCCGTGTGCCTTACAACGGGGAGACCCCTGAGCGGCCCTCCCTTACCGCATCACAGCCAGTCCCAGACCCCCACCCAGAACACCCAGACCTCCTCAGATTCCCCTGAGAGGGAGAAGGTGCCCCCATTTCCAAGGAGAAAAACTAGCAGGTCGTGGAAACACCACCTGCTAAAGTCTAAGACTACACATTTTATTTTAAAAAACAAGCTGGCTGACTGACCCCAGGCCACTGTATGGGTTAAATGGTGACTTCAGCGGACATTTCCCTGCGGCCAGGAGGTGCGAAGCTACTGGCTCCGGGCTCTGCTGCAGGCTGTGCTAGGTGAGTGGGTCCTGGTGACAAGGACAGCTAGCAAAACTGCACCCAGGTGACACTGGGAAGTTCGGCTGTGCAGCCTGAGCGTAGGGTGACACTTTCCCAAGAGCCTGTGGGGAGGCTAACTGAAGGGTTAAGTGTCCTTGGCGTCACCGTCCACAGCGAAGCTCAGACCAGATGCCACTGTGTGCAGGCAAAGTTGTCCAGTGAGAGGCTGGGTCTGTCAGTAGAGTGAGGCTGGCCAGGGCCAAGCTGCTGTCCAGTTGAGGCCGCGTGGACTGCGGTTGTATATCCCCGCGGCATTGCCCTGAGTGAGGCTGTGTCCAGATGACGATGTCCCAGCCACCCATGTGTCCCTAAAGTCTGTTGGGTAATGTTGGGTCACACACTATCTCAGTGCTTGGAGGCCCTGCCTCCTGGCCAAGGCCCCTAAGAAAAACAAAACAAAAACCACCCTCCCCTGAGACAGACCTTTGGGCTCTCCCCGAGGCTGTCCCCGGGGCTGCGACACCCCTGAGCCAGACCCTTCTGCAGCTCTGAGGCCAAAAGGGGCTCCACCCCTCCTCCTGCCCAGACTCAGTCTCCAGCCTTGATCCCCCGCTGCGCTTAGCCATCTGCACTCCCCAGACGTGATCCCCAGGAGTCCCCAGCCTCTGCGCGTCCCAACGCCCAACCCCAAAGCCGGAACGCTAGCAGGCGGTGTCTGAGGCCCCTTCTCCATCCATGGGGGTGTTGGATCTGTCCATACAAATACATTGCCCGAGGGCGCTTCCAGCACCCGTCCCGGCAACCCTCGGGGGGCTGCCCTCAATCCCCGCCGCCCTGCGGGGCCCCGGGCGGCACCGGCGTCTTCTTGAAGTTCTTCCTGGTCCGGACCCTGTTCGCGCCACCGTCCGCAGGGCCGTCCGGGGCGTCGTCGGCGGGCCTCGCGACCGCGGCCAGGGCGTTCATGGTGCCGAGTGCCCGCAGCAGGACCGGGCCGCGGGGCGCGGCGCGGGGGGCGGCGCGGGGCTCCCGGCCGGCGGGCGGTGGCGGTGGCGGCGGCGGCGGCGGGGGCGGCAGCAGCTCGCGCAGGGCGTCCAGCTCGGCTCGCAGCTCCGCGCGCAGCGCCTCCAGCCCCGCGCCCAGCTCGGCGCGCACAGCCGCCAGGCCCTCCTGCAGCCGCCGCTCGCTCACCTCCAGGACGCCCGCCGGGTAGGTGGCCCCGCCGCGCGGCTCCCCGCACACGGAGCACACGGAGCCGCTGCTGCGCGCGTCCGCTCGCTCCCCGGCCCCCGGCGCCCGGGCCTCCCCCGCCGCGGCCCCCGCGCGCTCCACCAGCCGCAGCAGCCGAGGCGCGTCGGCCCGCGCCGCCGCCTCCGCCCGGAGCTGGACCCGCAGGCGAGCTAGGCGTCCCGGGGCGCGGGCTTCTTCAGGGCCCGGCCCTTTGGGCTGCGGCCCGTGGTCCCGCCGGCGGCCAACGGCCCGTCGCAGCGCCTCGCTCGCGCCGTACGCACTGCGCGCCTGCACCCACGGGCGCCCGCGTTCCGCCGCCATCCGCGCCGCCACCGCCACCGCCACCGGAGCCGGGCCTGGTCGGGAGCCCCAGCCCGCAGCCTAGCGACCGCTGGGGCCCCGGCGACGCTCCGTGGAGATGGCCCCCGGGACGGCTGTGGGAACGACCGAGGCCTCGGGAGATCTGGCCTGGGGCCCGGGAACTCCGGTAGGGCGGGGGTGGGGGGGCGGGTGGATGGAGCCCCAGGGGACCCCGGCGGGGCAATGCAGGCAGGCTTGAGTTTGCTGGACCTGCTCTAGGGGACTGCGCTGTCGGTGGGTTGAGCAGCTTGGACTGGCTTCTGGGCAGGGGGTGACAGGACATGGAATGAAGGCTGCAGAAGCCTAGGTGCCCAGACCAGTCAGGAAACAGGCTTGCACCCTGTACTCCAAACTGCTGTCCCCATCACAGTCAAGGGAAGGCAGGTGTGCTTATGGACCCGCCAGTCCCCAGTCCTCCTCACCCGCTAGGGCCCCCACTTCCATACCATAGTCCAGGTCCCTATTATCCCCGCCCCCACCCCTACAGCTGCAGGAATCTGTCCTCCTCCTGGGCGCCCCCATTCAAGCTCTTCAGGGGTCTGGATGGCTCTCTGCTGTGCCCCAGTCCTCAGCCACTGGATGTCCCAGCCCACCCTACACTGCGTTCTGGACATGTCTTCTTTTACCCAACAACCTCAGCCCCTCTGAGCCTTTGCTCAGGTGGTTTCTCCTGCTGGGAACGCCCCCCCCCCCCCACCATTTGCCTGGCGGCTCCCATTCATCCCTCCTCTGCAGGACAGCCTTCCTTGGCCACCCCAGCCCCCAGCAGGTGACTCAGGCTCCTCGCCCCCATGTTTAAATGGCTCTGTTTTCTGTCCACCGGGATCCACAGTAGGGGTCCTGAGCACCGGAGGACTGGGTCACTCAGTTTTCAGAGGTACTAAACATGCTGGATGTTGGAGGCAGGAGTAGATGAGTGAATGAGTCTGGGGCTGAGGGTCCTGAGTAGTGCAGGGCCTCTACCACCCACCCTGGTCAGCCCATGCACCTCCTCAGCCTGGCATTCAAGACCCTCGTAGTCATCCTTGCTGACTTTCCTGTCCCTGACACCTTTCCCACTTGTGTGGGCTGTCCTCACCACTGTACTCCATCCTTTTTCACCCCGGTGCCTTCACCCATACAACTGCCTGTGGCCATCACAGGGTCATGGGCAGTGCACTGTGGGCAGCATCCCTCTGCCCAGCATGCTGTTCTCACCGAACCCTAGGGCCTAGTTAGGACTCTGGGTGCCCTGGGGGGCCTCCCCAGCAAATTGTGGGGAGGGAAGGTCTGGTGTGAATCCAGGCTGGGCTGGGAGGGAGATGGCAAGGTAGCCACAGGGACCTGTGTCCCTTGAGCGCACAGGGGCCTAGCCACTATGTAGCTCTGTGCCCGTATGCCCGTGTGTGTGTGTGTGTGTGTGTGTGTGTGTGTGTGTGTGTGTGTGATTGAGGGTGCTGCCAACCTAGTTCTTTGGCAGCCCTGGACCCAGGCCACCATGAAGACTTCTGGATCCCCTCTATTCATTCATTCATTCATTCATTCATTGTAGCCTCTCTGGAAGGTGCAAGGGGAGGTGAGAATTTGGCACTCTGTCAAACCCCACAGAGCCCCCCATTCCTGCTGAGTCACCTGACCCCCTGGGATATCCAGTGTCTGGTTCTGCTGGTCCCTAGGGCCTCGTTAACCATACTCCTGCCCCCCCTCCCCTCAGTAATTAAAATATTGCAGACAAAAATGCCCTGGATTCCTTCTCCAGGCCTGCTGGAGTCAGGTTGTGTGACCCAGGGGCTCTGCCTCCTCTGAGCCTCACCTGTGAAGTGAAGGAGGCCCCTAACATCTGTGGTGTGGGCACAGCAAGGAGGTTGGGAAAGGCTGGGGAGGGGGCCGGGGGGGTGATGGTGGACAGACTCCAGATCTGTGATGTGGTATGAGAGCCAGGAAGGGTGGGGCTGGGCTGCCAGGGCAGACAGGGGCCTCGAAGTTTTCTGACTATTGAGGCTGCTGGAGGGATGTGGTAGGAACAGAGCCTCTGCGGTGAAGAGCTGACGATCCTGCAGGTGCTGCAGATACGAGGTCATGGCTGGTGGCAGAGAGTCCCAAAGTCATGGGCAGACAGATTACCCAGGAGCGAGTGCAGAGTGGGAAGGGAGGCCCCGGGGACCCCGGGCAGGGCCAGGCAGGCTTTGTATGTTGGAGGGGCCCTGGTGGCCTCGGAGGGGGCAGGGGAGCCTCCCAGTCATCACGGGAGTGTCTGGAAATGCAGATGCCCAGGTCACCCCCTCCGCCAACCCCACGAGGTAGAACTGAGTGTGAGCGTTCAGGGCACGGTGGTCTTTGTCTTCTTCCGCAACTGTCTGCACACCAAGTTCTGGCCCAGCCTGGTTCTCAAGGTGGGGAGACCCTCCCGGGTTGGCTCTGAGGGTCTGGGGAGGGGCACCCCCAGGGGAAGCAGGAAGTATGGTCTGCCCTGAGCCCCCAGCCACCCTGGGAGGAGAAGGGGGCTAGCCTTGGAGCTGGGCCTGGAGTGGGCTGCCCCTTGCCTTTCTGGTCACAGACCCCGGCCCTCAGCACGGACTCTAGAGCATGGGTGCCCACCCAGTCTCTAGCCAGCTGTGCCGCTTGCTGTGGGAGCCAGACTGACTAGGCCCCTGGCTTGGCTGGGGCCTGGGCCTTGGCCCCAGGGCTCTTGGGAAAGGAAGGCTGTGGTACCTTTGGGGCCCCGAAGTGCAGGCCACATAGTGGAGCGTCAGTAGACTAAGCGGGCAGCTCGGGCTTGGGCCATGGCTCAAGGCACCACTCTGGGCTAGTTCATGCTGCCTCACGGAGCTCTGGTGGCCCTGTTGCCTTGCTTCAGTGTTCCCAGCTGTCAGAGCCCAGAGCCAGTCTTTGCTGGCCAAGAGATGGTGAGGGTGGCAGTGGTGACAGATGCTGGGAGGTGGGCAGGGGCCATGGGAGGCCTGTGGCCTGAAGGGCAGGTCTGAGCTGCAGGTGGCTCCTCATTTAAAGAAGGGGCGAGAGGGTCTGGGGCTTCCTGCGGGGACTGGACTTGGGCACACTCTGCCCCTGAACACCCCTTGGCTACGAGGCCCTGGAACTGTTCCCCGGTCTCCTGGTGGCTCTGGCTACCCAGGCATTCCCTAGGAACTGTCCTGGGCCAAGGGGCTCGGCAGGGGACAAATTACCTAGTAAGGACCTTGCCTGACTTCAGTAATGAGCTCATTACCTGATAATGACCTTGTTTGCCTCATCCTGGTGTCAGCAGCCCTAGAACGTCTGGCCTGGGGTGGTTCTGACCAGTCCTGACCGTGGCCTTCAGCCTCCCCACCCGCCCCAGATGGTGCGTCAGGCCCGCCAGGATCTGTGTGCCCTGCAGGCCCAGCCTGGGCTCCCAGTGGGACCATTCTGGGTTCCTGACCACCCCCAGCTGCACAACCTGGGCAAGTGAACCCTTTAACCTCTGTGCCTCACTCCCTCACCCACAGGTGGGGCGGGAGGGTTTGCGTGGAACAGAGGGAGGAGGGCCGCCTCTGAGGGACACTCTCTGACCACACAGGGCTCCTCAGAGGCTCCCCTTCTACAAGCTGGGGGGGGTCTCCACGTCAGGACCATCCGCACAACCACTGGTCCCCGGCATCGCCCCTCATCTCCTCACTCCCGGTATAGGGGAGTATGGGGAGGTCTGAGGGCTGGGTCAGCCTGCCCCATCAGGGTCCCCTCACCTCCCCTGTGGCCAGAGGGCATTTCTCTGTCCTCAACTCCCTTCTCTTAGCAGCACTAACACAGCTGGCTATGGTCTCCTACTCACGCCCGCCTGGTGACCCCAGACCCTGGCAGACGCTTCTCACTCCCATGCCATCCCCCTGGACCCCCCCATGCCCCCACCTGCCTCACTTCTCCAGGCCTTGGGTTTCGCCCTTTTCTTCTCAGTGGGAGCCTGATCAACCTAATTCTTTTTTTTTTTTTTTTTAAGATTTTATGTATTTATTTGAGAGAGAGAATGAGATAGAGAGAGCATGAGAGGAGGGAGGGTCAGAGGGAGAAGCAGACTCCCTGCTGAGCAGGGAGCCCGATGCGGGACTCGATCCCGGGACTCCAGGATCATGACCTGAGCCTAAGGCAGTCACCTAACCAACTGAGCCACCCAGGAACCCCAACCCAATTCTGATTAAGACCCACCTCTGCCCAACATCCTCTGCGAACTGCCACCTCACTCCTGCAAGAGGCCGGGATCCTGCGTGCCCCCGGGGTTTGGACGTGCCCCCTCAGTGACCCGCTTCCTCTTGTTCCCCAGGCCAGCACCCCCCCACCCCGAGCCTGTGCACATCCTGCTCCCTCTGCCTCAGGTCACAGTTTACATGGCCTCCTAGAAAGGCCTGCCCTGACCCGGGGGCCCTTCCCCATGCTGCCCCTCCATCTGCCTACCTGGCACTCACCAAACTTTGCATTTCCTCCTGGAATGTGGGGTCTCTGGTCTCTGTCCTTGTTTGGGTTTGACTTCCAATAGGGCAGGGACACCCCGGCATCCTCAAGGTCCAGAAACTTGTGCCTAGCACACAGTAGGCATGGCATAAATCCGCTCTCTGTGAAGGAAGGTGTCTGCACTGGGCTTGGCATTGAGTAAGCACTCAGTGTTGGCTTTATTTCCAGGCCTGCAGGGCGGGGGTGATCGTGGAAGGCCCAGCTTGCGGGGCTGGCTGTGTCTCTAGTGTCCCTTGCCTGGGATGGCCTGAGGAAGGGTAGGGTCCTCGCTCAGCCCAATCCTAGGATTTCCCCACCCCACCTGGAGTTGGCCGTGGCCAGGCTCTCTGCCCTCACCCTCGACGTGCCCCAATGGGGTGGGCTGGCAGGGGAGGGGATGGAGAGTATACAAGTGGGGGAGGTTGGTGTCAGGGAGGCCTGGGCTGCATAGGGCGATGAAGTTGGGGGTGATATTCATGCAGGGAGGGGGTGTCAGGACTGGGGGGTTGGACTGGGGGCAGTATGGGAGGGCGCATGTCACAGGAGGGGAGCCCTGACCACTCCCCACCCACCCCACTGAGCCCCCTCGAGGCCTTTCATGAGTCTGGCATGAGGGATGGAGACAAGGGAGTGTGAGTGTAGACCGCTTTCCAGGATTTGAACCAGGTCATGTCAGACATCTATGTATACCCTTGTAACTAACACCCACACCAAGATCTTTCCCCTACACCTTCCTGTCTCAAAATTCAGTTCAAAGGAGATCAGTTTTCTGTGTATTCTATGTTTAATGTCATGTATGATAACACACAAGATACCACGTAACATGCGTGTCTGCTGAAAGCATCCCAGCAGAACAACTGTGAGTCAGCGACCCAACCCAGGAATTGCTCCAGTACCAATGAGTCCTCTCCTTCTCTCCAAAGGCACCTGCTGTGCTGAATTGTGTGTTTCCTTGACTTTTATGTATATATATATCTTGTCATGTATGTAGGTATCTCTACACAGTGTGTCATTTGGTTTCGCTTGTCTTTGAGTGCCGTAACAATGGCATTAGACCGTGTGTGCGCTTGTGGGTCTTGCCTTCACCTAACGTTACTTCTGAGATTCATCAGGTTGCTGGGGCGGAGCTGGTGTTCGTTCTTTTTCACTGCTGTATAATATTGCAGTTGATTTGTGCACGCTCCTGTCAATGGATATTTGAATCATTCTTGTTTTTTGCTATTACTAATTGTGCTTCTATCCACATTTTTGTACCTGTCCCCTGGGACCCATAGGCAAGAATTTCTCAAAGGAATATATTGGGGTGTGGACCTTGTGTAGCACCATGTAAATATTTGAGAGAATGCCAAATTTTCCTGAATTCCTACCCTCACCAGCAGTATGTGAGGACCTCTGTTGATTCACAAGGATCTAACACATGGTCCTGACAGGATTCTTGTATTTCGCTAATCAAGTGGGTGTTAATTGGTATTTCACTGTGCTTTTACTTTGTGTTTCCTTCAGTACTGGAGAAGTTGTGCCTCTTTTCAGATGCTTATTCACCATTGATGGTCCCGGCTCTGTGAAATGCTCATTCATGACTTTCGCCCATTTTCCTGTTGAGTTGTTTTGGTTTTCTTTTTTCTTATTGAATTGTAAGTGTCTTATTTAATTCATTTATTTTCTCAAGATATGATTTGCATTTAGTATAGTGCACATATTTTAGATGTACAGGTGGACTTTTATATTCATGTTCACTCATTGTCTTGGTCTGTTCGGGCTACTATATAACAAAATGCCATAGACTGGGTGGCTTATAAACAACAGAAAAAAAAATTTTTTTTAAAGGTTTTTATTTATTTGTCAGAGAGATAGAGAGCACAAGTAGGCAGAGTGGCAGTCAGAGGGAGAGAGAGAAGCAGGCTTCCCGCTGAGCGGGGAGCCCGATGTGGGGCTCGATCCCAGGACCCTGGGATCATGACCCGAGCTGAAGGCAGCTGCTTAACCAACTGAGCCACCCAGGCGCCCCCGCAACAGAAATTTTTTTTAAAGATTTCATTTATTTATTTGAGTGAGAGAGAGGGAAAGAGAGAGAGCACGAGAGTGGGGAGGACCAGAGGGAGAAGCAGACTCCCTGCTGAGCAAGGAGCCTGATATGGGACTTGATCCCAGGACCTGGAGATCACGACCTGAGCCAGAGGCAGACGCTCAACTGACTGAGCCATCCTGGTGCCCCGAAACAACACAAATTTCTTTCTCACGGTTCTGAGACTGGAAAATTTATGATCAGGGTGCCAGCATGGTCACCTTCTAATGAAGGTATGAGGGACATCCTTAGGGGGCCCTCTCCAGGTGGGAAGGAGTCCTGGGTGCTCACACACAAGGCTGTCCAGCAAGCCGGTGGTTTCTAGACATGTGGCCACAGAGCCTTCTGCCAGGGGAAGTCGGGGCTGCTTCAGGAACACTGAATAGCCTCAGTCCTGCCTCTGGGTGCCACTTGTTGAGCAGGAAGCTTCTCCTGCTCCTATTTGCTCACGTTCTGCAGCGCACATCCTTCCACCTATGCTCTATAAATGGTGCCTCTTCTAGACTGCACTTGGCTTCTCTTGCATTTCTCTCAGGTGCCTGCTCTCATACGTTTGCTGACTTGCTTAACCATGCTGTCATCTCTTGGTTTTTGTGTTGAGTTGGGCTGTGCTCTTCTCTGCCTTCTCTGCACTTAGTTCCCCTTTCCAGTATCTCTTCTGTCTGTCTCCATGGCCCCAGTTGTCGCCCTTCAATCCTCCATGAAGGACTGTTTTTATTCTCTGCCCCCATCTAATATACTTACTGGACTTTCTGTAACCACTTTTTATCCCTGTCTCACTCCTTGTTCATATATCACAATGGCTTCCATTCTCTGTGCTCAAAATTCCATAAGTAACTCATATAGATTATTATTTGAAAGCTGACAAAGCCCATTAAACTTATACGTGTTTCAGTTACTTTATGCTTCAGTTTCTTCATAGAAGTTTCTTGTGTGACAGACATTCTGCATTTGTAATTTCTTTCAGGCCAAGAAATAAGAACTGAGCCAAAATTCAAATCTGAAGCAAATTATTTCTGAAGACTTTTCCCCCTGGAATAGCAGAAAAGCTCAAGTCAGATGACATTTTGTACTCCCCAAGTGAAGTCTCAGATTTTGGTGACTACTTAGGGTGTCGCTGGAGATTTCCCCTGGTAAGTCATTGTCGTTCATAAGAAAAAGCTTCATTCAGGAGAATGTACTTATTTTTTTTTTAATTTATTTTTATTTTTTTAAAGATTTTATTTATTTATTTGACAGAGAGAGATATAGTGAGAGAGGGAACACAAGCAGGGGGAGTGGGAGAGGGAGAAGCAGGCTTCCCGCGGAGCAGGGAGCCCGATGTGGGGCTCGATCCCAGGACCCTGGGATCATGACCTGAGCCGAAGGCAGACGCTTAACGACTGAGCCACCCAGGCGCCCCAGGAGAATGTACTTAAATGCAATGAATTTGGGGGAGACTTTAGTCTGAACTCAAACCTTATTTCATGGGAGCATATTCCTGAAGGTTACAGAGTGCATAACTGTAACAATGATAGCAGTAACTTCACACAACCCAGAACCTAATTAATCAAAAGAAGCTATACAAGTGAAAAGCCTTACAAATATAGCAAATGTGGAAAACACCTCTCAGCTGCATCGCATATCTTACTCAAATTCAGAGACATATTGGAACTTCAGAGACATACTGTCTCATGGTGGAGACAAAGCCTACAGTTGAAATGGATGTAGGTATACATTCAGTGATAGTGCATATCTTACCTTATTGAACATCAGAGACCCTGTGTATATATGTATACTTATGTATGTATTTTGTTACTGAAGTATAATTAACACACAGTGTTATATTGGTTTCAGATGTACAACCTATTGATTTCACAAGTCTACACATTACTCAGTGCTCACCACAATAAATGTGGTTACCATCTTTTTTTTTTTATTTTATTATGTTATGTTAGTCACCATACAGTACATCATTAGTTTTTGATGTGGTGATCCACGATCCATTGTTTTCGTATAACACCCAGTGCTCCATGCAGTATGTGCCCTCCTTAATACCCATCACTGGGCTAACCAATCCCCCCTCCCCCTCCCCTCTAAAACCCTGTTTGTTTCTCAGAGTCCATAGTCTCTCATGGTTCATCTCTCCCTCCAATTCCCCCCCACCCATTTTTCCCTTCCTACTCCTAGTGTCCTCCATGCTATTCCTTATGTTCCACAAATAAGTGAAACCATATGATAACTGATTTTCTCTGCTTGACTTATTTCACTTAGCATAATCTCCTCCAGTCCCATCCATGTGGATGTAAAAGTTGGGTATTCATCCTTTCTGATGGCTGAGTAATATTCCATTGTATATATGGACCACATCTTCTTTATCCATTCATCTGTTGAAGGGCATCTCAGCTCTTTCCACAGTTTGGCTATTGTGGACATTGCTGCTATGAACATTGGGGTGCATATGGCCCTTCCTATCACTACATCTGTGTCTTTGGGGTAAATACCCAGTAGTGCAATTGCTGGGTCATAAGGTAGCTCTATTTTTAAATTTTTGAGGCACCTCCACACTGTTTTCCAAAGTGGCTGTACCAACTTGCATTCCCACCAACAGTGTAAGAGGGTTCCCCTTTCTCCACAACCTCTCCAACATTTGTTGTTTCTTTCCCTGTCCATTTTTGCCATTCTAACTGGTGTAAGGTGGTATCTCAACGTGGTTTTGATTTGAATTTCCCTGATCGCTAATGATGATGAACATTTTTTCATGTGTCTGTTAGCCATTTGTATGTCTTCTTCAGAGAAGTGTCTTTTCATATCTTCTGCCCACTTTTTGACTTGATTATTTGTTTTTTGGGTGTTGAGTTTGAGAAGTTCTTTATAGACCTTGGATATCAGCGCTTTGTCTGTAGTGTCATTTGCAAATATCTTCTCCCATTCTGTGGGTTGCCTCTTTGTTTTGTTGACTGTTTCCTTTGCTGTGCAGAACCTTTTTATCTTGATGAAGTCCCCAAAGTTCATTTTTGCTTTTGTTTCACTAGCTTTTGGAGATGTATCTTGAAAGAAGTTGCTGTGGCCAATGTCAAAGAGGTTACTGCCTATGTTCTCCTCTAGGATTTTGATGGATTCCTGTCTCACATTGAGGTCTTCATCCACTTTGAGTTTATCTTTGTGTATGGTGTTAGAGAATGGTCGAATTTCATTCTTCTGCATGTGGCTGTCCAATTTTCCCAGCACCATTTATTGAAGAGACTGTCTTTTTTCCATTGCATGTTTTTTCCTGCTTTGTCAAAGATTATTTGACCATAGAGTTGAGGGTCCATATCTGGGCTCTCTATTCTGTTCCATTGATCTATGTGTCTGTTTCTGTGCCAGTACCATGCTGTCTTGGTGATCACTGCTTTGTAATAGAGCTTGAAATCAGGCAACGTGATGCCCCCAGCTTTGTTTTGCTTTTTCAGCGTTTCCTTGGCAATTCGGGGTCTTTTCTGATTCCATACAAATTTTAGGATTGTTTGTTCCAGCACTTTGAAAAATGTCATTGGAATTTTGATCGGGATGGCATTGAAGGTATAGATTGCTCTGGGTAGCATAGACATTTTAACAATGTTTATTCTTCCGATCCATGAGCATGGAATATTCTTCCATCTTTTAGTGTCTTCTTCAATTTCTTTCATGACTGTTTTGTAGTTCCTAGAGTATAGATCCTTTACCTCTTTGGTTAGGTTTATTCTGAGGTATCTTATGGCTTTTGGTGCTATTGTAAATGGAATCGTTTCTCTAATTTCTCTTTCTACAGTTGCGTTGTTAGTGTATAAGAAAGCAACTGATTTCTGTGCATTGATTTTGTATCCTGCCACATTACTGAATTGCTGGATGAGTTCTAGTAATTTGGGGGTGGAGTCTTTTGGGTTTTCCACATAAAATAACATGTCATCTGCGAAAAGAGAGAGCTTTTCTTCTTTGCCAATTTGAATACCTTTTATTTCTTTTTGTTGTCTGATTGCTGTTGCTAGGACTTCTAGTACTATGTTGAACAACAGTGGAGAGAGTGGGCATCCTTGACGTGTTCCTGACCTTAAGGGAAAGGCTCTCAGCTTGTCCCCATTGAGGATGATATTCGCTGTGGGTTTTTCATAGATGGATTTTATGAACTTGAGGAATGTTCCCTCTATCCCTATACTCTGGAGAGTTTTAATCAGGAAAGGATGTTGTATTTTGTCAAATGCTTTTTCTGCATCAATTGAGAGGACCGTATGGTTCTTCTCCCTCCTCTTATTAATGTGTTCTATCACATTGATTGATTTGCGAATGTTGAACCACCCTTGCATCCTGGGGATAAATCCCACTTGGTCGTGGTGGATGATCCTTTTAATGTATTATTGGATCCTATTGGCTAGGATTTTGTTGAGGATTTTGGAATCCACATTCATCAGGGATATCGGTCTGAAATTCTCCGTTTTGATGGGGTCTTTGCCTGGTTTGGGGCTTAAGGTAATGCTGGCCTCATAGAATGAGTTTGGAAGTTTTCCTTCTGTTTCTATTTTTTGAAACAGCTTCAGCAGAATAGGTATTATTTCTTCTTTGAATGTTTGGTATAATTCCCCAGGGAATCCATCAGGCCCTGGACTCTTGTTTTTTGGGAGGTTTTTGATCACTGCTTCAATCTGGTTACTGGTTATTGGCCTATTCAGGTTGTCAATTTCTTCCTGTTTCAGTCTTGGCAGCTTATAGGTTTCCAGGAAGGCCTCCATTTCATCCAGATTGCTCAGTTTATTGGCATATAGTTGTTGATAATAATTTCTAATAATTGTTTCTATTTCCTTGGTGTTAGTCGCGATCTCTCCCCTTTCATTCATAATTTTATTAATTTGGGTCCTTTCTCTTTTCTCTTGGATAAGTCTGGCCAGTGGTTTATCGATCTTATTAATTCTTTCAAAGAACCAACTTCTATTTTCGTTGATCTGATCTACTGTGTTTCTGGTTTCTAATTCATTGATTTCTGCTCTAATTTTAATTATTTCTCTTCTAGTGCGTGGCTTAGGCGTCGTTTGTTGCTTTTTCTCCAGTTCTTTAAGGTGTAGAGTTAGTTGGTGAATTCGGGATTTTTCTATTTTTTTGAGTGAGGCTTGGATGGCTATGTATTTCCCCCTTAGGACTGCCTTTGCAATATCCCATAGGTTTTGGACCGATGTGTTTTCGTTCTCATTGATTTCCATGAATTGTTTAAGTTCTTCTTTGATTTCCTGGTTGACCCAAACATTCTTGAGCAGAGTGGTCTTTAACTTCCAAGTGTTTGAATTTCTGCCAAATTTTTTCTTGTGATTGAGTTCCAGTTTTCGAGCATTGTGGTCTGAGAATATGCAGGGAATAATCTCAATCTTTCGGTATCGGTTGAGACCTGATTTGTGACCCAGTATGTGGTCTGTTCTGGAAAAAGTTCCATGTGCGCTCGAGAAGAATGAGTATTCTGTTGTTTTAGGGTGGAATGTTCTGTAAATATCTATGAGGTCCATCTGGTCCAATGTATCATTCAAAGCTCTTGTTTCCTTGTTGATTTTCTGCTTAGATGATCTGTCCATTGCTGAGAGTGGAGTATTGAGGTCTCCTACAATTAACGTATTGTTATCCATATGACTCTTTATTTTGGTTAACAGTTGGCTTATGTAGATGGCTGCTCCCATGTTGGGGGCATAGATATTTACAATTATTAGATCTTCTTGTTGGATAGACCCTTTAAGAATGATATAGTGTCCTTCTGTGTCTCTTATTACAGACTTTAGTTTAAAATCTAATTTGTCTGATATAAGAATTGCTACCCCAGCTTTCTTTTGAGGTCCGCTGGCATGGAAGACAGATCTCCATCCCTTCACTTTCAGTCTGGATGTATCTTTAGGTTCAAAATGAGTCTCTTGTAGACAGCATATGGATGGGTCCTGTCTTTTTATCCAATCTGCAACCCTGTGCCGTTTTATGGGAGCGTTTAGGCCATTCACATTGAGAGTGATTATTGAAAGATATCAATTAATTGTCATCATGTTGCCTGTGAAGATGTTGTTTTTATAGATTGTCCCTTTAAATTTCTGTTGTATATCACTCTTGGGGTCTTTCTCCTTTTATAGAACCCCCTTAATATTTCTTGCAGGGCCGGCTTAGTGGTCACATACTCTTTCAGCTTCTGCCGGTCATGGAAGCTCTGCATCTCTCCATCCATTCTAAATGAAAGCCTTGCCGGATAAAGTATTCTTGGCTGCATGTTATTCTCCTTTAGTACCCTGAATATGTCTTGCCAGGCCTTTCTGGCTTGCCAGGTCTCTGTGGATAGGTCTGATGTTATTCTGATGTTCCTCCCTCTGTACGTAAGGAATCTCTTCCCCCTAACTGCCCTTAAGATGGTTTCCTTGGGGGCGCCTGGGTGGCTCAGTTGGTTAAACGACTGCCTTCGGCTCAGGTCATGATCCTGGAGTCCCAGGATCGAGTCCCGCATCGGGCTCCCTGCTCAGCAGGAAGTCTGCTTCTCTCTCTGACCCTCCCCCCTTTCATGTGCTCTCTCTCTCTCTCTCTCTCATTCTCTCTCAAATAAATAAATAAAATCTTAAAAAAAAAAAAAAGATGGTTTCCTGGGTTCTAAGATTTGCAAGTTTTACTATTACATGCTGGGGTGTTGGCCTGTTTTCCTTGATCTTGGGAGGGGTCCTCTCTGCCTCTAGGACTCGAATGTTTGTTTCATTCCCCAGATTAGGGAAGTTGTCAGCTATGATTTGCTCAAATACATCTTCTAGTCCTCTCTCTCTCTCCACTCCCTCCGGGATTCCAATTATTCTGACATTGGAACGCTTCATGGTGTCACTTATTTCTCTGATTCTATTTTCATGGATTCTGAGTTGTTTTTCCCTGGCCTCCTCTTTTCCCTTTTTATCTATTATATTGTCTTCCAGGTTGCTTATTCTCTCTTCTGTCTCAGTTACCCTAGCTGTTAGATTATCTAGATTGGATTGGATCTCATTGATAGCATTTTTAAGTTCTGCCAATTCCCCTTTTATTTCTGCCCTTAGAGACTCTATGTTGCCATTAATTGATTTCTCCATTCTAGCCATTGTCTTCACAATTGCTAGCCTGAATTCCATCTCCGACATCTTGGTTATATCTGCATCCATTTGTAAATCTGCAGCATAAGTCATAATCTCTGAGTCTTTTCTATTTTGGGGGCTCCTCCTAGTCATTCTGTTGATGGGTGTTTGAGGGAATGTATAGAGTCCAAATTATTGACCAGAACCCAAGCAAGATGCACCTGTTTTCTTGGGACCTTAGGGTTGCTGGCCTCTTGTTTTCCCAGCCTGTCTTCTGCGGGAGGGGCCTGCCGCGCTGTTACTCAGGCAACCCTGTTTGGGCGGAGTTGCCCTGCGCCCCTGTGGCGGGGGATGGGCTCAGTGGGAATCAGTTTTTGGGGCTTTTGTTCTCTGGCGGCTTTCCCTGGCGGCTTCCCACATCTCTTCCGTGAGTCAGAGCAGAAGAGAGAATGTTTCCAACCCTCTGCCTCAGAGCAGAGAGACCTCAGTCTGTTCTTCAGTGAGCTAGCCAGGCCGCACTGTCTCCGTTTCTGTCCGTGCTGCTATAAATTGCAGCGTCCTGGGTTGTGTGCCCCTCCGCAGCGCTCCCAGTCCTGCCTCCACGTCGGGGCACGTCTCTGCCCTTTGTGCTTCTAAAACCGCCAGCCGCTCCCAGTTCGCGCGCGCATGCGCGCGCGCAACCCCGCCGCTCCAGGTTTCCACCCCAGGGGCTACAGTTCGTGGGTGCAACCCCGCTGCTCCGGGTTTCCACCCTGGGGGCTTCCCTCAAGTCCTTTCCCCACTGCTACCGGTCTGCGAGTCTGTGCCCCGTCCGCAGCGCGCGAGGCTGTCGCTCACCGGCGGTGTAGGATCCCCACGTCCAGGCACCCTCCCGCTGCCGTTTATCCTCCGATATCTGCCCGCGGAATCACGCTCCCCAATTCATACCTCAAAACCAACCGCCTACGATATTCTGTTTGTAGAGATCCAGATCTTCTTACATCTCAGGCTGGTTTCATGGGTGCTCAGAGTGGTCTAGTGGATATCCAGTTCAATTCCCGGGGACCAGTTGAAATAGGGTCCCCTACTCCTCCGCCATCTTCCTCCCCCCAGTTTGGAAGTATTACACAAAGATGTCCCTACCAGGAGACGAGCTTTACAGCGGCCATTCTGGAGGCCAGCAACCACAGCAGGGTTGTGCTGGTGCTGGCTGGGTACAGCTTGGGGCCAAAGCTGAACCTGGGATTCAAGTCAAGAAGGGTGAAATTGTTCGAGCACTGTGTCAAGGCTGGACCAGACCCTCCTTCCCCTCTCGTGAGGAGGGACCAGCATCAGGATCACTGGGCCTGAGAGCAGGGCTGAGGATTTCCCTACCCCTGCCCCTGTCCCTCCTTGCAACCTCAGGTTAGGGGCAGCAGGGGCAGGAAGCCTGGTAAAACCCACCACCACTAGTATTCTTAGGGCAGGAGGTGCATGAGCCTTTTCTGCAAAGGTGGATATGGACCGGGACCCACCCGAATCCACCTGGAGACGTGGACGAACTGACAGAATCATTCCACATTCCTGGGCACCATCTTCTGGACACCCCTGCAATTAGACACACGCGCTGCCGTCCAGTCTGACACCGGAACTACACTTCCCAGAAAGCTGTGCTACAAGCTCCTCTTGGTCGGTGGTCAGAGCATCTGGGAAATGGAGTCCGCTGTCTGCGCAGCGCAAAGCCTCCCGGGAGTTGTAGTTCGCGCTAAGTCCGCGCAGGCGCACCTTCCCACGGCTGTTTTTGGGCTGCTCTTTTGTGGCTGTCGCTGGGCTCTTTTGGGAGGGCGGTCAGCCCCGGGACCTGTCTTGGAGGCCGGGCTCCGCGCCCTCTAGTTCACAGCAGCTGAGCCCGAAGCCGGCCTGAGTGTGTGGGGCCCGAGTGATGGGGTGTGGGGCGCTTGCTGAGCCTGCCTGACCCCGACCTTGAGGGGGGGCGCAGGGGGCTCCGCGTGCGTGATTGTGCAGCCGGGACTGCGTGTGCGACCCCCCGGGGCTCCCCTGCAGGCTGTCGCTGAGCCCCAGGAGGCTGCAGAGCTGCCCACGCCTCCGGGGAATGCTGCCGAGTGGCGGCGCCATGGAGACCCCTGCCTGGAAGCCCCAGGAGACAGGTACAGCGTCACTCTCTGTCTGTGGATTTGTATTGGAAGGGACTGAAGGTGAATTTTCCTGCTGTGAAATTCTATACGGAAAACCCAGAAATGAGAGCTGTATGAACGTTGATGAATCTTACCTACCCAAAGTTAAGCAAAAGAGTAACACACAAAACGATTATGTTTATGCCAAGGTCAAACACTGGCAAAATAGAAACTGTTGTTTATGGTGCAAGGTTGTGGTAAAACTGTAAAGTTAAGCAGGAAGGTATTACTGTAAAAGCCAGAAGCGTGTTTAGCTGGGGAGTGTAGGGAGGTGAGGGAGAGAGATGATAAGAGAAATAGACAAGGCAGGGGCTGTTTCGGGGACACCATTAGTATTTATTTCATGACCTGTGTCAAGAATTCCATGGATGTTCTCTATACAACTGTCCGGTCCAGTGTAAGGTTCTTGCACGCACTGTATGTGTGTTTCACAATCAAAATCTTTTAAAGATAACCACACACCCATTAGGATGGCTATTATAAAACAAAAACACCCAAAAAATAACACGTTAGTGTGGATGTGGAGAAATTGGGACCTTTACACTGTTGGTGAGAATGTAAAATGGTGCAGCCACTGTGGAAAACAGTATGGAAGTTCTTTAACTTTTCTTAAAAAAATTAAAACTAGAACCACCATATAATCTCTGGGTATGTATCCGAAAGAATTGAAATCAGGATCTGAAAGAGATACTTGCACACCAGGTTTATAGCAGCACCAGTCACAATAGCAAGAGGTGGAAGCAACCCGTGCGTCCAGCCACAAATGAACGGCCAAGCAAACCGGTATATCCATACAAGGCACGATGGTGTTCAGCCTTAAAAAAGGAAGTTTTGACACATGGTACGACATGGATGAAGCTCCAAGACATTATGCTAACTGAAATAAGCCCCATCTCAACAAATACTGTATGAGTCCACTTATATAAAGTCCTTAGAGTAGTCAAATTCATAGTGGAATGGTGGTTGTCAGGGGCCGGAGGAGGGTGTGCGGAAAGCTGTTGTTAAACGGGTGCAGAGTTTCAGTTTTGCGAGATGAAAAGTTCTGGAGATTGGTTGCACAGCAATGTGAATATACTTAACACTACTGAACTGTACTTAGAAATGGTTAAAATGGTGAATTTTTCTGTTACGCGTATCTTTACCACGATTTTTAAAAATTTAAAAAACATTAGTAAAATAATGATTAAGGTGTTAGTGCGAACAAAAGTTGAAAAGACCCTGGGAGCCCACAGAACACTGGGTCGCCTGGGCCTTTTCATGCCCTGATGGGTCTCCTTTCTTGAGTTGGGGTTCTGACAGGCTCCCCTGGTCCAGGAAGGGCATCTCTGAGAAGCCTGCTCCTAACACCCCTGCCTGGGGTTTCTCTTCCTTCTGCCTGGGGTGCTTGAGTCAGGAGCTCAGAGTCAGAAGTTCTTCCAGGTATTTGGAGCAGTGGTCCAAAACGTGGATAACAGGAGACCATCTAGCTATGCATCCGTCCCCTGAGCACTTGTGTGGGGCCCTGTGTTGGGGGGCCTGCCCTCAGGGCCGTGGTCCTGAGTGACCAATGGGAGAAGCGGCTGGGGCTGGGCCTGGCATACAGTAGGCCCACAGGCAGAGGGAATAGCCTGTGCAT
This sequence comes from Halichoerus grypus, assembly GCF_964656455.1. Taxonomy (NCBI): domain Eukaryota; kingdom Metazoa; phylum Chordata; class Mammalia; order Carnivora; family Phocidae; genus Halichoerus; species Halichoerus grypus. The sequence continues at coordinate 63,221,013 of NC_135724.1, forward strand.
ATCCAAAGACAGTGACAGTGTCTGGGCAACTACATAGGCCATGAGGAGGGTCTCATGAGTCATGCTGAGACTATCTCTGCTTTATTGTAAAGAATCATCCAGTACAAGTAATGCACACGTGCTGGGGAAGTGTTGGAAAATCCAAACAAGCACGATAAATATTAACCCCCCAAGTCCCAGACAGAGCTCCTCTTACCTTTTTGGCAAACATTCCTGTGGGCTTTCCCAGTCTGATTATGCTAATTATCTCAGTAATTACGTAATGTAATACTTTGAGATTGGTAAGTCCAGTGGCATATTCATTCACATAGGATCAATACTAAGCAAGGATCGAAAATGATCTCAGATGTAAGGTTGGTAGTTACCAATTTGAAAGTATGATCTCTCCCTGTTAATAAAACCCTCTTGTCCCACTTTCCAGCAACCACCCTGTTCCTCTTTTTTGCCTTTATACCAGAACTCCTCCAAAAAGTTGTTTCTGTCTGCTGTCCCTAACTGCTCTTCTCCAGGTCGTCTTGAACCCACTCTAAGCAGGCTTACACCCCTACAGTGGTACCCCAACTGTCCATGTCAAGTTCTCCAGCGAATGCTGTGTTGCTTCATCTGCAGCACTGTCTTCTCTGGGCGGGGGGACAGCGCCCCTCCTGGCTCTCCTGCTGCCTCTCCAGGAACTCCGCAGTCTCCACTGCTGGGTCCTCGTCTCCCCCTAAGATGAGAGACCTCTCTCCCCAAGACTAGAGGGCCTCAGGGCTGGATCTTCAGAAGCCTCCCCTCTTCTCTAGCTGCCCTCACTTTGGAGAAACGTCATCCAGCCTTGTGGCTTTCACTGCCACCCATGGGCTGCTGATGCCCACATTTGTATCTCCCGCTTAGATGTCTGTTCTGAGCTCCGGGCTCACTACCTGACTGCCCACTCGGCGTTTCCATTTGGATAGCTAATGCCCTGGGACTTAACATGTCTAAAAGGACTCCTGCGCTGTGCACAGACCTCCCCCTCCCCCTGCACTCTTTCCCATCTTAGCAGTTGATCGTTCCTTTCTTCCAGTTGCTCAGTCCAAAAATCGTGGAGTACTTCTTGACTCTGCCTTGTCTCTCACATCCCACATTTGATTCCTTCACCAACCCCGTCAAACTCTTTCTTCACAAGGTATCCAGACTCTGTCCCCTCTCAGCTTCTCCCCTGCCCGATGCCATCTCTCCATGGATTGTTGGAATAGCCCCTCCCTGGTCTCCCTGCTTCTACTGGTTCTGCTCTAGCAGCTGGATGATCCTGTTCCAGAATGAGCCTCACCATGGCCTGTGAGGTCCTGTGCCATCTGGTCTCCGGTTCTGAGTTCCAGCCTCATCTGGGGTCACTCCCTCCCTCCCTCTGCTCCAGCCACATCCGCCTCTCTGCTGTATCTGGAACTCACTAGGCATGCTTCCACATGATAGTCCCTCTGCCAGGAACACTTTTCTCCCAGATACCCATGTACCCAAGTGGTTTGTCTCGTCACTTTTTTTTTTTTTAAGATTTATTTATTTTAGAAAGAAAGCATGAATGGGGGGAGAGGGAGAGAGAGAATCTCAAGCAGACTCTAGAGCCCATGACCCTGAGATCATGACCTGAGCTGAAACCAAGAGTCGGATGCTTAACTGACTGAGCCACCCAGGTGCCCCATGGAGCTAGTTTCTTTTTAATCAACTTAATGCCATATAACTTAGATACAATAAAATGGGATGTGATGCAATGTGGCATATAAATCTGTGTACCTACCACCCCAATTAAGACAGGGAACATTTTTTAACATCCCAAGAAGTTCCTTTATGCCTCTCTCTAGTCAATTTCTAGTTTTTCTCACTTCAGCAACCACTGGGCTGATTTCTGTCATCATAGAACTTGCTTTAGAACTTCACAGATTGTGTGTCAACTATACTTCAATTAAAAAGAAAAAAAAGAAAAAGGGGGGCACCTGGGTGGCTCAGTCGGTTAAGCAGCTGCCTTCGGCTCAGGTCATGATCCCAGGGTCCTGGGATCGAGTCCTGCATCAGGCTCCCTGCTCGGCGGGAAGCCTGCTTCCCCCTCTCCCACTCTCCCTGCTTGTGTTCCCTCTCTCGCTGTGTCTCTCTCTGTCAAATAAATAAATAAAATCTTAAAAAAAAAAAAAAAGAAAGAAAACAAAGTTCATGAAATTCAACCATATTATATGTACCATTTTTCATCTGGCTTTTTAAAAATTTTCATTGAATTAAATGTCTCAGATTCTTCCATATCCCATGTGTATTAGCAGTTCATTCATTTTTATTGCTCTGTTACTCCTTGTATGAACATACCACTGTTTGTTTATTTTGTTTCTTTTCTTTTTTTTTTTTTTTTTAAGATTTTATTTATTTGAGAGACAGACACACAGCATGAGCAGGAACACAAGCAGGGGGAGGGGGAGAGGGAGAAGCAGGCTTCCCACATAGCAGGGAGCCCAATGCAAGGCTCGATCCCAGGACCCTGGGATCATGACCTGAGCCGAAGGCAGATGCTTAATGACTGAGCCACCCAGGCGCCCCGAACATACCACCGTTTGTATATTCGTTCACCTGTCAGTGGGCATTTGAGTAGCTTCTAGTTTTTAGCTTTTATGAGTAAAGCTGCTGTGGTCATTTGTGTACAAGCCTTTCTGTGGACATATATTTTATTTCTCTTGGGCAAACAGCTAGTAGTGGAACGGCTGGTGGCTCATATGATAGTTACATGTTTAACTTTGTAAAAAACTCTGAAACTTCCAAAGTGGCTGATCCAGTTTACATTCCCACTAACAATGTGCAAGAGTTGTGTTTGCTCCAGATCTTTGCCAACACTTGGTATTGTCAGTCTTTTTAATCTTAGCCCTTCTAATGGTATGGTGCTGACTCACGAAGTCTTTCATTTGGATTTTCTTGATGGCTATGATGGTGAGCATATTTTCATATGCTTTTCATCATTTTTATATCTCATTTTATGAAGGCCTAAGTCCCTTGCCCATTTTTTAATTTTTTTATTTTTAATTTTTTTAAATTTTATTTTATTTTATTATGTTATGTTAGTCAGCATACAATACATCATTAATTTTTGATGTGGTGATCCACGATTCATTGTTTTCGTATAATACCCAGTGCTCCATGCAGTACGTGCCCTCCTTAATACCCATCACTGGGCTAACCCATCTCCCCTCCTCCTCCCCTCTAAAACCCTGTTTGTTTCTCAGAGTCCATAGTCTCTCATGGTTTGTCTCCCCCTCCGGTTTCCCCCTCTTCATTTTTCTTTCCTTCTCCTAATGTTCAATGCTATTCCTTATGTTCCACAAATAAGTGAAACCATATGATAACTGACTTTCTCTGCTTGGCTTATTTCACTTAGCATAATCTCCTTCAGTCCCATCCATGTTGATGTAAAAGTTGGGTATTCATCCTTTCTGATGGCTGAGTAATATTCCATTGTATATATGGACCACATCTTCTTTATCCATTCATCTGTTGAAGGGCATCTCAGCTCTTTCCACAGTTTGGCTATTGCGGACATTGCTGCTATGAACATTGGGGTGCATATGGCCCTTCTTTTCACTACATCTGTGTCTTTGGAGTAAATACCCAGTAGTGCAATTGCTGGGTCATAGGGTAGCTCTATTTTTATTTTTTGAGGCACCTCCGCACTGTTTTCAAAGTGGCTGTACCAACTTGCATTCCCACCAACAGTGTAAGAGGGTTCCCCTTTCTCCACAACCTCTCCAACATTTGTTGTTTCTTGCCTTGTCAATTTTTGCCATTCTAACTGGTGTAAGGTGGTATCTCAATGTGGTTTTGATGATGAACCTTTTTTCATGTGTCTGTTAGCCATTTGTATGTCTTCTTCGGAGAAGAGCCTATTTATGTCTTCTGCCCATTTTTTGACTTGATTATTTGTTTTTTGGGTGCTGAGTTTGAGAAGTTCTTTATAGATCTTGGATATCAGCACTTTGTCTATAGTGTCATTTGCAAATATCTTCTCCCATTCTGTGGGTTGCCTCTTTGTTTTGTTGACTGTTTCCTTTGCTGTGCAGAAGATTTTTATCTTGATGAGGTCCCAAAAGTTCATTTTTGCTTTTGTTTCACTAGCCTTTGGAGATGTATCTTGAAAGAAGTTGCTGTGGGCGATGTCAAAGAGGTTACTGCCTATGTTCTCCTCTAGGATTTTGATGGATTCCTGTCTCACATTGAGGTCTTTCATCCATTTTGAGTTTATCTTTGTGTATGGTATAAGAGAATGGTCGAGTTTCATTCTTTTATACCTAGCTGTCCAATTTTCATCTTCTGTTCCACACGTCTTACAAGGGAAAATGTGTTAGTGATGCGAATATGTATTAGTATTAATAGACATTCTGTTTTACATTTTAGAGGCTCCATGGGCACCGTGTGTAAGGAAAGGGCAGAGTTCCAGCGGGGCCCCATTTCATGCCCGAATCCCCGGGAATGTGTTCTACTGCTGTCACCAGTGAAGGGATTAACCACCTCCGGACACGTGTCACCACTTGGAACCTAGGGCCCCAGGATTTTGTCCCCCCCCCCCATGTGTCTCTGTCACTGAGCTTAGCGCCACTAGCATACACCTGACAGGAAGCCGCACAGAAGCTTCTCGATGAAGAGGACCAGAGAGAAGGGCCCAGGGCTTTCCGTCTCAGTTCCTCGTTGTCTGAGACGCTGTGGGTGACGGTAGCTGCTCCCACCGCCCTGAGCTGTAGTCCAGTGATAGTCCGCCTCGGCCTCAGCCTGCAGCCCCGAGATGCGCAGAAGCCCCGCATTGGCCGAGGCGTCTTTGGAGCCCGAGAGGCGGCCGGGGACCCCGGAGCCCTGGTGCTTACTGGAGTCTGAGGAGTAGTACAGCAGACCCTGGGGAGGGCTCGCTGGCTGCTGCTGGATCCGGTAGATGTTCGAGCCGCCAACACTGATGTTCCTGCTCAGGGTGCAGGTGAGTCTGGCCGTCGTTCCCGGAGCTGCAGAGAGGGGGCGGCCGGGTCAGCACGGGCTGGGACAGGGAGCCTGCAAACACACACATCAGAATGAAGAGAAGGGATCGGGTGCGTGTGCATGAGGAGCTGAGCCAGAGGGATCTGACTCAGGCTGGGGGGCCGCCCTCGGGCACTGGGGCCTGTCCCCACCTGTGCAGTGAGGAGTGCAAGGAGGACAGGGCTCTGGACCATGGTGACACAGCTCCTTCTTAGGCCACAGAGCTGGGGCTGGGCTGCCCCTGGACCTGTCTTATCCCCTGTCCAAGGGCCTCACCGAGGAGGGGCTGCTCATGCAAATGTGACCCACCCCTGCTTCTCCCTGCTGTGCACTCCCGGGTCTGTGGCCCCTTGACAGGGTGAATTCCTGATGCACTAGTTTCTCCCTGGTGGGCCTGGAGGAAGCAGCTGCTGGGACCACACACAGGCCCAGGTCTAGGGACTGGTCCAGGTCCAGAGAGGACACGACTGCCCAGTTCCCACTGAAAGCAAGGGGCCCCACCCTAGGGCCTCCTGTCGGTGGAGGACTGCCCAGCTGGGAGCCCTAGCCTGCACAGACACCCAGATACCGCCTCCCCGCACCCCCCGCTGGTCTCTCAGCAAATATGTCCTTCTTTCCCACTGCTGGCAAGCCTCTCCTTCACCTGCTTCTCTGATTCCTGTTCCCACCAGGTGACAGTGACCCTCCAAGGAAGGACAGAGGTCCTGGTGTGCTGTCCCTGATCAGGCTTCCTCCGTGGACGGGGGTCTAGCGGGAGGTACATGAGCAGTCCTGACCCAGCAGAGCCTGTGAACCACTGTGGAGCTGAGGACAAGACACGGGGAACAGAGAGCAGAGGGCATCTGTCCCCGTGGGAGGGTCTCAGAGGAGGTGGGCTGGCTCTGGGAGCTGAATGTGAACAGGAGCTTGCGGAGGGGACACACACCTTCAGAGAGGAGGACACAGAAGGTGGGAATGCTGGGTCTTTCTTGAGCAGGACTGACAGGACAGAGTAAACCCTGATGAGGCTCCTGGAGGTTTGTAGACAGAGCAGGGTCTGAGTGTCTAGCAGCGACCAGTGCAGGGACATCCTGTGACTGCCCCTCCATTTGCTGTGAGATTCTTAATCCCAGCTGTGCCTGTCCTCACTGTTGCTCATTAGAGAATTAGCTCCATGGGAAGTCCTAGGACAGAATTTGGGACAGGGAGACCTAGAAGGGGCCATTGGAGGGGAGAGTGACCAGAGGAAGATGACAGCCAAGGAAATAGGGAAGGGTGAAGTGGCTTGTGTCCCGGTGGGACACAGGGAGATGAGTGACTGGGCCCTGGACTGTGGGAGAGGGAGGGATGGTCCAGAGTGCGTGCCAGGTGGATGGACGGGGATGCCTGGGGGGACACAGGTGAGGTCAGGGGGGAGAGCAGGTGGGGAGCTGGTGATGGGTCCGTTGTCCCCGTGTCACATAGAGACCATGGTATGACCTGTGCAGAGGTGCAGAAACACAGAGAACCAGGGCTGAAGGATGCCTTCCCTCCCCCATAGGGAGGATGTGTGTGTTACAGTAACCTGCCTGAGGGCTTAGTCTGCATCATTCATTCATTCATTCATTCACTCATTCACTCTTTAAACACACATTTAAGGAATATCCACAGGTGTCAGATCACTGTTCAACATAATATGAAATAAAATATGATTTTATATTCATTTCAGAATTTCTAGTACATTATCTGTTTCATATAATGTGCATGGTTTCTCTTGGCTTTCTCAGTGTCTGTGTTTGAGAGTCCAACTTCTATGCACAAAGGTTCCTACTCAATCACTCTGTGTCCATTTAGCACAAGATTCTTTGATACACTGGAGAAAAGTATGCAATTCTATATGCATCAAATTTGAAGATAAGGAGGATCTAAAACTTAAGGGAAAAAGGAAGAATTGGAGAGAATAATTGTCATATCTGAAAAAACAGTGTCAGCTTCTGTAAGTCACCATAAAATATAGAAATAAATGACCAATATCATATTCCTTAGGAATAGCAACTAAATATCATGACAGTTTGAGAACTAATGAATTCATTGTAGATTTCATCATGAATAAATTGGGGATTCACAGTAATCAGCCAGGCTCCCTGACCTTGAAGAGAGCCTTGAGCCCACCCTAGAACCTGTCTCAGGCGTTCTCAAGGCATCCCGGGTCAGAGGAATCCTTTCCTGCTGGCAAGGTCTGGAGCCAGTGGTGAGCACGAGGATTGGAAAACTGGATGTGGGAGAAGAACCGTGGGCCCAGGAGCCCCTCACAAAGTTGGAAGGAGCAGAGAGCCTCCCGCTTGCTCCTAACTCCTGGGGGCTCTAGGGAGATGCTGGTTTCCCAGGGGAGAGCTGCCTTTGGGCTGTGCTTTTCTTCTCTGAAGGACCATGCTGATGCACACTGCCCACCGGGGGCTCCAGTACCAAGGAGTCCCATCAGTGGGTCCATGTGTGAGCAGAGAAAGCTAGGGGTCCCCAGGGTGGGGGGGGAAGATGGAATATAGTTTTCCTGGCACAGGAGAAGTCATTTTAGGCCCCCAGCTATTTCCTACGATCTCTGCCCTTGTCGCTCTACTTTCCCAGCACACATCTTGCAGATCTTCCTGAGAGGTGCCAGAATTAAGAAGAAATGCAAAACAAAAACAAACACAAACACAAAAACACTTCAGTAGTTAAGGATTTTAAGGGAAGAAAAGGAATGCAAAAATGGACAGTCTCTAACAATCCAGGAAACAGTCTAACCACATCAGAGACACCCCCTGTGCTGTTTCCAAGGAAACCAGGCCTTGGACTCCTTGCCCCAGATAAGGAGCTCAAACCCTTTCCAGTTAATCCTGGCTCTGGGAGCAGATCCCTAGCCCCTTCCCCTTGTGGGACAGCCACCTCTGCTTCATTATAATGTGAAAGTCTCTGCACCAGGAGGCGCACTGGCCGCATTAACAGAGCAGAGGATGCCTGTATAGGCCTGTGCTCTCAGGACTCCTGACCGACCTTACGTCCACCTTGACATGGGATGACAAAGCTCCCTTCTGAATATTCATCCCAAATACGAAATGAAAAGAACCCACTCACTCCGGCTCTGGGAGTCAAGGCTTTGCAAGTTATTCCCTGTGATCTCCTTATTTGCTGCAAATACGGATGCTTTTGTGTGACTCCACACCTGGCTGGGTCTCTAAATTTAATTCAGGATGGAGCAAACTCATATTAGTTCCCAGACCACAGTAACTTCATTTTCCTCTCCCTCCCTCTGTATATAGCTTATAGTACTTAAATGTATAACTTATAATATATGATATGTATATGCAGCATGCAACTTATAACATACACATGATATAAGATTTATATATAATCTATGGTATTTTATATAATACATATTTATATTTACTAGAGTATATATAAAATGATATAAGTAATAATTCAATATAATATACTGTACACATTTAATATATGTTTATATAATGTGTATATATTATGTAGTTTTATAATATGTGATATTTATTTATAATAATTTATAATATATATCACTTTTTTTTTTCCTTTTCCCCCTAACAAGGACCCCGATGCCCTGGACGGCAGAGTACCACAGTCTGACAGGCCCTGGAAGGAAAGCTGGAGGCTCTAAGGTGACAGAAAGAATGGGGCTTGTTTGGGAACAAAGCAGTGCAAATGCCTCCCCACCCCAGCAGCTTTTCTCTTCAGCCCTAAAGGGACCTCCTTGTCTATGAGGGAGGAGGCCATAGAGGAATCAGGACAGGACAGAGAAGCCCCAGAGTCCGCTGGCTGAGGCCACACTGGTGGCTTTCCCCTCCTCCCCTCCCCAGGGGTCTCTTGCCCTGGGCCCCCGTAGCATGGCAGGTGATTAGTTTTCATGATGCGAACCACTCCAGGTGTGGGCGGGTCTGTCCCTGTCTGAACACCAGCCTGGGCAAGGCCCCCATGGGGTGGCGGATGGAGCAGGAAGGAGGGAGGGAGTCAGAGCTGAGCCCCCACGCAGCTGTGGGGACACAGGTGCTGCGGTCACACTTCAGTGAAGACACCGCCTGCCAAGTGTGCAAGAATGAGTAGAGTAGTTCCCTGGTTGGTCTGGACCAGAAGCCTGTCCTCACAGGCCCAGTCCCACAGCGCCACCTGCTGGGCCGAGACACCAAGTCGTCCAGCCCATCTGACACCTCCCAGAGCTCCTGGAATGATGTCCAGACGTCTGCAATTGGATCATTCCAATATCACTGCCCAGAGCAGTAGAAAGAAGAAGAATGTGGTGTTCAGGCTGACAGGTTATTTCCAGATCACTAATGACCTCCGGATGGTTAAAAACATTATGTATTGCACACTGCTTATGTTAGCAGGTATTTCAGGATTACCTGACATTGGAGTTTGCCTCTTCCAGGAGCTTGGGGTCATAACAAGTCTACCATCATCTTGAACCAAGAAAAAGCCTTAAAGTTCTCCGAGTACCAAGGTGGTTCACACCTCATAGTAATTCCACATGGACCCGTCTTCCAGTTTGACCGTTGTTGTTGTGGGTTTAGATTCCCCTGTGAGGTCCCCTCAGCCTGCACTGCAAGGACGTTTGATGCCTGTCCCTGCCATGGGAACAGAACACTGTCAGGGACATGCGTCCTCTGCTCCTGCTGACTTTTCTGGGTTCAAAGTTTCCTTGAAATTCAGCCTGCAAAATGCTTATATATTTGACTCTCTTGTATACTTAATATATTTTAAATCAGTTTTACAATTTTAATTAGTATGAAGATTGTTATACACAGAACATTACTATAATTGGAGCCCTCCTCTATTGAGGGGTTCTTCCACATCTCCTGCACTGAAAATCCTCATGGCCTAATGTGGAATTCGTGGGGGATGAGTGTCTAAAATCTGGGTCCAAAGAACAGACATTTATCCCAAAACCCTCCAACAAGCAGTTGCGGGGCGGGGCCGGGGGGGGGGGGGAAGCAGTGACCAGTAGACATCCTGGAATTAAACTGGGGGAAACAAGCTCACGGAAGGACAGCACTGAATGTGGAGATGGACTGGATGGTGTTGGTTGTACCTTCACAATATTAAGTCATCCAACCCATGGATGTGGGATCCTCTCAATTATTTAAGTCTTTTTAGTATTTTCAGCTATCCTTTGTACTTTTCAGTTTGCAAGTCTTTTGCTTACTTAGTTTAGTTGACTCCTAAGAGTTCTATTCTTTTGGATGCTATCTTAAATGGAATTGTTTTTTTAATATCCTCTTGGGCTTCTTCATTGTTGGTGTAGAGAAAATCACCTGGTTGTTGTAGGGAATTTACTACATGAACTCCTGTAGGAAATGCTAGACAGATAGAGCTTAGGGTGATAAGGACACTGACCTCCCCGCACCCAGCCCCTTTCTGCTGGTCGACGAGATCCCACTCTGTCCTCCAGCCTCCAGCATGTCCCACCACCTTCCCCCTGGACCCAGATTCCTCTTTCTCTGAGAAAGTCAGTTACATCAAAAGTTAACCTCTCAAGCTTTGACACCCACCTTGGACTGTTGGATTAATTGAAGATGGAGAAAAAAAAGTGTGTTCCACACCACTAATTCAACTTTATATTTACACTGGAACTGTGCAGTTAGAAGCCTATAAGATTCTGATTATAAATTATTCACAGATAATTATACTTTTATTGATTCATATACTCCAATACTGAGACATTTTCAGTTGTTTTTACAATTTATAAAAATTATTATGTATTTATCCTCTATAGTAAGAGCCAGATACTCATCAATTGCAACATTTTCACATATAATATCAATGTTTTGGCCAATATCAAAATAAATAGATATCAGTAGGATATGACATGTGCATGTTAAAAGTTCAGGGATGCTTGCCAGGGGGTAATTCATGTTGAGGGGATGGGGTCTGTTGAAGTGAATCCCTATGTGAGGAGGTTGCCAAAATCCATTATTCCTCCCCCAGATGTGTGGGTCTGGCCCACCTCTCAGCTCCCCATGTGAGGAAGGAACTGAGTGAGGACACTCAGGAAGACACATGGATCTTCACCAGAACATCAGTTTCCTTGGGATGATGCATCTTCTCTGTATGGGGTAGTTGTCTATGACCATACATCTATTCCATGTATGTGTCCCCTCTGCTTCTAGTCACGGACAGAGGTACCTATGAGAAGGGAAAGGTGGAAACAGAAATAAGGAACAGATTCTTAGAAGGGATGTAGAAGAATGTGGTCCAGGGAAGGGCTGTGCATCCTGCAGTTGACAAACGGGGAGAGAGGTCCCTCGAGGAATTCCAGGTGAAGGTAGGATCCCCCCCCCCACCCCCATACTCTGGGAAGGACAGTTGTAATAAAGTGTGGGAGGGAACCGGCCAATTACTCTTTGGGGCAGGATATTAGAGTTTGGGGGATGCCTTGGAGTGGGGGAGAAGGTGAACCAAAGAAGAGTAGGAGGAGTGAAGAGCATCTAAGGCAGAGAGAAAGGACCCCCTCTGTCTAATTCACTGTAGGTTCCAGCATATAGCCCCTGCCCCTCCAGAGGGGAGCTGTCTGAGGAACCTGCAGAATATGGTGGAATGACTGACTGAGGGCATGAGGAAGCTGGACAGGCACAGAGAACCTGCAAGATTGATCCAGTCATTGGGGCACCTGGGTGGCTCAGTCAGTTAAGTGTCTGATCTTGATTTCGGCTCAGGCCCTGATTTCCGGGTTGTGAGACAGGCCCCATGTTGGGCTCCACACTCAGCAGGGATTCAGCTAAAGGATTCTCTCTCTCCCTCTCCTTTTCCCCTCTCTCCTTCTCTCTCTCTCTCTCAAATAAATTTTTGTTTGTTTGTTTTAAGAAGCAGATTGATCCAGTCACTGCTCAAGACACTGTCAGCTTAGGGGTACCTGGGTGGCTCAGTCATTAAGCGTCTGCCTTCAGCTCAGGTCATGATCCCGGGGTCCTGGGATCGAGCCCCGCATCGGGCTCCCTGCTCCACGGGGAAGCCTGCTTCTCCCTCTCCCACTCCCCCTGCTTGTGTTCCCTCTCTCGCTGTCTCTCTCTCTCTCTGACAAATAAATAAATCTTAAAAAAAAAAAAAAAAAAAGACACTGTCAGCTCAGAGATGCCCTTGTGAGCTGAGCAAACTGTCATCTGTCACCCACCTCGTGTCTTCCATTTTGTGGGAATTCCACCCCCATACTCATCTCAAGACACCCCATAGCACTTCCTCCCATCAGAAGAGCCTTGTTCCCAACTGTGCTCCCTGATATTTACTCACATGGGCAGGGACCTTAATTGTGCTGACTTGGATGTTCCTGCTGCCCCAGACTCCTTGCTGTTGGTGTTTATTGACTCTGACCTCTGCCAGAATATAAAGTCAAGGAGAGTCTTTTTCTGTTTTGATCACCTGTGCATCCCCTGGTCTTGCATAATGTCTAGCAGAAAATAAGCATGGATCTGTGTCTATTGAATGAATGAATCCAGGAGAAGGAAACAGCTGTGTGGACAGGGAAGAGCATTTCTACCAGAGAGAACAGCAAGGAGCAGTGAGGATGGTGTGTTCTAGGTAAGAAAGGCAGCTGGTTGGGGCTGGAGGGGTTCGGGATGATGTGAGCAGGGATGAAGACAGGTGGGGTAGAACATAGGATATCGTTGGGCAGAACTCGGTGTGATGTTGAGTGGGGAGGATGTGGTAAAACACACACCACACACAATTTGCCATTTTAACCGTTCTTCAGTGCTCGGTTCAGGGGCACAAAGCAGCTGCCACCACCATCCGTCTCCAGAACTTTTTCATCTTCCCAAACTGACACTCTGTCCCCATCAAAGAACTCCCATCCCCTGGAAACCTCTATTCTCCTCTGTCCTTATGAATGTGCTTATTCTAGATCCCTCCTGTTAGTGGACTCCTACAGTAGTCGTCCTTCCGTCTCTGGCTTCTGTCGCTCAGCCTAATGTCCCCTAGGTTCCCCCATCCCTTAGCTTGGGTCAGAACTGTCCTCCCTTTTTACTGGGATGAAATACACCTAACACAAAATTTCCTTCCTTGCTTTCTAAGGCTCAGCAGTATCCCACTGCGTGTAAACAGCACATCTTGTCCGGGGTTCCCGGGCAGCCAGGGGCGGGCGGCACTGCAAGTCGCACCTGCGCGCAACGCATGGCCGCGCGCCATTCCGGTCTCGGCGGGAGCCTGGTTGGGTAAGTTATGTCCCAGGGACAACTGCGCGTCCGGCCGTCAGGGGGTCCCGGGGAGGGGGGACGTGGCCCGCCCAAGGTCACAGGCGGGGCGGCCAGGGAGGCCCTGGGACCCCGTGGCGGCGGGAGCAGGGCCCCTGGCTTCCACGTGGCCCCGGAGGCAGAGCGCTCGGGCCCTGCCGCCGCCTCCGCCCAGCCCGAGTTTGCCCTCCAGTGAGGGGGCCCCGGACGTTCGCGGGGTGCCTGTGCGCGGTTAATGCGAGCCGGGCCTCCCCGACGGGTGACGGAGTGGCGAAGGGACGTGTCTGGCTTCTCCCGTCACCTGCCGGGTGCAAGCCGAGCACTGGGTGGCCCGGCTCACTATTAGGGCTGGTGCTGCCGCCACCCCCGCCTTTGTTTTTATGCCCTATTGATGCCGAAAAGATGGGAAGAGGCTTACCGAGATGAGAAAGCAAACTTCCCCGACTTTTTTTTCCTTTTTGTCATTTTCTCGTAAAGGCTCACAGTTGCCGCTGCCGGTGGCCCTGTTAAAATCAGCATTCCTCGGGAGTTTGCCCACTTCAGCAACATCTGCTAAATGCCTAACTGTGTGCCAGACGCTTCTCCGGGCTCTAAGGTGCCTGGGTCAGGTGGGGGAAAGAGCGACTGTAAACCTGGTTAAGGTATCAAGGAGAGCCAGGAATCCTCACACCACGGAACAGGCCGATGGTACTGTATCCGTGCGTAAGTTTATCATGAGTGTCGCTGAGATCCAGCGTGGGCCGCGCACCGCCTACAAAGAATGAGAGAACGAACAGCAGTCTTGCTCGTAAATCTCCTGGAGACCACTGGTGCTCGGAGAGGGCTTTTCCTTACTTTCGCCGGACTCTTGTACCCGGGCCAACCTGTAGTTGAAATTCTGCCCGTGATCTGGCAAATTGAGTTGCCTCCCAACCTATTTACCAACAAACATCATTAAATGTAATCTGTGATATGAACATGGTGGATGTTACATTAATAAGACAGAAATGAAGCCCAAAAGACTTCAGAATTTCATCACTGATGTGAGCAGCTTCTTCGACCGTGGTTTACAAATACAGTTATTCCTCAACATTTTGTGCTGTTTACAATATAAAGGCTGCAGGCTTGACACAAAGTTAAGGTGAACTACATTGTTAACTTTCTCTATTACTTTCTTGAGTCTAGACCGGGGGTTGGGTCAGATGGCAAATATCTTCGGCTCTGCCAGACACATATAATCTCTGTCGCATATTCTTTGTTTTGTTTTGTCTACAAACCTTTTCAACCTTCAAACTCTGAACTATAGAATTTTCAGATTCCCACAATATAAATATTCCTCTGAAGGCCGATTTCAAGCTATCGACCTGGAGTGTCTGAGTGCAGGGTTGAGAATGCTATTTCCAGCATATGGATCCAATAGATGTAAATAACCCCAAGAGCATAGGTCATGGTAGGAGAATTGGGAAGTAATGTGTTTTGAGACCTTGTTGTCAACAGTACTGATATCATTGTAAACTTGTATAATTTAACTTTTGATAATATCTGTTTGACAGCAAGCCCACAGAATTCCTGAAAGTTTAACGTTGGGTTCTCATGAGCCGGCTCCAGCTCGGCACTAGTCTTACCTCTAAGTGGAGATGGGGCTGGGTAAGTTAGGCTTCTGGGTTGGTGGTCGATGTTCAGTTTCGTCACCTGGGTTCCACTTAGGCACACCCCAAGGGGACCCCCAGTGAGTCAACAGCCTGTATCATCCCCTCCCTGTGAGTGTGGGCTGGACCGGTCATGTGCTTCTAACCAGTAACAGAATTTGTTGAAAAGGGCAGGATGTCCCTCCCTTGATGATGTCATGTCAAATGGGAAGGATGATGGATGTCATGCCCATCACGCTCATGTTCCCGGGATGACTGGAGACAGACTCGCCTGCTGGCCTGGCAAGAGCAAACAGCCAAGTGAACAGCCCCTGAGAGGGCCACGTGGCAGGGGACTGTGGGCAGCCTCCGGGACCTGAGGGTGGTCTCCAGCCAGCCGCCAGGAAGAAGCTGGGGCCCTCAGTCATGCAATCATGAGAATATGCATCTGCCGGGGACCTGAATGAGCTTGAATGACTGGCACCTCGAGATGAGAAGAAAGCTCAGTCTGTACCTGGATTACAGCCCCGTGAGACCCTGAGCAAGACCCAGCTACAGCCGAGCCCCTGCTCTTGCCCCCCAGAAGTGGAGGTAAGTGCATTTTTTAAAGATCTTATTTATTTGACAGAGAGAGGAGCAGAGCACAGGCAGTGGGAGCGGCAGAGGAAGAGGGAGAAGCAGGCCCCATGCTGAGCGCGGAGCCCGATGTGGCGCGCGATCCCAGGACCCTGGGATCCTGACCCAAGCCAAAGGCAGTCGCTTAACCGACTGAGCCACCCAGGTGGCCTGGTAAGTGCATTTGTTAAGTTCCCAAATTTGTGGTCCTTTGCTACACTGCAGCAGAAAGTAAACACTGTTATTCGCGAGATTTATGCACCTTTCTGGGTGTGTGTTACGTTTCTCAATTTTAAAAGGTTGGGGGAGGAAATGTACACAATACACAATAAAAATAGAAGGAAAGAACTGTACCCAGGTGTTGGCCAGAATGCTCTTGGACAGTGTGACTCTGAGGAAACTCACAGTGGGTTTACATTTTTTTTTTTTTTAAAGGTTTTATTTATTTGAGAGAGAGAGAATGAGAGAGAGCACAGGAGAGGGGGGAGGGTCAGAGGAAGAAGCACACTCCCTGCCGAGCAGGGAGCCCGATGTGGGACTCGATCCAGGGACTCCAGGATCATGACCTGAGCCGAAGGCAGTTGCTTAACCAACTGAGCCACCCAGGTGCCCTACATTTTTTTTTTTTTTTTAAAGATTTTATTTATTTGCGAGAGAGAATGAGAGACAGAGAGCATGAGAGGGAGGAGGGTCAGAGGGAGAAGCAGACTCCCCGCTGAGCAGGGAGCCCGATGTGGGACTCGATCCCGGGACTCCAGGATCATGACCTGAGCCGAAGGCAGTCGCTTAACCAACTGAGCCACCCAGGCGCCCCCATTTTTTTTTTTTTTTTTTTTTAATGCTTGATGGAGAATTTATTTTTTGTGAGTTTTTTATTATTATGTTATGTTAGTCGCCATACAGTACTTCATTAGTTTTTGATGTAGTGTTCCATGATTCATTGTTTGATTATAACACCCACTGCTCATTGCAATACATGCCCTCCTTAATACCCATCACCAGGCTAACCCATCCCCACACTCGCCTTCCCCTCTGAAACCGTTTGTTTCCCCGAGTCCATAGTCTCTCATGGTTCGTCACTGCCTCTGGTCCCCACCCCTTCATTTTTCCCTTCCTTCCCCTAATGTCCTCCATGCTATTCCTTATGTTCCACATATAAGTGAAACCATATAATTGTCGTTCTCTGCTTATTTCACTTAGCATAATCCCCTCCACTTCCATCCATGTCGATGCAAGTGGTGGCTATTCATCCTTTCTGATGGCTATTATTCCATTGTATATATGGACTACATCTTCTTGATTATTCTTCTGCTGAAGGGCATCTCGGCTCCTTCCATAGTGTGGCTATTGTGGACATTGCTGCTATGAACATTGGGGTGCATGTGCCCCTTCTTTTCCCTACATCTGTATCCTTGGGGTAAATACCCAGTAGTGCAATTGCTGGGTCATAGGGTAGCTCTATTTTTATTTTTTGAGGCACCTCCACACTGTTTTCCAAAGTGGCTGTACCAACTTGCATTCCCACCAACAGTGTAAGAGGGTCCCCCTTTCTCCACAACCTCTCCAACATTTGTTGTTTGTTGCCTTGTCATTTTTTGCCATTCTAACTGGTGTAAGGTGGTATCTCAATGTGGTTTTGATTTGAATTTCCCTGATGGCTAATGATGTGAACATTTTTTCAGCTGTCTGTTAGACATTCATATGTCTTCTTTGGAGAAGTATCTGTTTATGTCTTATGCCCATTTGTTGACTGGGTTATTTGTTTTTGGGGTGTTGAGTTTCAGAAGTTCTTCATAGGTCTTGGATACCAGCCCTTTATCTGTAATGTCCTTTGCAAATATCTTCTCCCATTCCATGGGTTGCCTCTTAGTTTTGTTGACTGTTTCCTTTGCTGTGCAGAAGTTTTTTATCTTGATGAAGTCCCAAACGTTCATTTTCGCTTTTGTTTCCCTTGCCTTTGGAGACGTGTCTTGAAAGAAGTTGCTGTGGCCCATGTCAAAGGGGTTACTGCCTATGTTCTCCTGTAGGATTTTGATGGATTCCTGTCTCACTTTGAGGTCCTTCATCCATTTAAAGTTTATATTTGTGTATGATGTAAGAGAATGGTTGAGTTTCATTCCTTTGTATATAGCTGTCCAATTTTCCCAGCAACATTGATTAAAGAGACTTTTTTCCCATTGGATATTTTTTCCTGATTTGTAAAAGATTAGTTGACCATAGAGTTGAGGGTCCATTTCTTGGCTCTCTATTCTGTTCCATTGATCTATGTGTCTGTTTTTGTGCCAGTACCATGCTGTCTTGGTGATACCAGCTTCGTAATATAGCTTGAAATCAGGCAACATGATGCCCCCGGCTTTGTTTTTCTTTTGCATCATTTCCTTGGCGATTTGGGGTCTTTTCTCTTCCCATACCAATTTTAGGATTGTTTTTGTCTGGCTCATTGAAAAATGCCATTGGTATTTTGATCAGGATGGCATTGAAAGTATAGTTTGCTCTGGGCAGCATAGACATTTTAACATTTATTCTTCCAATCCATGAGCATGGAATGTTTTTTCCATCTTTTTCTGTCTTCTTCAATTTCTTTCCTAAGTTTCCTGTAGTTTCTAGAGGATAGATCCTTTACCTCTTTGGTTAGGTTTATTCCAAGGTATCTTAAGGTTTTTGGTGCTATTGTAAATGGAGTCGATTCCCTAATTTCTCTTTCTACAGTTACATTGTTAGTGTATAGAAAAGCAACTGATTTCTGTGCATTGATTTTGTATCCGGCCACATTACTGACTGGCTGTATGAGTTCTAGTAATTTGGGGGTGGAGTCTTTTGGGTTTTCCACATAAAGTATCATGTCATCTGCAAAGAGAGAGAGAGTTGGCTTCTTCTTTGCCAATTTGGATGCCTTTTATTTCCTCTTGTTGTCTGACTGCTGAGGCTAGGACTCCTAGTACTATGTCAAACAATAGTGGCCAGAGTGGGCATCCTTGTCGTGTTCCTGATCTTAAGGGAAAAGCTCTCAGCTTTTCCCCATTGAGAAAGATATTCGCTGTGGACTTTTCATAGATGGTTTTTATGAGTTCGAGGAATGTTCCCTCTATCCCTACCCTCTGAATAGTTTTAATCAGGAAAGGATGCTGTATTTTGCCCAGTGCTTTTTCTGCATCCATTGAGAGGATCATATGGTTCTTGTCTCTTCTTTTATTAATGTGTTCTATCACATGGATTGATTTGTGAATGCTGAACCATGCTTGCCTCCCAGGGATAAATCCCACCTGGTCATGATGGATAATCCTTTTAATGTACTGTTGGATCCTATTGGCTGGGATCTTGTTGAGAATTTTAGCATCCATATTCATCGGGGATATTGGTCTGTAATCCTCCTTTTTGATGGGGTCTTTGCCTGGCTTGGGGATTGAGGTGACGCTGGCCTCATAGAACAAGTTTGGAAATTTTCTTTCTGTTTCTAATTCTTGAAACAGCTTCAGGAGAATAGGTATTATTTCTGCTTTAAATGTTTGGAAGAATTTCCCTGGGAATCCATCTGGCCTTGGACTCTTATTTTTCTGGGAGGTTTTTGATCACTGCTTCAATCGGTTACTGGTTATTGGTCTATTCAGGTTGTCAGTTTGTTTCTGTTTCAGTCTTGGTAGTTTATATGTTTCCAGGAGGCATCCAATTCTTCCAGGTTGCCTAATTTATTGGCATATGGTTGTTGATAATAATTTCTAATAATTGTTTCTGTTTCCTTGGTGTTAGTCATGATCTCTCCCCTTTCATTCATAATTTTATGAAATTGGGTCCTTTCTCTTTTCTTTTGGCTAAGTCTGGCCAGTGGTTTATCGATGGGATTGGCTACCCCAGCTTTCTTTTGAGGTCCGTTGGCATGAAAAATGGTTCTTTCAGAGAACCAGCCTCTACTTTCTTTGATGTGCTCTACTGTTTTTCTGGTTTCTATTTCAATGATCTCTGCTCTAATCTTTATTATTTCCCTTCTCCTGCTTGCTTTATATTTTGTTTGCTGTTCTTTCTCCAGTTCCTTTAGGTGTAAGGTTAGCTTGTGCATTCACAATTTTTCTACTTTTTCGAGTGAGACTTGGATGGTGACGTATTTCCCCTTAGGACCGCCTTTGTAGTATCCCATAGGTTTTGGACCGACGTATTTTCTTTCTCATTGGTTTCCACAAATTGTTTAAGTTCTTCTTTAATTTCCTGGTTGACCGAAACATTCTTAAGCAGGATTGTCTTTAGCTTCCATGTTTGAATTCCTTCCAATTTTTTCTTGTGATTGAGTTTCAGTTTCAAAGCATTGTGGTGTGACAGTCTGCAGGGAATAATCTCAATCTCTTGGTATTGGTTGAGACATGATTTGGGACCCCATATGTGGTCTATTCTGGAGAAAGTTTGTGTGTGTTCGAGAAGAATGAGTTTTCTGTTGTTTTAGGGTGGAATGTTCTGTATGTATCTCTGAAGTCCATCTGGTCCAGTGTGTCATTCAAAGCTCTTGTTCCTTTGTTGATCTTCTGTTTCGATGATCTGTCTGTTGCTGAGAGTGGAGTGTTGAGGTCTCCTACTATTAAAGTATTATTATCAATAGGATTTTTTATTTTGATAAACAGTTGGCTTATGCATTTGGCTGCTCCCATGCTGGGGGCCTAGATATTTACAATTGTTAGATCTTCTTGTTGGATAGACCCTTTAAGAATGATATAGTGTCCTTCTGTGTCTCTTACTACAGTCTTTAGCTTAAAATCTAATTTGTCTGATATGGGATTGGCTACCCCAGCTTTCTTTTGAGGTCCGTTGGCATGAAAAATGGTTCTCCGTCCTCTCACTTTCAGTCTGGATGTATCTTTCAGTTCAGAATCAGTCTCTTGTAGACAGCATATGGATGGGTCCTGTCTTGTTATCCAATCTGCAACCCTGTGCCATTTCATGGGAGCATTTATGCTGTTCCCGTTGAGAGCGACTATTGAAAGATATGATTTTAGTGTCATCATGTTGCCTGTGAAGTCCACGTTTCTATCGATTATCTCTGTAAATTTCTGGTCTATATTATTCTTGGTGTCTTTCTTCTTTATAGAACCCCCCCTTAATATTTCTTGCAGGGCCGGCTTGGTGGTCACCTATTCTTTCAGTTTCTGTGAGTCTTGGAAATTCCTTGTCTCTCGATCCATTCTGAATGACAGCCTTGCTGGATAAAGTATCCTTGGCTGCATGTTCTTCTCATTTAGTACCGTGAGTATGTCTTGCCAGCCCTTTCTGGCTTACCAGGTCTCTGGGGACAGTTCTGACGTTATTCAGATGTTCCTCCCTCTGTACGTAAGAAATCTCTTCCCCCCAGGTGCTTTCAGGATTGTTTCCTTGGATCTACATTTTGCGAGGTGTACTATTACACGTTGTGGTGTTGATCTGTTCCCATTGATTTTGGGAGGGGTCTCCTCTGTCTCTTGGACGTGAATGCGTGTTTCCTTCCCCAGGTTAGGGATGTTCTCAGCTACGATCTGGTCAAATATATCTTCTAGACCTCTCTCTCCACTCACTCAAGGATCCCAATAATTCTGAGATGGGAACATTTCATGGCATCATTAATCTCTCTCAGTCTGATCTCTTGGGTTTTAGGCTGTTTTTCCCAGGCCTCCTCAGCTTCCTTCTTTTCTATCATCTTATCTTCTAGCTCACTAATTCATTCTTCTGCCTCATTTACCCTGGTAGTCAGAGTATCCAGTTTAGACTGCATTTCATTCATAGCATTTTTAAGTTCTGCCAGATTAGATCTCATTTCTGCCCCTAGAGATTCTATAGTGTCACTATTATTTTTCTCAAGCCTTGATATCGACTTCATAATTGTTACTCTGAAGTCTATCTCTGACGTCTTGCTTATATCCATATCCATTAGGTCTGTGGCAGACACCATAGTCTCTGGTTCTTTTCTTTGTTGGGGGTTCCTCCTCTTAGTCATTCTGTTGGGGGGTGATTGAGGGAATGTACAGAGTCCAAAGTCCTTCATACCTTGAGACCACTGGTTATTTTCTGCTTGTAGGTATGCAGATAAATATTCTTACATCTCAGGCTGATTTCTTGGGTGTTCAGAATGGTTTGATAGATGTCCAGCTAAATTCAGGGGACCAGTTGAAGTAGGGTCCCCTAATCCTCCACCATCTTCCCTCTGTCTCCAACAAAATTGGCATTTAACAAGTGGCTTTCAGGGGCGCCTGGGTGGCTCAGTCGTTAAGTGTCTGCCTTCGGCTCAGGTCATGATCCCAGGGTTCTGGGATCGAGCCCCACATCGGGCTCCCTGCTCGGTGGGAAGCCTGCTTCTCCCTCTTCCACTCCTCCTGCTTGTGTTCCCTCTCTCGCTGTCTTTCTCTGTCAAATAAATAAATAAAATCTTAAAAAGAAAAAAAAAAACCAAAACAAGTGGCTTTCAAATCCAAGAGAATAGACAATGAAGTATCATGGAATTTCACAGTCACAAGGGACCCTGGCATCCTTTACTCTAATACCTCTTGTACTCTTTCAAAATTAACTGGTCTCTGGATTATTCCCTCCAGAGACACAGGCAGCTTATAGTGTTAACTCTCCTTCCAGCAAGCTAAAACTGGTCTCCCAGTACCTCCCCACACTGGTTTGGAAAACACTCCAGGAAAACAAAACTGGGTTTCATTTTTTTCCATGCGAGAACCCCTTGTTCCCTCCACAACTGTATTTCTATGGTGTTGTCGTCCAAGCTTGATGTTCCAGAGACAGGGTTTCAAATGCTTGCTCACCATCTTTCATCTTCCTGGGAATAAAATAGCTTTTTAAAGCTCCTTTCCTAGAGAGAAGTACCTAGAGAGCACCCCACTGACTCTTTGAGGACCATAAAATCTCTATCTTTTCTCAGCTTTAGATATCTTGAGGTGAGCCCTCTATGGGGCCATACACATGGGATTCCTGGTTGGAGGCACACAGAAGCTACTGGAATCAAGGACAGCAGCCTGAAACCCCCTACCCCTCCTTCCCAGAGGACTGGGCCCTACACTGCCAAGGTCCATGCTCTTATGTCTGAAAGGTCCAGAAGAGGCTGGTAGTGTCCCTGGGGTAGGGCAGGTGCTGGGATGTGACCAGAGAAGGCTCCAGCAGCCTGGGAAGTCGCAGTAATGACCCGAGAGAGCCACAAAGTGGCTGGCAATGGCTTGGAGGCAGGAAGGCAGTATTGTAGGAAATGGCCTCAAAGAGTCATCTGGCCAGAAAAGGGGCACTAATGACTGTGAGGGGGAATGGGTTAAGGGCACTGGGAGGTGTCTGGCCTCAGCTCCAGGGGGCTGGGAATTTGGGAGCAAAGGTGGGGGGGTGTCAGTCGGGGCCAATCCCGGGGTGGAGGGGCTGCCAAGAGGTGCTCTGGGCCAGGGTCCTGCACCTTGATGTCCCGGCGCCGCCCACCCACTGGAGTAGCCCGGCAGCCCTGGGGCTCCTCCAGCAGTGCCTGTGGCTCCCGTTGGGGACTTATGCACAGCAGAGGCCCCAGGATCACGGGCAGCCGTGGCCTACCGCCCCCTACATTAATTCTGAGTGCTGGCACATGGTGATGGTGTCCGGGATGCGCCAGTGACTTCAGGGGGCCATAGCAGCAGCCCTGTTGGAACCCTGGGGGGGGTCAATCACGGGTGGGCTCCCAAGAGGGGCTCTTGGCCAGGGTCCTCCCCCGCCGGTGTCCCCACGCAGCACACCTACCGGAGTAGCCCCGCAGCTCGATGCTCGGCCCCCAGTGTGGGTGGCAGCCGGGCTCCCGGGCTCTGCCGGGACCTACACGCAGAAGAGAGGCCCCAGGATCATGCCCCGCCAGCGCCTATCGCCACCTACAATTCTCAGAGCGCCAGCTCGGTGATTACCTCCGGCAGTGACAGTGACGTCAGAGGGTGACAGCGGCAGTGGGGGCAGTGGGGGCGGCAAGCAGCGGCGGTGGGCAGGCAGCAGGTGGGTAGGCGGCGGCCCCAGGCAGGCAGGCGGCAGGCAGAGGAGACAGGAACCCACGGTAGGCAGGCCGCTTCCCCTGCTGTGCTCTCTCTCTCTCTGACAAATAAAATCTTTAAAAAAATTATAAAAATAAAAATAAAATAAATAAAAGGCAGAGATCATTGAGGTGCCTGGCTGGCTCAGTCAGTGGAGTGTGCAACTCGATCTTGGGGTTGTGGGTTTGAGCCCCATGTTGAGTGTAGAGATTACTTAAAAATAAAATCTTTTAAAAAAGGCAGAGATTGTCATACTGCATTAAAAAAAGAAAAAGATACAAATACATGCTATTTATAAAAGATTATAAAGGCACAGAGAAATAAAAAGGAAAAAGATGAAAAAAAGATATCTTGTGAACACAATCATCACAAGAAAGCTGGAGTGGCTACTGATATCAGACAAAGCAGACCTAAAGATAAGGAATATTACCAGATATTAAGAAGGATATTTAATAATGATAAGAAAGTGAGTTCTTCCTGAAGACATAATCCTAAATGTTGATATACCTAATGATATAGTTTCAAAATACATTGAATAAAAATTGACATAAAAGAAGAAATAGACAAGTCTGCA
Source organism: Halichoerus grypus (assembly GCF_964656455.1). Classification (NCBI taxonomy): domain Eukaryota; kingdom Metazoa; phylum Chordata; class Mammalia; order Carnivora; family Phocidae; genus Halichoerus; species Halichoerus grypus. The sequence continues at coordinate 63,244,963 of NC_135724.1, forward strand.
AACATTTCAAGATTTGAACAATTCTCTTAGTAACTGATAAAACAGGTGGGCCAAAAACATAAGAATTCAGAGAATTAAACAATCAACTTGACCTAATTGACATGTATAGAGCACCATCCCCAACAATGCCAGGATACACATTCCTTTCAAATTAATATGGAACATACATCAAGATAGACTTAATACTTGGGATGCCTGGGTGGCTCAGTCGGTTAAGCGGCTGCCTTCTGCTCAGGTCATGATCCCAGGGTCCTGGGATCGAGTCCTGCATGGGGCTCCTTGCTCAGTGGGAAGCCTGCTTCTCCCTCTGCCTGCCACTCGCCCCTGCTTGTGCACTTTCTCTCTCTGACAAATAAATAAATAAAATCTTAAAAAAAAAGATAGACTAATGCTTTACTGTTAGACAAGTTTAATAATCTCAAAATAATTGAAATCATACAGAGTCTGTTCTTAGATCACCATGGAATTAAAATAGATATCAAAAGCAAAATATATAACTAAAGTATCCCCAAATACTTAGAAACTAACACAAATAACCACCTAGCAAAGAAGAAATCACAAGGGAAATAAAATGTTTTAAAATAAATTATAATAAAAATACATTTCAAAATTCATGAGATGCTGCTAAAATAGTACTTAGAGGAAACTCATATATTAGAAAAGAAAAAAAAATGGTTATGAAATACAATTTAAGGATTGCCTGGGTGGCTCAGTCGGTTAAACGTCTGACTTTTGATGTTGGCTCAAGTCATGCCCCATCTTGGGCTCTGCGCTCAGCATGGAGTCTGTTTGTCTCTCTCCCTCCCCCTCTGCCCCTCCCCCTACAGGCATACACACACACATGCACTTGCTCTCTCAAATAAATAAATAAAATCTTCAAACAAAACATAATTTAAGCTAGTAACTAAAAATAACAACAACAACAACAAAGAACCCAAAGAAAGAAAAAAAAAAAGAGCAGAAATCAATGAAATAGAAAACAGATGAATAATGAAAACCAACAAAGCCAAAGTGGAATATTTGAAAAGATGATTAGAACTGGTAAACCCCTGTAAAACTGATACAGAAAGAGAGAAAACACAATATAAAGAAAGAGTGAAAGAGGAGAGATACCTATACTCTTGGCATTAAAAGGATAAGGGAGTGGTATTAACAAATTTAGCAACAAATTGCCAAAAATTTGAGAACTTAGATAAAATTGACAATTCCTTGAAAAATGGAATTTGCCAAATCTGACAAAGAAAAAAAAATATGAATAGCCCTATAACTAAAAACAAAAACCCTCTAAAACTGTAATTTAAAACTTCCTTAGAAATAAAATTTCAGACTCAAGTGGTGAATTCCACTAAACATTTAAGGAAGAACTTATACCAGATATCAGAAAATGTTTTACAAAATAAAAGAGAAGGGAACACTTCCTAGTTCATTTTCAGAGGCTTAAAATATCCTAATGCCAAAACCTGACAAGGACATTACAAGGAAAGAAAATTACAGAACAACAATGCAAGAACACAGAAGTGGAAGTCAAAATAGCAAATCCAATCCAGCAATACTTTAGAAAGGATAATATATCACGATTAAGTGGAGTTTATTCAAGGAATGAAAAGTTGGTTTAATATTTCAAAATCAATGTAATTAGCCTAATTAACATAGTAAAGGAGAAAAAAGTATCCTCAATAGAAACAGAAAATGCATCTGATAAAATAATACAGTTTTTATGGACAGAAATGGACAAGCTTGCTCTAAAATTTTAACAGGAAAGCAAAGGACCAAGAAAAGTTGGGATCATTTGGAAGAAGTATAAAGTTGAAAAAGTTATGTGAAAGTTGGTGTCATGAGGGTTTGCTCCTAGTAAGGCAAATTAGATTGGTAGCAGAAGACTGCAGACTGCCCCAGACAGACCTGGTTTCTAATGCTATGTGTAAAAATTGAAATTTCACCATTGCCTGAACATCTTTGAGCCTCACAGGGTTTCCAACGCCTAACTGTGGATTCCCTTTCCTCTGCTCTTCCAATATGCCCACTGCCCAATAGGAAAGGCTCCTAATCCAGGTAGTTTCCCTATCACCTGGCTCAGTGTTCCATCCTCACCCTCCTAGCCCATGAATTATTCACACAAGCCAATCACATTCTCTGGTGGAAAACAGGGAATACCTCACTCTCTTACTACTACAAACCTTCTTCCCAGTGCTCCTACTGGTTCGCTCTGCTCCTGAGTGCAACCACATGGGGTGTTTGTGTGGTGTGGTGTGCACTGTCCTTCCATGCGCTGGGATCATATGTGACTAATAAACTTCTGTCAGTCATCAGGCCAGTGTCAGGTGTCATGCATTTAGCTATCTTGTATTACGTAGGGTGGAGGATCCCACCCTCACCAATGGGATAAATAGGAAGTGATCTGAACAGTGTTTGCTACAAAAATTATGAATTGGAGAAGTCACAGAATTAACTTCAAAGAAACACCTCTGCCTTCTATTTTCCAGAAAAAAAAAGATCCCTTCTCTAATTTTTGCAAAATAATTCAACAATTACAAAACAGGTAGGTTCTCTGTATGGTACAATTTATGACTATTATGTTGCCCTAATTTACTTTTTTTTTAAGAAATCTGTTTACAATGTAGAATGTTGACATATTATAGTTGGTTATCTATACCCTCAAGTTCAGGAAATTTATTCTGTAAAGGGCTAGAGAGTATTTTAGGCTTCATAGGCTTGTTATGGACTGAGTTGTGTTCCCTCCAAATAACATGTGTAGAAGCCTGCTATGGTCTTCATCATATGTGTATGATATCAGATTTGTGTCCCTACCAAAATTCATGTTGAAATCCTGACCTCAAAAGTAATTGTACTAGGAAGTGGAGGAGGGGGGGCTCTGAGAGGTGATTAGGTCATGAAGGTAAAGCCCTCATGAATAGGATTAGTACCCTTATAAAAGAGACCCCAGAGAGATGCCTCACCTTCCCCACCATGTGAGGGCCCAACAAAAAGATGGCCATCTATGAACTTGGAAGTGGGCTCTCACCAAACACTGAATCTGCCAACACTTTGATCTTAGACTTTTCAGCCTCCAGAACTGAGAAATAAATTTCTGTTGTTTATGATCCACCCAGCCTACAGAATATCTGTTGCAGCAACCCGAACAAATTAAAACAAATCCCTGAACCTCAATGTGACTAAAGACAGGGCCTTTAAAGAGGTGATTATAGTCAAATGAAGTCATAAGGATGGGACCATAATCTGAAATGCCTGGTGTCCTTATAAGAGGAGGAGGAGACACCAAGGATGAGTGCACAGAGGAAAGGTCATGTAAGAACACAGCAAGAAGCCAAGGAGAGGAGACTCAGAAGAAACTAAACCTGCCAGCACCTTGATATTGGACATCAGCCTCCCAAACTGTGGGACAATAAATTTTGGTGGTTTATCCATTACACTTAAAGATTTTTTTTTTTTAATTTTTTTTATTGTTATGTTAATCCCCATACATTACATCATTAGTTTTAGATATAGTGTTCCATGATTCATTGTTTTACACTTAAAGATTTAAATGTAGACATAGACAGTTGGTTTGGCTGTAAATTGATTCTTTGCTTCTGGTTAAATATGTAAGACACATATGATAAGAAACTGTTTTATGTTCATGATAATTCCTTTCAGAAGTTCAGTATCTAAAATAGAAAGGCACTTTTAAAGGTAGTGGTCACTTCCTTAACCATGTTCTTGAAGAATAAAGTCTTCAGGAAAGATCACAGAGGGAGATGGACATTGTATATTTGTGTGTTGATTTTTCATTAAGAAAAAATGGAATGAAAGAACAGAAACTTTCAGTAATTGGGTAATATAATAAAAATATTTTGTTGAACATATATTTTTCTAAATATTTGATGATAGGTTCGTCTGGAGAATATTCATAATGGCGACCAGGAATAAATGTGAAAAAATGTGAAAAAACTAAAATACTAAATGTGAAAAAAAAGATTTAAATGGAAACAAACCAAGATTTTTTTTTTGTTATTGTTTGCTTTTTGTTTTTAATAAAAGAAGCCAAATGAGGGAAACTTGCCCAATTAGGCATTGGTCCAAAACTATGATTATTAAAACAACATTATATTTATGAAACCAGGCAGCCTAGATGGCCTGGAAATAGGTGCCAATTTAGACACAAACATGGCCTTTTTAGGCAGCAAGAGGAGATGGATCATTCAAAAATGGTACTGGACAACTGGCTAATCACCTGGAAAAAATAAAAAGAAGATACCCACCTTACACCATTTTTTTTAATTTTCTTGAGAGAGTGTGTGCATGTGGGGGTGGGGGAGGGGCAGAGGGAGAGGGAGAGAGAGAATCTTAAGCTGAGCATGCTGAGCCTGGAGCCTGACATGGGGCTCGATCTCACAACCCTGAAATCATGACCTGAGCTGCAATCAAGAGTCAGACACTTAACTGACTGAGCCACCCAGGCACCCCCTTCACACCATTCTTAAGGACAAAATATATTAGTTTTTAAAGCTATGATAGTCACAATAGTTATATGGATTGAAAAGAATAACCTTGGGGAAGGCTGACACCAAGGCCAGGATCCATTCTAAAACGAGAGGCACACTTGAAAACAAAGAAATCAGATTTTCTGTACAACCTAAACAAGTTTGAATTTTCCCAACTAACTGGGAAAAGGAATTTGCAATATCTATTATTTTCAAAGGATTGATAATCTTCTATGTAAAAAGTTCTTATAAATCAATAAGAATAAAACAAATAAGAGAAAATGGACATAAGATATGAGTGATTCACAGAAGCAATTCAAATGGTTAAAAAGTACATGCAAAGATGTGTGTGCCTGGATGGCTCAGTCAGTTAAGTGGATAATTCTTGATTTCAGCTCACATCATGATCTCAGGGTCCTGGAATTGAGCCCCATGCTGAGTGGGGAGTCTGCTTGAGGATTCTCTCTCTTTCTCTCCCTTTGCCCCTCCCCCTGCTCATACACTGTCTCTCTAAAATAAATTTTATTTTTCTTTCTTTCTTTCTTCCTTTCTTTCTTTCTCTTAAAGATTTCCCTTTATTTTTTTGTCAGAGATAGAGAGAGAACAAGCAGGGGGAGCAGCAAGCAGAGGGAGAAGCAGGCTCCCCGCTGTGCAAGGAGCCCGATGCGGGACTCGATCCCAGGACCTGGGATCATGACCCGAGCCGAAGGCAGATGCTTAACCGACTGAGCCACCCAGGCGTCCCTAAAATAAATAATCTTTAAAAAAAGAAAAAAATATATGAAAAGATGTTCAAGCACACTAATGAAAATTTGAAATGGAAATTAAAGGAGTAACTTTTTTTTCCTTTACTGTTAAATTGGCAAAGATTAAAAACTTTGCTAGACTTCAGTTTCCAGTAATTGACTGATTGAGTATCCAAAAGTGATCTTCCAGCTGAGAACAAATAAAAATCCTGGATAAAATGTCTTTCAGGAAAAAACTATAAAACTTTACTGAGACATAAGAAGACTGATTACTAAAATGGCATACATTCTTTGCAAATTTATGATAAAATTAACTAAAATGCAAAATGAAATTTTTTACTTTGCTAAAAAAAGACACAAAAATTCATCTGGGAGGAAAATCAAGCCAAAAGAATTTTACAAAGCTAAAATTATTAAATTACCTTTGCTTCAGTTCAAAAACTGCTTTCATTTAAAAATAAATAACTGGCTGAACAGATAACCTCCAAACCTGGTTCTTGTATATTTACTAATTTAATATCATAAAGGTGATATTACAAATAACTGGAGGGCAAATTATTCAATAGATAGTGCTGAAGTCACTTGTATGCAACAAACTGGAGAGCCCAGATGAACGAACAAATTTCTAGAAACACCCAAACTACTAAAACTCATTCAAGAAAAAATTAAAAAATCTGAATAACAGGTAAGGAAATTGAATCAGTAATCAAAAATCTCCCAACAAAGAAAAGCCCAGGATCAGATGGCCTCACTGGTGAATTCTACCAAACACTTGAAGAAGAATTAACACTAGTGCTTCCAAAAATTGAATAGAAGGCAACACTTCCTAACTCAATCTTTGAGGCTAGATTTACCCTGATACTGAACCAGACAAAGAAACTATAAGAAAGGTACAGATCAACATCCCTTATGAATAAATATATAAAAACCCTCAATAAAGCGCTAGAAAATCAAATTTAGCAGGATATTACAAGGGCTATACAACATGACTAAGTGGGATTAATCCCAGGAATGTAAGGGTGGCTCAACATACAAAAAATCCAATCCACATAACACACCACATTAATGGAATGAAGGAAGAAAATTACATGAAATCTTAATTGATTCAGAGAAAGGATGTGACAAAATCTATCACCCTTTCATGATGAAAACACAACTAGGAATAGAAGGGAACTTCCTCAACATGGTAAAGGCCATATGTAAAAAAACCAACAGCTAACATCATACTTAATGGTAAAAGTCTGAAAGCTTTATCCTCCAAGATGAGGAATAAGACAAGAATGCCACTCTTGCCATTTCTATTCAACATACCACTACAAGTTCTAGAGAAAGCAATTAGGCAAGAAAAAGAAATAAAATGTATCCAAATTGGAAAGGAAGAAGTAAACCATTTGCAGGTGACATGATCTGATATGTAGAAACCCCTAATGATTCCATAAAAAAACTCACCAAAGTTTTAGGATATAAAATTAACACCGAAAAACTGGTTATATTTCAGGTGCAGAAAAAGCATGTGACAAAATTCAACATCTGTTCATGATACAAATTCTCAACAAATTGGTAGAGTGGGAACATCATACTTAATGGTGAAAAGCTGAGAGCCTTTCCTCTAAGATCAGGAACAAGAGAAGGATGCCCATTCTTGCCACTTTATTCAACACAGTACTGGAAGTCCTAGCCAGAATAACTGGGCAAGAAAAAGAAATAAAAGGCATCCAAATTAGAATAGAAGGAATAAAACTGTTGCTATTTGTAAATGACATGATATTATATATAAAAAACCCTGAGGATGCCATCAAAAAAACTGTTAGAATTAATAAACAAATTCCGTAAAGATGCATGATCAACACAAAAAAATCTCTTGTGTTTCTATACACTAATAATGTACTATCAGAAAGAGAAATTAAGAAAACAAGCCCATGTACAATTACATCAAAAAGAATAAAACATCTAGGAATCCATTTAACCAACAAGGTGAAAGATGTGTGTATTGAAAACTACAAGACATTAAGGAAAGAAATTAAAGAAGACACAAATAAAAGGAAAGATATTTTGTGCTCATAGACTGGAAGAATTAATATTGTTAAAATGTTCATATTACCCAAAGCAATATACAGATTCAATGCAATCCCTATCAAAATTACAATGTGACAATTCTATTTTCACAGAAATAGACCAATCCTAAAATTTCTATGACACCATAAAAGACCCCAAATAGCCAAAGCAATATTGAGAAAGAACAGGCTGGAGGCATCGTATTCCTTGATTTCAAACTATATTACAAAGCTACAGTAATTAAAACAGTATGGTATCGGCATAAAAACAGACACAAAGATCAGTGGAACAGAATAGAGAGCACAGAAATAAGCCCATGCATATGTGGTCAATTAATTTATGACAGAGTAACCAAGAAAATACAATGGGGGAAAGGACAGTCTTTAATAAACGGTGCTGGGAAAATTGGACAGCCACACACAAAAGAATGAAATAGGACCACTATCTTACATCATACACAAAAGTTAACTTAAAATGGATTAAAGACTTGAATTAACACCTGAAACCCTAAAACTCCTAGAAGAAAACATTTGAATCTGACACCAAAAGCAAAAACTACAAAAGCAAAAATAAACAGATGGGACTACATCAAAGTAAAGAGCTTCTGTATAGCAAAGGAAACCATCAAGAAAATAAAAAGGCAACCTACTGAATGAGAAAATATTTGTAAATATATATTTGATAAGGGGCTAATATCCAAACTATGTAAAGAACTTCTATAATTCAATAGTAAAAAAACCAAACAATCAGATTAAAACATGGGTAGATGATCTGAGTAGACATTTTTCCAAAAACATACAGATGGCCAACAGACACATGAAAAGATGCTCTACATCATTAATCATCAGGGAAATGCAAATCAAAACCACAAGGAGATATCACCTCACACCTGTTAGAATGGCTATTATCAGAAAGACTAGAAATAACGAGTGTGGGCGAGGATGTAGAGAAAAGGGAAACCCTCACACACTGTTGGTGGGAATGTAAATTGGTGCAGCCTCTGTGGAAAACAGTATGGAGGGTCCTCAGAAACTTAAAAGGAGAACCACCATAGGATCCAGCGATCCCACTTCTGGGTAGTTATACAAAGAAAACAAAAACACTAGCTCAAAAAGATATCCATACCCCTGTGTCCACTGCAGCATTATTTACAGTAGCCAAGATATGTAAGCAATACAAGTGTCCATTAATAGGTGAATGGATAAAGGTGTGGTGTATACATACAACGGAATATTACTCAGCCATCCCCACACAATGCCATTTGTGACAAAATGGATGGACCTTGAGGGAATTACGGTAGGTGAAATAAGTCTGGCAGAGACAAATACCAAATTATCTGTCGCATATGTGGAAAATAAATAAATAAATAAATAAATAAACAAACAACACCAAGCTCATAGATACAGAGAATAGGTCAGTGGTTGCCAGAGGTGGGGGAGTGAGGAGTGGGAGAAATGGGTGAACTATTTTTTGTTTGTTTGTTTTGTTTTAGTTTAAATTAGCTTTCTTTTTTTAAATTTTTAAAATTTGAGAGAGAGAGAGAGCACACGTACATGCATGTGAGTGTGGGTGGGGGTGGGGAGGGACAGAGGGAGAGGGAGAGAATCCTCAAGCAGACTCCCGGCTGAGCCTGGAGCTTGATGCTGGGCTCAATTCCAAGACCCTGAGATCATGACCTGAGCCGAAATCAAGAGTTGGCTGCTTAACCGACTGAGCTATCTAGGTGCCCCGAAATAAGTTAACTTTCTAAAAAAGAAAAATTGGTTGTATTTCAACATACCACTAATGAAAAATACCAAAAAGAAATTAAGAATATGATTCCATTTACAATAGCATCAAGGAATAAAATACTTAGGAATAAATTTAACCAAGGAGATGTAAGACTTGTACACTGAAAACTACAAAGCACTGTTGAAAGAAATTAAAGAAGACCAAAAGAAATGGAAAGACATCCTGTTCTCATGGACTGGAAGATTTAATATCACTAAGATGTCTATATTACCCAAAGCAATATAAGATTCAATGCAATCCCTATCAAAATCCCCATGGTGTTTTTGCAAAAATGGAAAAACCTATCCTAAAATTCATACAGAATTTCAAGGAAACCAGAATAGCTAAAACAACCTTGAAAAAGAAAAACAAAGTTGGAGGACTCACACTTCCTGATTTAGAAAAGTACTGCACAACTATAGGGATCAAAACAGTGTGGTACTGGCATAAGGACAGACATGTAGACCAATGGAATGGCACTGAGAGCCCAGAAATAAACTCTCACCTTTATGGCCAATTGATTTTTGAGAAAGGTGCCAAGACTATTCAATGGGGCAATAGGCAGTGCAGGATAAACTGGATATCCATGTGCAAAAGAATGAATATAGACCCTTACCTCACACCATACACAAATATTAACATAAAGCAAATGAAAGACATAAATTTAAGAGTGAAAATGATAAAATTCAGAAAAAACATAAAGGCAAATCTTCATACTGTGGATCTGACAAATGGTTCCTTAAATATAACATCAGAAGCACAGGAAATAAAATTTAAAAAAATAAATAAATTGGACTTCACCAAAACTTGAAAGTTTTGTGCATCAAAGGATACTATCAGGAGAGCAAAATGGCAATCCACAGAATGGGAGAAAATATTTGCAAATCATATATCTAGTAAGTGCTTAATATCCACAATATATAAAGAACACATACAAATTAACAACCACCAAAAACCAAAAACCAAAAAACAAAAAAACAACATAAAAATGGACAGGAGCACCTGAGTGGCTCAGCTGGTTAAGCATCTGACTCTTGATTTCGACTCAGGTCATGATCTCAGGGTCCTCAGCGTGGAGTTTGCTTGGGATTCTCTCTCTCCCTCTGCCCCTCCCCCTGCTCATGCTCTCTCTCTCTCTCTCTCTCTCTCTCAAATAAAGTCTTTAAATAAAAATAGAAACGGACAAAAGACTTAAATAGACATTTCTCCAAAGAATATATATATGTATATGTACATGTAAACATATAGCCAATAAATACATGAAAAGATGCTCAACATCATTTGTTATTAGGGAAATACACATCAAAACCATAATGAAATTTTACTGCACATCTACCAGGATGGTTGTAATAAAAGCAACGGAAAATACCAAGTGTTGGTGAGACATGGAGGAACTGACACATTTATGCACAGCTGGTGGGAATGTATAATGGTACAGTTGCTGTAGAAAAGTTTGGTGATTTCCTCAAAAAGTTAAACACGGCACTACCATATACCCCAACAATTCCACTCTTAGGTATATGCCTCAAAGAATGGAAAACGGGGATTCAGATAGATACCTGTACACCAATGTTCACAACACCATTATTCACAATAGCTAACAAGTGGAAACAGTCCAAGTGTCCATTAACAGATGACTGGATAAACAAATGGGGGATATGCATACAATGAAATATTATCCCACCATAAAAAGGAGTTAAATTCTGATACATGCTACAACATATATTATATGTTAAGAGTGAGGAATTATCTCTTAGTTTATTTTTTAAAAGATTTTATTTATTTATTTATTTATTTATTTATTTATTTATTTATTTATTTATATAGAGTGAGCAGGGGGAGGGGCAGAGGGAGAGGGAGAGCGAAAGAATCTCAAGCAGACTCCATGCTAAACGCGGAGCCCAATGCAGGGCTCGATCCCCTGACCCTGAGATCATGACCTGAGCCAAAACCAAGAGCTGGACACTTAACAGACTGAGCCACCCAGGTGCCCCTATTTCTTAGTTTATATAGTTTCTGTTTGGCTTGATGGTAAGTGGGTGGTGATAATTGGTGACAAGTGTACAATACTGTGAATGTAATTCACAATGGAGTGTATGCTAAAAAATGGTTAAAATGGCAAATTTTATGTTATACATATCTTGCCACAATAGAAAAAAGCAAAGTGATAACCTGTGTGTGTAGCATTCTACCACTTGGGTGAAAAAGAAATGGGTGAAGGATACAAATTCAGACGGTTGCATATGTATAAATTATCCCTAAAAGAATACACAGGAGGTTGTCTGCAGAGGACAACTGAGGGGCTGGGGGCAGAAGTAGAAGACTTGCACTTCTCTGTTCACCCTTTCGTATGTTTGAATTCTCAATTATGTGCATGTATTACTTAAAAATTTAATCACTTAAAAAATTCACAGAAGTGGGCTTTAAATAAACATTATGACCCCAATAAATAAACATGCAAAGGTCAGAAAGAATAAACACACCCTCCCTGACTCCCACCTGCACAGAAAGCAAAGTCCTCAGCGTCACCTGTGCCTTGGCCATGTCCTCTTTTCCAGGAAAAGCTGCAGAGAGAGAGAGAGAGGACACATGAGTGCCTGCTCCTGTGGGCTCAGAACTGTCCAGAGAGGACCGCTCACCTCTCCCCCGGCACCCCAACAGGGGCATAAAGGACACGACCACTTGTGCCCCTGGGGCTCTATACCGTGAAGAAAGAGTGGGGCTTTTTCCTTGACTTTCTGGTCTTTTCTGACATCTGAGGCATTGACAGCATAGATCCCTTCTCTCTCGGGACCAGCTCCTCCCATAAAGAAAATTCCAGGCCCCGATGGCTTTCAATGATGAATGAATGCTATCGAACACTTAAAGGCAAAATACACAAACTCCATCAGAAAACTGAAAAGAAGGGAATGCTTCCTAACTCATTTCATGAGGCCAACACAACCTTGCTATTCAAACTTGAGAAATCATTACAAGACAATTAAAGACCAACACCAGGAACACAGATACAAAAATCCTCACCACATATCAGCAAATCAAAAGCATATGTATATATAAGTGTGCAGGTGTGTGTATATCTTCCAGTGGAGTTTATCCCAGACAAAAAATGTTGGTTTAAGATTAGGAATTTTATGTAATTAATCACATTAAGATCATATTAAGAGAATGAAGGGGAAAATCATATCTTAATAGATGCAGAAAATCATTAGATAAAATTCTACACTACTTCATGATTAAAATGCTCAGCACACCAGTAATGAACTTATTCAGTTGATAAATGGCATCCACAAAAAGTACCTACAACTCACATCATAATAAATAATGACACATTCAATGTTTTAACCCTGATATTGGGAACTAGGCAAGGATGTCTGTTCTCACCATTTCTATTTTACATTGTACTTGAGGTCCTAGTCAGTGAAATAAAACATGAAAAACTAAATAAAAAGCATAAATAGTAAAAGGGAAGAAGTAAAACTGTATTTGCAGTCAACATGATTTTCTCCATAGAAAAACCTAAGAAAGCCACAACACACCTTTAAAAATGAATAAACTAAGCAAGGTCATAGGATGTGAGAGTCTCCTGATTTCTTACTAACCTTAATACTCCAATCCCAGGCCATAGTTAAAATTCTTTATACTACATTTTCCCTGTTCATCTCACTGTGCAGTTTCTGTCTCCTGGTTGGATATTTACTGATACAACTGTCAGGGGAAAAAACTACTCTTGCCCTCTACCTCACTATATACAAGAAATTAATTTGAATTATACTGTAGATGTAAAGAGAAAAGCTAAAAATATAACGTATCCAGAAGAAATTATTGGAGGAAATCACTGTGACCTTGTGGTAGGCAAAGAATTCTTAACTAGGACACAAAAATCACTAACTATAAAAGTTGATAAATTGGACTTCGCCAAAATTAAAAAATGTCTGCTCTATAAAAGACATCCTTAGGAAAGTAGAGGCAACCATGCAGGAAAGGGTTAACTCTACATGCCTGGTTTGCTCGTGCCCTGCACATTCCCAAGAAAGGCATATTTCCAGAACTGGCCCCTGGATAGCTCCTGGGCACTGAGCTCCTAGAATGTTCTGTTGGATGAGAAGAGTGCTTTTGCAAGCCTGAGGCCTGGAGCCACCCTGTGCCAGATTGTCCAGATAGCTTACACTAACAGTGTGATTCATGGTGAACACCTACTTCCCATCTGGGGGTCTGGAGCTTTAGTAACTGAGGTCAGCCATGCAGCACCATATGCCTACATGGCTGACCTCCAATAAAAAAAACACTGGACACCTAGACTTGGGTAAGCTTCCATGGTTGGTGACACTTTGCACGTCACACACTACTGCCCGGGAAATTAGGTACCTGCCTTGCCACTCCACTGGGAGGGGACACGTGGAAGGTTGTGCATGGTTTCTTCTAGACTTTGCCCCATGCACCTTTCCTTGTGCTGATTTTACTGCGCATTCTTTTGGTGTAATAGGCACTAACCATGAGGCAGTAACTTCTGAGTCCTGTGAGAGCCCTTCTAGTGGAACATCAAGCCTGACGGTGGCCCTGGGGATCCTTGAGACAGCAAGCCACAGACAGCAAGCCCTCGATATGTGGTAATGCAGACGTAATACATATAGACATACAAACACAGCAGTACAGAACACATACAGGGTAACATGAGCATATACACATATAGCACATACATGATAAGGTCTTACATCCAGAATATAGAAAGAGTTCTTAGAGCTCAAAAACAAGAGATCAACCAACCCAGGAAAAAATGGGCAAGGGACTTAGGCCTTCACAAAATGAGATATAAAAATGATGAAAAGCATATGAAAATATGCTCACCATCATAGCCATTGGGAAAATCCAAATGAAAGACATCGTGAGTCAGCACCATGCCATTAGAAGGGCTAAGATTAAAAAGACTGACAATACCAAGTGTTGGCAAAGATCTGGAGCAAACACAACTCTTGCACATTGTTAGTCGGAATGTAAAATGGATCAGCCACTTTGGAAGTTTCAGAGTTTTTTTACAAAGTTAAATATATACCTGTCATATGAGCCACCAGCCGTTCCACTACTAGCTGTTTGCCCAAGAGAAATAAAATATATGTCCACAGAAAGGCTTGTATGCAAATGACCACAGCAGCTTTACTCATAAAAGCTAAAAACTAGAAGTTACTCAAATGCCCACTGGCAGGTGAACGAATATACAAACAGTGGTATGTTCACACAAGGAGTAACACAGCAATAAAAATGTATAAACTGCTAATACACACATGATATGGAAGAATCTCGGAGACATTTAGTTCAATGAAAATTTTTAAAAAGCCAGATGAAAAATGGTACATATAATATGGTTGAATTTCATGAATTTTGTTTTCTTTCTTTTTTTTAAGATTTTATTATTTATTTGACAGACAGCGAGCGAGCACAAGCAGGGGGAGTGGCAGGCAGAGGGAGAGGGAGAAGCAGGCTTCCTGCTGAGCAGGGAGCCCGATGTGGGGCTCGATCCCAGGACCCTGGGGTCATGACCTAAGCCAAAGGCAGCTGGTTAACCGACTGAACCACCCAGGTGCCCCTCTTTTTTTATTTTTTTCTTTTTAATTGAAGTATAGTTGACACACAATCCGTGAAGTTCTAAAGCAAGTTCTATGATGATAGACATCAGCCCAGTGGTTGCTTGAAGTGAGGAACACTAGGAATTGACTACAGAGAGGCATAAAGGAACTTCTTGGGATGTTACAAATGTTCCCTGTCTTAATTGGGATGGTAGGTACACAGATTTATACACCACATTCCATCACATCCCATTTTATTGTATCTAAGTTATATGGCATTAAGTTGATTAAAAAGAAACTAGCTTCATGGGCACCTGGGTGGCTCAAGTCGGTTAAGCATCCAACTCTTGGTTTCGGCTCAGGTCATGATCTCAGGGTCATGGGCTCTAGAGTCTGCTTGAGATTCTCTCTCTCCCTCTCCCCCCATTCATGCTTTCTTTCTAAAATAAATAAATCTTAAAAAAAAAAAAAGTGACGAGACAAACCACTTGGGTACATGGGTATCTGGGAGAAAAGTGTTCCCGGCAGAGGGACTATCATGTGGAAGCATGCCTAGTGAGTTCCAGATACAGCAGAGAGGCGGGTGTGGCCGGAGCAGAGGGAGGGAGGGAGCGACCCCAGATGAGGCTGGAACTCAGAACCGGAGACCAGATGGCACAGGACCTCACAGGCCATGGTGAGGCTCATTCTGGAACAGGATCATCCTGCTGCTAGAGCAGAACCAGTAGAAGCAGGGAGACCAGGGAGGGGCTATTCCAACAATCCAGGGAGAGATGGTATCGGGCAGGGGAGAAGCTGAGAAGGGACAGAGTCTGGATACCTTGTGAAGAAAGTTTGCTTTTGGCTTTTGGCTCGGGGTGGCAAAGGTGGAACTTTCTTCGGTCGTCCCAAATCCGGGTTCATCCGACACCAGCCACCTCCGCCGTGCCGCCTAAGCTCGACCCCAACGAGATCAAAGTCGTGTACCTGAGGTGCACTGGTGGCGAAGTCGGTGCCACGTCTGCCCTGGCCCTGAAGATCGGCCCGCTGGGTCTGTCTCCAAAAAAGGTTGGTGATGACATCGCCAAGGCAACCGGTGATTGGAAGGATCTAAGGATTACAGTGAAACCGACCATTCAGAACAGACAGGCCCAGATTGAAGTGGTACCTTCTGCCTCTGCCCTGGTTATCAAAGCCCTCAAGGAACCACCAAGAGACAGAAAGAAGCAGAAAAACATTAAGCACAGTGGAAATATCACTTTTGATGATATTGGCAATATTGCCCGACGGATGTGACACCGATCTATAGCCAGAGAACTCTCTGGAACCATTAAAGAAATCCTGGGGACTGCCCAGTCTGTGGGCTGCAGTGTTGACGGCCGCCACCCTCATGACATCACAGATGACATCAACAGTGGTGCGGTGGAACGCCCCGCTAGCTAACTACGAAGGAAAATGTTTCAATAAAGGATCATTTGACAACCAAAAAAAAAAAAAGAAAGAGTTTGACAGGGTTTCTAAAGGAATCAAATGTGGGATGTGAGAAACAAGGCAGAGTCAAGAAGTACTCCACGATTTTTGGACTGAGCCAACTGGAAGAAAGGAACGATCAACTGCTAAGATGGGAAAGAGTGCAGGGGGAGGGGGAGGTCTGTGCACAGCGCAGGAGTCCTTTTAGACATGTTAAGTCCCAGGGCATTAGCTATCCAAATGGAAACGCCGAGTGGGCAGTCAGGTAGTGAGCCCGGAGCTCAGAACAGACATCTAAGCGGGAGATACAAATGTGGGCATCAGCAGCCCATGGGTGGCAGTGAAAGCCACAAGGCTGGATGACGTTTCTCCAAAGTGAGGGCAGCTAGAGAAGAGGGGAGGCTTCTGAAGATCCAGCCCTGAGGCCCTCTAGTCTTGGGGAGAGAGGTCTCTCATCTTAGGGGGAGATGAGGACCCAGCAGTGGAGACTGCGGAGTTCCTGGAGAGGCAGCAGGAGAGCCAGGAGGGGCGCTGTCCCCCCGCCCAGAGAAGACAGTGCTGCAGATGAAGCAACACAGCATTCACTGGAGAACTTGACACGAACAGTTGGGGTACCACTGTAGGGGTGTAAGCCTGCTTAGGGTGGGTTCAAGACGGACCTGGAGGAGAGCAGTTAGGGACAGCAGACAGAAACAACTTTTTGGAGTTCTGGTATAAAGGCAAAAAAGAGGAACAGGGTGGTTGCTGGAAAGTGGGACAAGAGGGTTTTATTAACAGGGAGAGATCATACTTTCAAATTGGTAACTATCAACCTTACATCTGAGATCATTTTCGATCCTTGCTTAGTATTGATCCTATGTGAATGAATATGCCACTGGACTTACCAATCTCAAAGTATTACATTACGTAATTACTGAGATAATTAGCATAATCAGACTGGGAAAGCCCACGGGAATGTTTGCCAAAAAGGTAAGACGAGCTCTGTCTGGGACTCGGGGGTTAATATTTATCGTGCTTGTTTGGATTTTCCAACACTTCCCCAGCACGTGTGCATTACTTGTACTGGATGATTCTTTACAATAAAGCAGAGATAGTCTCAGCATGACTCATGAGACCCTCCTCATGGCCTATGTAGTTGCCCAGACACTGTCACTGTCTTTGGATATGCACAGGCTATTCCCTCTGCCTGTGGGCCTACTGTATGCCAGGCCCAGCCCCAGCCGCTTCTCCCATTGGTCACTCAGGACCACGGCCCTGAGGGCAGGCCCCCCAACACAGGGCCCCACACAAGTGCTCAGGGGACGGATGCATAGCTAGATGGTCTCCTGTTATCCACGTTTTGGACCACTGCTCCAAATACCTGGAAGAACTTCTGACTCTGAGCTCCTGACTCAAGCACCCCAGGCAGAAGGAAGAGAAACCCCAGGCAGGGGTGTTAGGAGCAGGCTTCTCAGAGATGCCCTTCCTGGACCAGGGGAGCCTGTCAGAACCCCAACTCAAGAAAGGAGACCCATCAGGGCATGAAAAGGCCCAGGCGACCCAGTGTTCTGTGGGCTCCCAGGGTCTTTTCAACTTTTGTTCGCACTAACACCTTAATCATTATTTTACTAATGTTTTTTAAATTTTTAAAAATCGTGGTAAAGATACGCGTAACAGAAAAATTCACCATTTTAACCATTTCTAAGTACAGTTCAGTAGTGTTAAGTATATTCACATTGCTGTGCAACCAATCTCCAGAACTTTTCATCTCGCAAAACTGAAACTCTGCACCCGTTTAACAACAGCTTTCCGCACACCCTCCCCCGGCCCCTGACAACCACCATTCCACTATGAATTTGACTACTCTAAGGACTTTATATAAGTGGACTCATACACTATTTGTTGAGATGGGGCTTATTTCAGTTAGCATAATGTCTTGGAGCTTCATCCATGTCGTACCATGTGCCAAAACTTCCTTTTTTAAGGCTGAACACCATCGTGCCTTGTATGGATATACCGGTTTGCTTGGCCGTTCATTTGTGGCTGGACGCACGGGTTGCTTCCACCTCTTGCTATTGTGACTGGTGCTGCTATAAACCTGGTGTGCAAGTATCTCTTTCAGATCCTGATTTCAGTTCTTTCGGATACATACCCAGAGATTATATGGTGGTTCTAGTTTTAATTTTTTTAAGAAAAGTTGAACTTCCATACTGTTTTCCACAGTGGCTGCACCATTTTACATTCTCACCAACAGTGTAAAGGTCCCAATTTCTCCACATCCACACTAACGTGTTATTTTTTGGGTTTTTTGTTTTTGTTTTTGATTTATAATAGCCATCCTAATGGGTGTGTGGTTATCTTTAAAAGATTTTGATTGTGAAACACACATACAGTGCGTGCAAGAACCTTACACTGGACCGGACAGTTGTATAGAGAACATCCATGGAATTCTTGACACAGGTCATGAAATAAATACTAATGGTGTCCCCGAAACAGCCCCTGCCTTCTCTATTTCTCTTATCATCTCTCTCCCTCACCTCCCTACACTCCCCAGCTAAACACGCTTCTGGCTTTTACAGTAATACCTTCCTGCTTAACTTTACAGTTTTACCACAACCTTGCACCCATAAACAACAGTTTCTATTTTGCCAGTGTTTGACCTTGGTATAAACGAAATCGTCTTGTGTGTTACTCTTTTGCTTAACTTTGGGTAGGTAAGATTCATCAACGTTCATACAGCTCTCATTTCTGGGTTTTCCGTATAGAATTTCACAGCAGGAAAATTCACCTTCAGTCTCTTCCAATACAAATCCACAGACAGAGAGTGACGCTGTACCTGTCTCCTGGGGCTTCCAGGCAGGGGTCTCCATGGCGCCGCCACTCGGCAGCATTCCCCGGAGGCGTGGGCAGCTCTGCAGCCTCCTGGGGCTCAGCGACAGCCTGCAGGGGAGCCCCGGGGGGTCGCACACGCAGTCCCGGCTGCACAATCACGCACGCGGAGCCTCCTGCGCCCCCCCTCAAGGTCGGGGTCAGGCAGGCTCAGCAAGCGCCCCACACCCCAGGCGGCGCCCACGCCCCATCACTCGGGCCCCACACACTCAGGCCGGCTTCGGGCTCAGCTGCTGTGAACTAGAGGGCGCGGAGCCCGGCCTCCAAGACAGGTCCCGGGGCTGACCGCCCTCCCAAAAGAGCCCAGCGACAGCCACAAAAGAGCAGCCCAAAAACAGCCGTGGGAAGGTGCGCCTGCGCGGACTTAGCGCGAACTACAACTCCCGGGAGGCTTTGCGCTGCGCAGACAGCGGACTCCATTTCCCAGATGCTCTGACCACCGACCAAGAGGAGCTTGTAGCACAGCTTTCTGGGAAGTGTAGTTCCAGTGTCAGGCTGGACTACTGCGTGTGTGTCTAATTGCAGGGATGTCCAGAAGATGGTGCCCAGGAACGTGGAATGATTCTGTCAGTTCGTCCACGTCTCCAGGTGGATTCGGGTGGGTCCCGGTCCATATCCACCTTTGCAGAAAAGGCTCATGCACCTCCTGCCCTAAGAATACTAGTGGTGGTGCGTTTTACCAGGCTTCCTGCCCCTGCTGCCCCTAACCTGAGGTCGCAAGGAGGGCAGGGGAAGGGGTAGGGAAATCCTCAGCCCCGCTCTCAGGCCCAGTGATCCTGATGCTGGTCCCTCCTCACGAGAGGGGAAGGAGGGTCTGGTCCAGCCTTGACACAGTGCTCGAACAATTTCACCCTTCTTGACTTGAATCCCAGGTTCAGCTTTGGCCCCAAGCTGTACCCAGCCAGCACCAGCACAACCCTGCTGTGGTTGCTGGCCTCCAGAATGGCCGCTGTAAAGCTCGTCTCCTGGTAGGGACATCTTTGTGTAATACTTCCAAACTGAGTACGGATGACTTGTGTAACAGAAATAATGTTGGGGATATACTGGTGTGTGAATTGTGAAGCTAGGTCACGAAAGACATTGATTGAAGCTTCAGCCTTGCTGTCTTGGATCACTCACTCTCGGGGAAGCCAACACCACATCTTAAGTATACTTGAGCAATCTGGAGAGTTCCACATGGGAGGAAACTTGGGCCACCTGCCTACAGCCAGCAGCAACTGCCACCCACAGAAGGATTGATCTTGAAAGTGGACCCCCCAGCCCTCATGACATTTTAACTGCAAACTTATAAAAGATCTCGAGCCAGAGCAAGCCAAGAATAGCCAGACGTGAGGTACAAGAATATAAGTTTATTGTTTTAAGTCACCAATTCAGGGGTAATTTGTTGTACAGCAATAGATAACAAGTACAGGTAAAAGTAGTATATATAATTAAAGCAGATAACTAAATCCAGTGTTTAGAAATAGGATGCTATGGCCTCAAAAACTGGATTGTGGGAGAAGTTTTGGAACCAGCAAAGAGCAGAAGCTAAAAGGACTTTGAGAAGAGTGGTAATGAAAGTATAATTGCCTTTGAAGGATCTATTTAGAAGAAGTCTGATGGCCTTGAAGGATACTTCAGATGATGGGGTGCCTGGGGGGCTCAGTCAGAAGATCGTGTGACTCTTGATCTTGGGGTCGTGAGTTCGAGCCCCATGTTGGGGGTAGAAATTACTTAAATAAATAAATATTTTTTAAAAGGATACTTTGGATGAGAGCTTAAAGGAAATGGAGGAAAATGTTGGACATTGGAGAGATGGGAGTCCTTGCTGCATAGTGGCAGAAAGTTTAGCAATGCAGTCACCTGTAGTAACATGGAAAGCAGAAAAGGTACCTAACAAACTGGGTGATCTAGCTAAGGAAATTTCCCGACAGAGTGTTGAAGGTGCTTCCTGGCTTCTTGCTGCTCATAGGAACATAGGAGAGGGGAGAAATTCACCATTAAACAAAAAGGAGTGAGGTATTGCTGCGTCTGAAAATTCCCAGGCTCTCCAGATGGCAAATGATGCTGAAATCAGGAAATGGTTTACAGGCAAAGATTAAATCTAGGGCACAGTCAGGAAAAATGCTATGAAGATGAAGTTGTATGAAAAGATGCTCAATATCATTAGCCATCAGGGAAATGCACAAAACTACCCTGAGGTACCACTTCACACCCCCTCCAGAATGGCTATAACCAAAAGAGGTAGTAACAAGTAGTGGCAAGGATGTGGAGCAATTGGTACCCTCATACATTGCTGTTGGGAATGTAAAATGGTACAAAAATGCCTTGGAAAACAGTCTGGCAGTACCTCAAAAGGCTGAAAACAGAGTTACCATATAACCCAGCAATTCCACTCTTAGGCATATACCTAAGATAAATGAAGACTTATGTCCACACAAAAACTTGTACATGAATGTTCATAGCTCTCCTATTCATAGTAGCCAAAAAGTGGCAACAACCCAAATGTCTACCAAATGATGAATGGATAAATAAAATGAGGAATAGCCATACAATGGAATATTGTCATTGTAAAAAGGGATAAAATATTGATACATGCTACAATATGGACGGATCTTGCAAATATTATAGTAAATGAAAGAATACAGTCATAAAAGACCACACATTGTATGGCTTCATCTATATAAAATGTCCAGAGTAGGCAAATCTATAGAGACAGAAAGTAGATTAGTGGTTACCTAGGGCTGAGAATCTGGGGAAAATAGGCAGTGATTGCTAATAATTCTGGGGGGGGGTAATTTGTTTGAGAGGTGATGAAAATATTCAAAATTGACTGTGATGATGGTTACACAACTCTGTGAATATACTAAAACCCATCAAATTGTTCCTTTTAAATGGGTGAATTATATGGACTGTGAGTTAAATCTTAATAAAGCTTTTAAATTAAAAAAAGAAATTATAGAATTATTTGTTAAGAACTGAGAAAAGTCTAAGTGTGGTGCCTCAGAAAGCTATTCAAACCAAAGAGCTTCTTAGAAGCATAAGTATGTTGTCTTTTGGACAACTCAGTGTAAGTCCACGGTAAAAAAGGGCTTATTTCAAAGAGATTTCTGGGTGTGGATTTTGTCCAATTGAGTAAACTCCAATAAGATTCACCAGAGACCTGCACTACTTTTAAGAGAATTATATTGGCAAAAGTGCTACCAGCTTGGACTAAAAGGGAGAGAGACAGTACGAAAGGAAAAGAGGCCTTCTAATGTTCAAATGTTTCTATAGGATGAGAATCAGACTGATAACACATAGGACTACACAGTTATAAGCACAAGAACCTTTCATGGAAAAGGAACAGTAACTCAGAGGGCTGAGCAAAATGCCATGAAGAATTATTCCTAGACCTTGAGCCTAATCAAAGAACTTGTAAGCCATGCATTTCTGGATTTCATAATGACTGTGGACCAGTGATTCCTGTGTATCTCCCATATCTGTCCCCCTTTTGAACAAGAACATCCAGTTATATTATGCCTGTCTCACCATGTATATTGGTGAGTAGTGGAGGGCAGTTGTGAGTTCACAATTCTTTGGAGCAAGAGCAACAGCCTTCATGGAGCTGAACTTGAGAAAATACTAATGTAGATCCACACGTGGACCTGATGTAGATGACAAGATTATAGAGTTTGAGCAGATGTTGTAATTGCATGACACTTTGGCAGACTCAGGAAAGCATGAGTGTATTTTGCACGTGGGAGAGATGTGAATCACTAGAGACTAGAGGTGGACTGTGGTTGCTATCTTATAAGATAGCCCCCTATGATGCTTACCTCCTGGTGCTCATGCCCTTGTATAGTCCCCTCCCATACTGATTAGAGCTGACGTCTACGGCCATACCACCCTGAACGTGCCCAATCTCGTCTGATTAGAGCTGACTTGTGTAACCAGTAGGATGTAGCAGAGATGACAATGTGTAGATTTTAAAGCTAGGTCATAAAAGGCATTATAGCTCAGCATTGCTCTCTTATATTATCCACTCTGAGAAAAGCCAGCTGCTATGTCACGAAAACCCTCAAGAAGCCCTATTGAGAAGACACAGTGAAGAGCTGAGGCTCCCTGCCAACAGCCAGCGTGGACTTGCCAACCATTAGTAAACCATCTTGCAAGGGGATCCTCCAGTCCCAGTCAAGCCTTCAGGTGAGTGCAGCCATGGTTGACATCTTAACTGAGACCCCAGGTTAGAACCACCCACCTAAGTCACTCTCCAATTTCTGATTCACAGAAACTGTGTGAAATAGTATCTGTTACTGTTTTAAGTCACTAAGTTTGGAGTTATTTGTTACACAGCTATAGATGATTAATACTCCTGCCAAGTGCAGGACCAATGTTAATCAGAAGCAACTGCCTGGATGGTGTGTGTGTGTGTGTGTGTTTGTCTAAGTATGGAAGGGTACCTGTGTGTGTGACAATCTGTGTGCACCTGTGAATGTGTGTGCCTTTGGTGTAACTGATCTATAGGTCTGTGTTTGTGAGAGTACCAGTCTATGCCAGTGAATGCCTTGTGTGTAACTGTGTGTGTGTTCGCGTGTGCATGCATGACTGATTGTGGGTTTCCCAGTGGGACTGTGTGTTTGTGGGTGCTGGGTGGTGGGTATAGTCTGTATGTCTTCATGTATTTGTGTTCTGTGTGAGTTTGTGTACCACTGCAGCCCTTGCAGATCTACCAGAATGATTGTGTATGCACACTGTGGCTCACGGTTCTCATCTGTGCTCTCTGGGGGCATGTGCTTCCATGTGACACTGTAAGCACTTCCCTATTTACAGGACAGAATGTGGGTCTGTGTGCTGGCCGCTATCTCACAGTCTGGTCTGTCGGGGGGGGGGGGTTGTGACTGTGTGAGCATGCATCTGCGTACAAGTGACATCATCTCCTGCAGGTCTGGGCCACGTGTAACTCTGTGAGCTTCTACTTGTGACTTCTATCTCATGGTCTGTACACACATGCACCTGAGTGTTATCTGATGGCTCCTGTCTCACAGTTCTGGTTTGCGTCTCCCTGTGTGCGTGTGTGTGTGTGTACATGTGTGTGCTTGGTGGGTGAGTGTGGAGAACGCAGATCGTGTGACCTCTGAGTGAGAAAGATAAGACTCTAGAGACACCTGCCAGGTCCTGAGGGATCCTGGCTGTTGACCTACTCTTTGTTCCCATCCTCAAGGGTAGGAGTGGGTCCATTTGTCTTTTCCCAGAAAATCAGGTCCTTTGCTTGAGACCACCCAGAACAGGAGGGAAGGTGCCCTCAGGAAGCCCCAGCTGCTGCCCTTGACCCTGGGCTTTTCTTCTGATGGCATTGGGGGTGAGTTATGAGGGGAAGAGTCTGCAGAGGTACATAACTGCCCCTGCCTCCCTATCCTGGATAGAAACGTGGCCACCCTGAGGATCTGCCACACACATGAAAGGGTGAGACGTCTGCTGGTTTTTTTTCTGGGAACGGCCATGGCAAGATGTGGGGACTCTGGGCACAGAAATAAGGACATGGGTAGGGTGCACCAGGGGGCCAGTACTGCCCACTGCTCACTTGGTGGGGACACAAGGCCAGTGTGCCAGGCACTAGGGGCTGTCCAGCTAGAAGGAAGAAGCCAAATGATTGTGCCATCCTGGGACAGGAGGGGCCATATAATCAAGAGACCTGGGACTAAGGCCCTTGCTTTGCTGACCAAGGACAAGTGAAGTTCAGTGAGGGTGTCAGAAGCACATTTTTTGCATTTCTCCCTGGAGTCCTTTAAGCATCAGGGCCAGGACATGATGGTGAGGGGCAGGCAGGTCTCCAGGCAGTTCCTGCTTTCAGCTGCCTTTCCATGAGTCCTATGGACCTGAACACTTTGGGATAAGCCCCAGGTGAGAGGGCTCCTCCCTGGGCTCAGCCTCTACTCCCCTTCTCCCTGGGAGCAACTTGAGAACAAAGAAAGAGAGACAGAGAGAAGGAGAAGAAGAAGAAAAAAGGAAGGAAGGAAGGAAGGAAGGGAGGGAGGAAGGAAGATTGGACAATAAGGTTATTTACCTCAGACATACGGGAAAGACCCAAAAAAAGTGATTATCAGCCAACAATGCCTATTTTTATTTCTTCCTGATCAAAAATATGCCCACCCATCTGGATGACTGACATACGTCAGAGTGCCTTCCCTGCCAGAGGTCCCCCCTTGCCTGGCCTTGGCTTTGGGGGCCAAAGGCAGCCAGGTCTGGTTCCCAAGCTAATCCCCCTTGGGCTGGGAATTCTGATGGGAGCAGCCAGTGTGCCCAGTTGGACTGAGGGTCCTAGAGGACTGCGGGGCCAGGAGTCATTAGACGCTCCCACAGGAGGGCACTTGGAGGAGGAGGACCTGCGCAGTCCTAGAGAGAGCAGGTCAGCACAGTCCTAATTCCTGCAGGCCCCTTTCTCAGCTCCAGCCCCCAGGCACCTTGGCTCTACTTCCTGCCTCTGAATTCTGTGAGCCTCTCTTGAACCCCACAGTAAACTGTGTCTGTCTTAAACTAGCCTGAGACCCAAAGAGCTCTGTGGGTGATTACCGGTAAGACAGCTACTAACATTTCCTCCTATCTCCGCAAGTACAGGCTACATCTCCCTGCAGGAGGGCGTTCTGTTGCTAGAAGAAAACCACCCCAAATTCAGTGATGTAAAACTACCATTTTATTGTGTTCATGGGTCCTGTGAGCCAGGAATTAAGATGGGGCATGGGGGCTCATCTCTGCTCCACAGTGAGCAGACTGAGGTCTCAGCCAGGTAGACTGTCAGAGTTCGAGGTGACTTCATGGTTGAGGGTTGGAACTATCTGGAGGCTTTATCACTGGCATGGCTGGCAGCTGGGTGGGAAGACTCAAAGATGGCATTCAGCCTGGACTTAACCTGAGAACCTAATCACGGTCTCTTCATGTGGTGTGGGCTCCTCCCAGCATGGTGGCCAGGTTCTGCGGAGTGTTCTGCAAGAAAGCAATGTCCCAAGAAGCCACACAGACTTTTATGAATCGGTCTTGGGAGCCACACAGCATCACTCCCACAATAGTCTGTTGGTCAAAGCAGTCACGGACCATCCCAGATTCAAAGGGAGGGGGCATAGAGTCCACCTCTCAGTGCGACGTTTGTCAGAAAGTTTGTGGTCATTTTTAAAAACCACCACAGTTTACTCTCTGACCAAAAAGTATTTACATTCATTCTTCCCGCATGCAAAATACACTCACCCCTTGCAAGCCCCAACCCCGTCTTTTTTTTTTAAATTTTATTATGTTATATTAGTCACCATACAGTACATCATTAGTTTTTGATGTGGTGATCCACGATCCATTGTTTTCGTATAACACCCAGTGCTCCATCCAGTACATGCCCTCCTTAATACCCATCACCGGGCTAACCCATACCCCCACCCCCCTCCCCTCTAAAATCCTGTTTGTTTCTCAGAGTCCATAGTCTCTCATGGTTCATCTCTCCCTCTGATTCCCCCCCTTCATTTTTCTCGTCCTTCGCCTAATGCCCTCCATGCTATTCCTTATGTTCCACAAATAAGTGAAACCATATGATAATTGACTTTCTCTGCTTGACTTATTTCACTTAGCATAATCTCCTCCAGTCCCATCCATGTTGATGTAAAAGTTGGGTATTCATCCTTTCTGATGGCTGAGTAATATTCCATTGTATATATGGACCACATCTTCTTTATCCATTCATCTGTTGAAGGGCATCTTGGCTCTTTCCACAGTTTGGCTATTGCGGACATTGCTGCTATGAACATTGGGGTGCATATGGCCCTTCTTGTCACTACATCTGTGTCTTTGGGGTAAATACCCAGGAGTGCAATTGCTGGGTCATAGGGTAGCTCTATTTTTAAATTTTTGAGGCACCTCCACACTGTTTTCCAAAGTGGCTGTACCAACTTGCATTCCCACCAACAGTGTAAGAGGTTTCCCCTTTCTCCACAACCTCTCCAACATTTGTTGTTTCTTTCCCTGTCCATTTTTGCATTCTAACTGGTGTTAGGTGGTATCTCAATGTGGTTTTGATTTGAATTTCCCTGATCGCTAATGATGATGAACATTTTTTCATGTGTCTGTTAGCCATTTGTATGTCTTCTTTGGAGAAGTGTCTTTTCATATCTTCTGCCCATTTTTTGACTTGATTATTTGTTTTTTGGGTGTTGAGTTTGAGAAGTTCTTTATAGATCTTGGATTCCAGCCCTTTATCTGTAGTGTCATTTGCAAATATCTTCTCCCATTCTGTGGGTTGCCTCTTTGTTTTGTTGACTGTTTCCTTTGCTGTGCAGAAGCTTTTTATCTTGATGAAGTCCCCAAAGTTCATTTTTGCTTTTGTTTCATTAGCTTTTGGAGATGTATCTTGAAAGAAGTTGCTGTGGGCGATGTCAAAGAGGTTACTGCCTATGTTCTCCTGTAGGATTTTGATGGATTCCTGTCTCACATTGAGGATGTACAACTTTCAATTTCATCATTACTAGTGCAATCCTATTCTCAACACATGAAGCAAAATCATGTGGGACTCCATAGTTATATGTAAACAATATTTGTCACCTTCAGCAGCCATCTGTCAAATAAAAGGAGAATGAAGAGGGAAAATGAAGTTCTGTCCTGAAACAGAAATCTGAATATCTGAGAACAAAATTGCATCTGTTTCCATAGTTGAATCAAAGCTCTTTGATTCCATTAAGATAATCCATAGAGTGCACAGCTTCCAACCCCAGACCTTTCTGTTATCTATACCACCAGGTACAATAATTATTCCTGAATAAATCAGAGTCAGGAAAGTGGTAAATCAGGAGACCTGTTGTTTTACAACAATTAAATGGAAAAAAAAATCAGAGGAATCTGAATAGGAAACTTAACAGGCCAAGTCTTATTCGGTTGGCTTCCTGACCTGCATTTCCATCTCTTTTGGGAATTGCTGCTCCTTGTTCTTAGATGCTGCCCGCACACCCCACATCAGCCCCTACCCCCAGCTTGGGCAGCAGCTGGGTGGGGAGGTCCCTGCAAGAGAGCCCCTTGGTGTGGTCTGTGCACATGGCCACTCATTCTTGGCCAAATACTTCTTTGCATTCTGTTTAATGCCTTCACTCGCATCTAAGTGACACCGTTTGCATTTTTTATGCTTGCTCTGGGGATTACAGTATGCGGCTTTTACGTATCAGAATCTACTTAGAGTTAATAGTGTACTAGTTTAATAAATGTCCAATTTTAAAATCCTTACCTCAGGGCAGTTCCATGTTCCTCCTTCTGTCCTTTGTGCTCTTGTCATAGATTTTATATCTACCCATGTTAGTACCCCCACAGTACAGTGTGAAGTTTTGCCTTAAGTAGTCTCAGGTCTTTGCAACAAATGAAGAGGGAAAAGTTGTTAGTATGTATTTGGGGACAGATGCTTTGAGTCTCTGAGGATTCACTGTTTCTCTTTTGAGTTCACTGCACTGTTTGCTTCCACCAGTGAATGTGGCAGGAGGTAGGCCACATGACTTATTTTACAAATCAGTATTGCTGCAGGCATTTAAAAATACTGTATGAGGTGGTCTATCCCGAATTACAAAAGAATTACTGTTCATCAACTGTTAATGAGTTGCTTGGTAGGCACTCAGTTTTTACAGGAACAACCTTCAGCAGGGTGTTTGGAAAGTGCCGGGGCCTCAGTGTCCCTGAAGCAGCACTCCAGTCCCCAGAGCCTACCCTGGAAGTAGAGCAGCACCATCCTGGAAAGATGCATCTGACACTGCAGCCCCAAGGGTAGCCCTAGGGACTTCTCCCGCACTAACTTCTCAGCCAGGGCGCTGCCTCTGTTCAAGGCCAAGAGGGGTGCATTTCACCGTGGCTGCCCTCCAGCGCAGGAGTTGGCTGTCAAGGTTTATAAGGTCTTGTCTGGGGCAGTAATGGGGAAAGAAATGGTCTTTAGCAAAGAACTGGGTGCATCAGCCCAAAGTCAGCTTCATTATTGGTAGTCTGGTCTCCAGCAGAATGTTCTAGGCCCCAGGGCTGCAGTGGAAAATTTCACCAGAAGGATTCAAGTCATTCCTACTACAATTTCTTGAACGTCAACAGGAATTAAGCAGGGGGTGCCAGAATACCATAAATACACCACCATCAGCAATGATTCAAACGTACAAAGTCACAGTGTTGAAAACATGTAGGCTGAGTATATTTCAGAGTTGTGATGGACCAGAGGGATCCACTGGGGGGACATTGGGGGTGGAGGCTGTCCATGGTCACGTAGGAGCTCTTGGGATCAGACCACAGACAGAACCTGCGTTTTCTGAATCTCAAGCTGTTCCTCCTTCATTGCATAACATCATCAATGAAGAAACTGATTCAAGGCCTCTAATCGATTGTTGAAATAGGTAGGTGGCTTCCTTTATTTATATCATTTATGCTCAGAACTCATGGGTCCGCAGTGTTACTCTTCACTACCACACTCTTATTCTCTGGACCCTCATTCTCCAATAGCTGTGGGAGGGACTGGGGGAGGGAGAGGAAGGGAGACTGAGCGGTATCCTGTGAAAATGAATATAGTTTCCCTTATCATGAAAGATGAAGAAACCAAAAAGAGAGTCTTCCCCATTGGTTCTCTCACAGCTTGGGGGAGGCAGGTATTAGTTCACACTGGGTAACACTTGTTATATAAGCAGATGTCTGATTGAACAGCAACAAAAATACAAGGTATGTACATGCAGTTGAAGACCTGATAAGATCAGTTGGTTAAGGTGACATACAAAGAGTAGCCTGAATTTCAAACCTTTTTTCTGTTTGGGAAGAGATTGTTGCTCTCCACTGCCTGATCGTCGAAGGGGTAAAATTTCTGCAAATGCTGGGACAGGTCCGTGTACAAACCAGGAGGCGGTGTGTGATGTCAGGAATGCCCAGGATACCGTCCTTGCCCACAGGACCCCGGAAAGTGGGGATCCACACAGGTGAGTGTCCGTGCGGGTTTAGTGGTCTCTCCTCCCCAGACTCAAGTGAGGTGGGCTGTGGTCAGTCCCTCCAGAGTCAAGGATGAGAAAGGAGAAAAGGAGGAAGTGGCTGGCTCAGAGCCGCCCTGTGCAGTGATGTGGTTGTGCACTGCCAGGCCTTCGGGCCATCTGCACCGTCTCCCGTGGGGTCTTTCTATGCGTTTCTTCTCTTCATCGAGCCGCTTTGCCAACTAGGTAGATTTCTCATTAAGTGATAGAAGAAATGTGGAGTAATAGCCGTGGCCACATGAGCACAGTGCCGGTTAAACGAAAGATGAGACACAATGTGAGGTTCTTTTCCTAACTTGCTTTGCTCGGGGCTGGGCATGAACTCCGCCCAGTGTTACAAGGGCACAGTTGCCCTGGAACGTGTGGCTTGAGACGTGGCTGTGGCGGGAGAGTCAGGGCTGAGGTCAGCTCTGGCGAGCTGCACCTGTGAGCAGCCGGGGCCGCTTTTCCATGACCCAGATCATGCTTTTCCGAATCCGTTCAGTGTGCCCTGTGTGGAATGCCCTGGACACAGGGTTTGGCTACACCGTGCTTAGCTGCACTCGTTAGTTGAATTCTTAGAAGAGCCTTTGGTTGGTTGCCAATGCCAAGTGCTCGTGGTTTCTAAACCCAAATGGTGCTTCTTGACACCAGTCCACACCAGGACTCCTCCGTGCACCGCACTCAGGGCTCTGAGCTTCTGGTGACACCCGCACTGGGAGACACACGGATGCAGCCGCTGTGAGCGCTCCCTCGGGGCCTCCCTGGGGCTGATGTGCCCCAGACCCAGGATTCTAAGGGGAGAGGAGGGACGGGGCTGTTTGTTGTTCCTGAAACTCAAAGTCTTAACAACGGTGGTTGAGGAGAGAGAAGCAGGAGTCTGGCCATTTCCTGGATACCCCCAGGCCGGTACAGGGTTGTCCTGCTGGTGGCAGAGTGGGGGAAATGGCCCGGGCCCGTGTTAATGATTTGCTTGCAGGAAATGGAAAGTGGATCCTCCTCACAGCCTGTCTGCCTTGCTCTAGAATTTGTGAGACACCATCCAGAGCAAATGTCCTTTCTGTCACTGCGAGGTAACCTGGGCCCTCCCCGGGACCAAGTACCCAGTCACCAGAGGGAACGGGGCAGGGGAAGCTCTGCAGGGACTGTCACACAAACTACAAATGCTGCACCGACCAGGGCCCGCCACGGTCCTGTGGGTTTTGCCCGCTCTGCTTAGGAGGAGGGAGGGGGATCTGTGTGCATCTTTGAAACTGTCACAATATACTGAGAAGCAGCCTGACAGAACTGTCATCCCCATTAATACCACATGACAGATTGTGAAAAGTGGTCTTCCGGTGCCTCCCTGACACGGGGTGGTGCGAGGGTCTTCATGTCTGCCAACTGGATGCTTAATGTATGCTTTTATATTCACTTTCATTAATTATCAGTGGCATTTAAAATCTGTGTATATTTTGATTACATGTTTGGATTTTTTTAAACCGTCTCTTCTTGACATTTTACCACTACGGTGTCGATTACTCCCTTACTCGTTACTAACACATGAGTGCAAAGGTTTGGTCATTTGCCTTTCATCTTTATGGATGGTGCTTCATCATTAAGAAAAGTAACCACTGAAATAGTTTCACCATAAAGCATTAATGTTGGTCCCTTCCTAAATAAGGGGACAGTTTTCCATGGAAAGCCTGAAAATGTAGGCACAAAGTCTCCCTAGTAGTTGGTCTTTAGGAACCTGGTGCTTGAGCTCTGGGATGGTCAATACATGCTAGGATCAACCGTCAGAAATTCTTGTGTCTTGTGCTTCTCAGCAGCCCGGTGATCCCCACAATCCCCAAACTGGAGGCTGCTCACAGCTGAAGGTGGCCCCTGTGCAGGGAGGCAGGCAAAGCAGGAGGGATCCTGGCAGTCCCTGCCTCCAGACGGCAGAGGGGTGGCTCTCAGCATCCCCCTTGGGTGCACTTAGCGTCAGGGCACGAGAGATTAATAATGCCTCAGTCTGCAATTTCCTCAGCAGTGAGATTCAAGCTGGAAAGGGATTTGCTTCAAGGCCTCTGGCATGCAGTAGTAGGTCAGCGATCGATCTCCCTTCTCACCTCGAAAAAAAGAAGTCACAAGGTGATGAGATGCCCCAAAGCAGCTACTGTGCTCTGGGTCTTTAGAGAAGCCAAGTGGTATATATAAACATTCCTTCTCAACCCCAAAGGACGGCCCAAAACCGAAAAGAAACATACGAAAAAGTCAAAGCCATTTTTGATATGTGCTGCAACTCCTTAAGGTCTGCACCGGTGAGATACACGGGAGTACAGGGAACCAGATGCCTCCAGTGCTTGCTGACTCCTTCCACGGCAGGTCTCTCACTCGACATGGCCATCTCAGGAGGCAGGGCTGTGACAAAGGGAACATGTGATCTGTTCTCGGTGGAGAGCCAGCCTGACTGTGCTTTAGCTGAGCACAGGAACCCCAGTGGCGTAGTCGCAGAGGGGCACTGCCTCGCAGGGCTGCAAGCCAAGGCCAGAAGGGCAAGAGGGAGGCTTGGTTCCATCATTCCTGTCATGGACTTACTATGTCAGCGGCTAGCCTTCCCCAGCATGGTCTGGACACAGGTCATCATAGACCAGAGTTTGGGGCCTTGAGTGTGTCCTCCTCATCTGGTAAATAGAAATTAATCATTCCACAGAATGACTCAGCTGCTGCTTCTCCAGTGTGGCCCACACACTTTCCGAGAAGTACAGCAAGAGCTGAGCCAGGGCAGGCACCGTGTCTGAGCGGTGGCAGCCTCCACACTTTCACAGGGGGAATGGAATTGAACCCGAGGCTTTGGTCCAAAACCCTAGTCTCTTCCAGGCAGCCGTCCCTACAGAAAGCAGGGACTGGTAAGTAAGGGAAGAGGCAGGTGGGACAGATTGGAAATTCTTTGGTAAGGAGAAAAAAATAAATCCCCCAGGAAAATTGTCAGCCAGTTCCAAGTATCTTTGCATTTACCCTGCTCTTCCCTGAATAATTTCACAGCCATGTCCCAGGAGCCACTGTCCCTGTGGACCAGGACGGGCGTGGAAAGCCCTTGGCCGAGCCAACTTGCTGTGAACTCTTCCCCAAGGCCCCGCAGTGATGGATCCACAGGCTCATTCTGCCCGTCCCCTCGTGGCTGGCAGGAGGACGCCTTGGTAAGATTTGGGTGACAGCTCCTTTCCATCCTAGATGTTCGTGTTGTAACCAAAACTCAGGATGAAATGGTTTCAAGACTAAAAGCTTGTGTCCTTAATTATGTAATATGAGGTATAAGGAAGGAGGAGGAGGAGGTCTTTTCAGCACCTCTCAAATCATGCAAAATAGCCTGCTGTCCAAGGCCAACCCTGGGCATCTCTATTGTACCCAGTGGGGTCCGTCCCAGTTGGCCTGGAGGACAGGTGGCTGGCAGCGTCGTCCGCAGAACGTGGTCCTGCGCCGACCCAGTGTGCTCCAACATGAGTAACAAAACAGAAAGAAGATCAACGTTTTGAGAGGGAAAATGTTACAGATTAGATGAAAAACTTCCTAATCTTTTCACCAGGATAACCCCTGTTCAATGTCGCAGATGATAGGCATTCCTACACTAGGATAAAAGTGTGTTTGATTGTAGAAAATAGAGATTATACTTTACACCTTTAATTCCTACTTTTTAACTACCCTATGCTGTCATCATTTCCCAATTATTTGAAACAATTCAGAGCATAAATTTAAATCAAAGGATAGGTCATAAATGTATTTCACCTTTACCTATCGGACATTCGGGTCAATTCTCATGTAAATATCTATTTATTTTTGTATTTGTTTCATGAACATTGGCCTGCCTCACGAGATGCTGGGCAGGGAGGCTCCACGCACACTTCCCCGTGTATTCCAGGGGGGCGGCAGTGTTGGGAGGAAAAGTGCATTACATTTCGGGTCAGGACTGAAACATAGAGGCAGGAGGCGGAGGTAGGATTCAGATTGTTCTCATGGCACAGACACCTCCCGCAGGGACACCCACTGTGTCCCAGAGAAACATTGGCACAGGTGGATTTGAGAAAGTGAGGAAAGCTCTTGGTTCTGGGTTTCAGCACATTTTCTCTGAGTCGTGGGCAGGTGTCAGGTGTTCAGGGATCTCTCTCCCCAGGGAACCAACTACATTGCTGTCCTGGATCCATCACTCGGGACAGTCCCTTCATCTCTCTACATTTCCGTGCCCTCCACTGTAAACTATGGGTTACAGCCCCTGCTTCTCCCAGTGGTGCTGGTGTGGGGATTACAGGAGTAGATGATACATATTCTCGGTGAGCTGTAAGCATCATTCCCCTGTGCAGGATAAAGAGTGAGCTTCCATCCCCCATGCAGTGGAGCCATCCAAGTCCCATGTCTGGATTCACCCACTACCAGGTGTCTAGCTCACTCTGTAGGAAATCAGAACCTGACTACCTCCAGAGCAATGGTGAAGCATCAGTCCTTTACTATGTCCGAGGCTCTACTTGGAGGAAATCACTTTTGACGTCACAACAGCACACTAATGAATAGGAGGTATGGATATTTCCACATTTCAGAGCAGGAAACTGAGACACAGAGAGGTCTCAGTAACTCTCTCAGGTAGGGGTACCTTCTAAATGGGATGTGAATCCAGGCCATCGGGCGTGGTCACTGTGCTTTGCTGCGTTTCTATCACATCTCTGCTAAATCACAGTAGTTGCCCACAAAACCTGTCTGTGGGGGATTTCAGGGCACACCACACTGCAACATCTTCCTAAGTCCAACGTTGAAGGACAAATGTCTGCTAGACAGCTGGTGAGTAGGGGGAGCAGCAGGTTGAACTAGGAGTAAATTATGACTCCTGCCCCGATGGTCTTCTGCCAGCAAGGTGCCAACACTGCTCTCTCTCTCTATGCATTTCCCAGGACTCTGTGTGGAAGGAGAGAGGGAAGTTGTGGAGCCCCCCACAACCACTTTGGCTCCTTCCTCAGAAACATATAAAAGAGTCCACTTTTCTCTCCATAATCAGATGTTCCCAATCGGGAACACCGAGGAAGGTGCTGTGAAAATTTACTCATTACCTCAAGAATAGCTACTATGGTTTCTTCAGTGTTGTATACTTACGAGAAAACGACAAAGATGCTGCCTCACGTTTTCCATTTCATGTGAGCAAATTTAAATTTATTAAGTGCATCATTAGCATCACTACAGAAGTCAAGATGCATTTGTAACTCAACATCAGAAGTGCACTCAGGTAGGAAGCAGTGGGTCAGGGCTCCTGGGACAGTCGGGTGGACCCTGCCTCTACCTAGAGGTCAGCCTCTGTCCTGCCAGGGGCAATGAGGCGGAGCACCCACTTCAAGCCTGACTGTCCCTGTTGTTTCCCAGACCCACCCGGGCCGCCCTGCAATTGTCCATGCGCAGGATCACTTTGCAGAGTTTCTAGGCTCAGGGACAGGGAGCATCGCTGTGCTTGTCATTCATTTCCTCCTCCCAGCTCTTGCACTTCCTCTCTCTGCTGCCCATGAGCACCTCTCTTCCTAGCTCTTCCCCATCCCCTCCTTTTCTAATGCCCACCCTGAAGGATCTGGTCTCCTGTGGGCACTGAGGCCCTGCATCTGCGGTGTCCGGGAAACTTCTCTGCAGCCCTCCTTGGCCCCTTTCTAGCTAGCGTCGCCCTGGCCTCCGACCCTGGGTCTGCACCCTTGAGTCTGGGGAGCAGCCCTGAATAGCCCAGTGGGCAGCGGGGTTAGGACTCAGCAGGGAGGAGGAGCTCTGGGAATTGAGGATCTGCCTGGGGCCCCCAATCGGGTGTTTCCTGCCTGGGTGGCGCTGGTCATGCTCCAGGCTGCTTTTGCTTTCAGCTCTCAAGAAGCTTCCTTTCCATCGACTTAAGAGAATAAGTAAGAGGAAGCAGTTTGGAAGTCAGAACAAGAAGAGGAAATACCAGTGTGGTGAGGTTGGCATGAAAAGGGGAAGACAGCCTTGTGCCCGTGCTCTCCATCGCTTCCCTGATGGACTTGTTGTCACTTCAGGAAAATGTTCCAAAAACGTGGGGGGCCTGCTCTTGCGTGTGACCACAAAGTGGAGACAAGGGGGTGGTCGTGAGTAGACCACGGGTCAGACCCTCAGGAGCTCAGTCTCACATGTAAAGATGCTGGGGCAGAGGGACACAGATTGGCCTCCCTGCCGTTCCAGGCATTTCCTTTCAGCAAAACATCATGGCTTCGGATTCAGGCAGGGATTGACACATAGGGGTGGAAGCTGGGTCAGGCCAGTGCCCTTTTCTGGGCGGGAAATTTGGGGAAAGGAGGGAGGGGAACCCTGAATTCAGAAGTCGAGCACATAAGCTAGAGGACTCAGGGGGTTCAGGGATCTCTGTCCCCAGAAAACCAACTTCTTCTTTCTCCCTGACCCATCTGTCATTGCACTGTGCCTCTGGGCAAACCATTTAACCACTCTGCATTTCAGTGCCATGAACCACAAAACAGGGAGCATAGCCCCTAGCCCCTGCATCCAACAGGTATGATGGCGGAGGAGAGGATATGATGACAGATATTCTCCATGAGCGGTAATGCATCGTGCCCATGTAAATGCTGAAAGGCCACCTTCCCCCCCCCCCGCCCTGTAGCCATCGACGTTTCCTCTCTGGGGGGCAGTCACCCCTATATTTCTTTCAACGGTTCTATTTTTGGTGTATTTTCCAGGATCGTGGCTCAGGTTAGAAGAGGGAAAATATCAAAAAGGGTTCAAACCCGGGAGTCAGAGCAAAATCATCTACAGCCAAGAAATTCTCCTGGCTGTCCCCATCCGTGGTTCAGCAGCACCCACACGGGCATCTGGCTAAATGATGGGGGAGAGTCATGCAAATCACTTCCACTGACTACAACGTCGAATGTACTGTGGGTGTAAATCAGATCGTAGATTCAAGAGAGGGAAGTGCAGTTTGTGCAGCAGAGAGTGGATGTGGGGAGGAAGGAAGGAGCGGGGAGGGACAACTCAGAGCCCGTGCAGCTGCTTCTCATGCTCGCAAGGCCTTAGTCCAGACTGCACAGAGAATGGGTCAGATCTTTGTCTAGGAGACATGGGGGCTGAAAGACATCATGCATTAACCACTGAAGGGCCAGCCTGGGCAGCCCCCTCCTAGTTCATTAACTGTTTCACAAGCAAGTGTGGTCAGCTGAAGATGAAGCTATTTCTCTGAGCAACTGTCATATGTGCAGTTGGTTTGGAATGTTCTGGGTTCTGAGCCAGTTGGGAGTTAAGAAGACTACTGGTCATTCAGGGTGGTCACTGGCACCCTGGGAATTCTCACTGCAGGGCAGTTGAGAGAATCCAATTCTGGGGCTGCAGAGGCAAGTGAGGGGGAGCTAGAGACATATTTGTGTCCCCCCAATCCATCAGGGGTCTTCATTTGGGGAAAAGACATTGTATTGGTGTCAGGGACTGAAATGTAGAGCCAGGGGACTGCTCAGGAGTTGAGCCATTGTCTTGGGCCAGCACCCCCTTGGGGCACCAGCTGACTCCTTGTGACAGTGTTGGGCAGGTGGATGTGTACCTGGGACTGAGGACAGGGCTTGGTTCAGTGTGTGTGGGGTGACCTCATATCCGGGTGACTAGGGAACCATATCCTCTGCCGCAGAGCCCTCCCTCATCATCACTTTGACCCTGAGCACATCACTTAATCTCTCCAAATTTCCGTGCCCTGCACCATAAAGTATGGCCCCCATCCACTCTCCTGCCTACCCCACAGTGCTGATGTGAGCAGAATAAGAAATCACCATCTCTGCACTGTCGGAAGTCAAGTATTGAAGTCTCCAGCCGTTCCCGTTGAGGGTCTGTCCCACTCCTCAGTTATCTCCTTCCCTTTCATGTGTTTTGGAGTCCTCTCATTAAGTATGAAATGATCATAATTATCTCCTTGAAGAGTGGCCACTTTTAGTACTAGTCATTGTCCTTCTTTGTGTAAAAAATATCATAACCTTTGTCTTAGATTAACAAAACTGGCCTAGGTGTTATCTTAGATTAATATCTGCTTGGTGCCTAGTTTCCCATCATTTAACCCTCAACCTCTTTTTTCCTGGATGTAAAGGCTGACTCTTGTAGAGAGCACAGAGACCGCAGATTTTTAGCCCCACTGCAAAACTCTGCCTCTTAATGGAGGGTGTAATCCATGTCAATTTAAGTTAATTACTTTTCAAGTAGCATTGCAATCTGTCCTTTTTCCATTTGTTTTCTATGTGTGTTATATATTTTTTTGTTCTCACATGCCTCCATTACTGCTGTTCTTGATGTTATGTCCCAGAGTATTAACTAAATCCCCATGTTGTTGTTTTTCCTGTGTATTCTGGCTTATATTCTTAGTAGCTTTCCTGGGCATTACAATTAGTATCTTTATAACATTCTAATTGGATTAACACCAGATTAATTTCCAAGACATACAGAAACTTTAGTTGATCCATATCCCCTCCTTTTGCCATTATTGTCCTACATACTACATTTCTACATTTCGACAATGTAAGCTGATCAACACCAATTTATATTGACTTCATGTAGTGTCCTTGTAAATCAGAAGAAAATAATATTTTTTATTTAAATTCAATTAGCCAAGGTATAGTACATCATTGATTTTTGATATAATGTTCAATGATTCATTAGTTCAGCATTGAGTGTTCTTGTAAATCAGAAGAATATATTTTATGCACTTATCCCAGATACATTTTATGCACTTATACATTTTACTTGCTTGTATATTCATCTCTGTAACTATTTCTCCATGGAAAATTGAGTTACTCTGTTGTCTTTTTCTTTCCACTTGACAGACCCCCCCTAATGTTTCTTGCAGGGCTGTTGACAGCTGAGAGTTCTCTCAGGTTTTGCTTATCTGGGAATGTCTTGAAATGTCCTTCATTACTGAAGGAGGTCTGTGCTAGTTGCACATTTGTTGCTTGACAAATTTTCTCTTGCAGCAGCTTTCATGTGTCACCCTGCTGCCTCTGGCCTCTGTGGCTTCTGATGAAAATTAGTCATTCACCTTATTGTGGACCCTCTGTACACCAGGAGGTCCTTTTCTTGTAGCTTCTGTGATTCTGGTTTAACTTTGGCCTTGAACCATTTTACTATGAGGTGGATTATTCCTCTCCATCTTTGTTGAACTTCTTAAATGTTGAGATGAATGAAATGTGGTGAGATTTGGGCTATTATTCCTTCATGTATTCTCACTATCCCTTTCTTTCTTTTATTTTTCTGGGGACTGTCTTGGTGCCTGTGTCGGGATGCTTGTAAGTAATACACAGGTCTCTGGGACTCCGTTCATTTTCCTCCCCTGCTCTTAGTTTTTTAAATTTGCTGTTCATAAGACTGGATGTCAAGTGACCTATGTTCAAATTTACTGGTTCTGTCTTCCTCCTGCTCACATCTGCTGTTAAGCCCCATTG
This sequence comes from Halichoerus grypus, assembly GCF_964656455.1. NCBI lineage: Eukaryota > Metazoa > Chordata > Mammalia > Carnivora > Phocidae > Halichoerus > Halichoerus grypus. The sequence goes on from NC_135724.1 coordinate 63,284,252, forward strand.
TGGATGTAAATTGTCACCCCAAATTATATATGAGAGCCATAGTCTCAATCAGATCTTTGCAGATATAATCTAGTTGAGATACAGTTACACTGGACTAGAGTGGGCCCTAATCAAATGGCTGTTGTCCTTACAGGAAGGTAGTTTTGGACACACGGACACAAGAAGGAAGGACATGGAATGACAAAGATGGCAGTACAGCAGCTGTAAGCCAAGGGAAGCCCCGAGTTTCCAGAAAATACCAAAAGCTGGAAAAAGGCAAAGTCAGAAAATTCCCTAGCTCTTTCATAGGGAGCAGAGCCCCTCCTACAGCTGGACTTTGCTGACAGCCAGTCTAGCAGTCAGGCCTGTGTCAGGAAAGCAATCTATGTCACTTTTGTGCATAGAACCAGACTTCCTTTTTCTCTTGTAGATCTATTGTTGTTGTTGTTGTTGTTATCATCATCATCATCATCATCATCATCATCATCCCAGGGGCAGGGGAGTATAGACTGGGCTTAAAATAATAGAACATGGCGGGCACCTGGGTGGCTCAGTTGGTTAAGCGACTGCCTTCGGCTCAGGTCATGATCCTGGAGTCCCAGGATCGAGTCCCGCATCGGGCTCCCTGCTCGGCAGGGAGTCTGCTTCTCCCTCTGACCCTCCCCCCTCTTATGTGCTCTCTCTCATTCTCTCTCTCTCAAAAAAAAATAAAAATAAAAAAAAATAATAGAACATGGCAACTCTGGGAATCAGATTCCTATGCTTCCCCAAGATTTGTTGTTTCTGCTATTTTTTGTCATTGCTCTTTTGTTTTTAAAGATTTTATTTATTTATTTGACAGAGAGAGACACAGCGAGAGAGGGAACACAAGCCGGGGGAGTGGGAGAGGGAGAAGCAGACTTCCTGCAGAGCAGGGAGCCCGATGCGGGGCTCGATCCCAGGACGCTGGGACCACGACCTGAGCCAAAGGCAGCCGCTTAATGTCTGAGCCACCCAGGCGCCCCTCATTGCTCTTTTCTTGTGAGTGACCCTTCTGAACTAATTCTCCAAGCCTGTCATCTCGCTCACATGTGACCACTGTAGGTCCTGCTTGGCTGCTGGGTGGTCACCAGTGTCTGGGTAGAGACTGCATTAGCAGCCTCGAATGGAGGAGCGGCTCAGGCTGTGCCGAGGGCTCCGTGGGCATGTGGGGCCGTGTCTTGCACACTGAGCCAGCAGCTGAGAACTCTGCCGGAAGCCTCCCTTCCTGCACGTGCACAGCTTCAGGCTCAGCCCGAGGTGCCAGTGTGTGGCCTTGTCAGGTCTCCTGAGTACGCACACAGCCCTGCAGTGGTGCATGTTCCAGATTCCTGAGAAGAAGTCGGGGCTTCTCAAAGCCCCTATGGAAACCTCACTCCTCAGCTCTTCTTTTAAGGTTTTTGTGAGTCTGTTTTTTGCACCAGTTGTTATCCCTCACATTAAACAACCACAAGTTGAACAGTTGCCTGTATTCTTCTTTGTTTTATGTAATTTTTTACTATTACGCCAGGGAAAGACTTGTTATTCTGGGCAGCTTCCAAGTCAGATTGAATACAGACAGTTGAACAGATGGGGTCTTACAGAGACCCATTAGATTGGCCCATTAGCGATCAGGCTCTAGGAGGGAGGTGTTGTGGGGGCTCCAGCCCTGCTCTGCTCCCTCCAGTGGCTGCCACCTTGTTGACTTTGACTGTGAACGTGGCTCTTAGTTTTCTGAACTTCCGTGGACCCGCAGGGCAGGGACTGGGACCAGGACAAGTTATAATGGCAGAAATCTCATGCTTCTGTGATTCAGCTGTTTTTTGGTTTTGGTTTCCTGGAGTCGATGTTCCCTCTACTGCTGCAAGTTCTGGTTAATTGCCAGAGTTCTGAAAATACGGATGGGGACCATTGTTGCCAGTTTCCTCCATTGCTCTCTTGGAAGAGAGGATCTCTAAATGCCATTGTCACCTTAGTCAGTGACCACATCCTATTCTCTTGAATATTCTCAGGCCATGATTGTGACTGATGATCCCTGGGGTCAACAGAACGTATGTCTCAGATGAAACTCTTCATGCAGTCGTGTGAGACTGTTAGGTCATACACATGACATTCAACGTAAAAATAGAGGTGAGTGTCTGTTTAAAAGAAGTTGTCTTAAAAATCCTATACTGAATATTATGACGTAAGCTGGCTGATATTGACAACATCCTACCATTGGAACTACATTGTTAGACAGAGTTGTGTTGTGTTGTATTCCTCCTCTGACTTAAAAACCGTTTTAACTTATTGTAGGTATGGTCTTAGAGTGGTGGAGTTTGATGTTTTGTTTATATATGCTTTCTTGCATTTATAGATTTATTTAATTCATCCTCACAGTCAAAGAGCTGTTTTGGAATATATTTGAATAACTATTTTTGGCCATGGATGTTTCATCAAATAGTATGTTGATAAGGCTTGCACTTTATGGAAAAGAAACAAGAACACGTGCAGGGATTCTAAGATAGGATGTAAAGCTTCCAGTCATTGTAAATCCACATTGTATCTTTAAAATACACGCAACTTTGGTTAATGATAGCCTTCATAATAAAAAAGAATGCACAGGCTGAGAATTTTTGACTTGCATAAATCTACTTCTTCTACATATCTATAAGATTTGCCAGGGAGGCAGCTCAGGATGTGTCTATTATCCTTTAATTAATTGGAATGTCTTTAATGTTTGGGAGATTTATATTTTAACATAGTACTTGAATAAATAATAGTAAATATTAAATAAAATAAATCTCAAAACTTTAAAAAATAACAAAAAAATAAAATACATGCAAAATAGTCCCCAATTGCCCAAAGGCTCTCCTCAGCCTTCAAGAGGATGTGGCTGATGTTTGTCCTCCTGTTTTCTTGACCATTGTAAACATCAATATCATTCAGATGTGTATGTGGCACGTGGCTGGGGAGGACTTGAATTCTCATTGAACCTCATGTCATGGAAGTCTGAGCCTCATGACAGCATTCCTGTGGATTTGGGCTGACTCTGTGCCCTGAGTTCTGTCTAAGCAGCGTGCACATTCTGCAGTTTCCTTGTTTGGTGATAAGTTGTCAGTTGCTTGAGAAAAAGCTCTGGTTTTATTGGCCTCCCCTGGCCTCCTCCTCAAACTTGCCTCATCACCTCCTGATTCCATGCATATGCTATTCCTATGCAGGAGACATCCTCTCCCCTACTGCCTGCCCCAGTCATGACCCAGGCTGTACCCCAGTTACCCTGAATGTGTTCCTCAGATGGGGGTTCAGCCCCCTCCCAGAGAGCCTCCCAAGATCTCCCACAGCAGAATTGTGCCCAGGTGATCTGTTTCAGGAATCTCCCAGTGGATTAATTTTTTATTGTATGGTTATATTATGTGCATCACCCCAGAATAATTAAGATTAGTCCCTAATACCCCACATTGAAGTTTCAGGTGTTTTACAGCATGTACTTCTTGATTGACAGGAATTATGTACAAATGGAAAGCTGGCTTTGGCTATTTATACATTATCAGTTCATGGCACATATCAGAGGAAACACTAAAATGCCAAAGTACACATCAAGTTAAATTCAGATTCTTGACATTGATTTGTTTACAGTTAAATTTTTTTGGAAAATTTGTTTCACAAGAATCAGCTCTGGATGTCTTAAATAAAATTTTTATTTTGACATCACGTCAGAAATCCATCCAAAGTCATCCATCATGGCCTATCAGGTACTCTAAATAGCTATACTAGGAATCACATCCCCAACAACAAAAAATCCTCTCAAAATCATAAATTAAAATTAGTTGTTATCTGACATTTGCCAAAGTGATGGAGATTATGTGATGATATTATTAAAACATTAAGTTCTTAAAAGTATACATGAAATGACATAATAAACTTTTATAAAACTGTGCCAGAAAAATGATTTATTTAGATATCATTTGGAAAAAACAATGGTAGGATTGCATTACCTAAAGAAGCAAAAAGATTGTTTTGTAATGTGTAAATTGATGCTGTTACTCATGTTTTTTCCAATCCTGTTCTGTTTCATAAGTCATAAAACATTTTTAAGAAATACACTTTATATTTACTGCCTGGAACTGCATATTTCTCCCAGCTTTTTGCACAAGGGGTTCCGAATTTTCACTTTGCAAGGGACCACACAGAGCATGTGGCCAGTCCTGCAGGTGGTTAAAATGTATGTGGCCCCCTGCATGACAGCTCAAGGGAGTAGATGGACAAGGGGTGAAACCAGCAGAGAGGCTTTGAATCCAACCACTCGGAGTGCACAGATTGACCTTTGCAGCCAAGAGGGTCCTGCACAGACGTGACCTGCCTCATCTCATGAGTCCATGTAAGGACTCCCCTTGCAAAAGTAGTGTGGACCCATGACCTGCACGCACGCCACGGGAGGCCCCATCCAGTGGTGGGGAGGACCCACTGTCCACACAGAACTACCCTCATTACAGACCTGGAATTCAGGATGGAGGGCAGGAGAGAGGGAGGTCAATGCACGAAATGCCTTTAAAATCTGAAATGCAAGAGGAATCCAGTGTTTCCAAAGAATATTTTTCTGCCCCCAGAGAAAAGGAAACCTCAAAACGAAATTAATGAAATTTATTGGAATATGAGGGAGATATGTTTGCATGGCTCAGGCAGTCCACCTGAGAGAACATCACTAATTGTCATCCTTGGCTCCAAGGGGCTCCTGGAGGGAAAACAGGGCCATTCTGGGGAGAGGGGCCCTGTAGAAAAGACTTTTTCAAAAAATAATTTATTTATTTATTTGATAGGTGGAGAGAGAGAGCATGAGTGGGGTGAGGGGCAGTGGGAGAAGCAGGCTCCCTTCTGATCAGGGATCCTCATGTGAAGCTCAATCCCAGGACTACGGGATAATGATGGAACCGATGGCAGACGCTTAACCATCTGAGCCCCCCAGGCACCCCAGGAAAGACTTTTTTAAACAGTATTTTATTAATAACAGTTTTAGAGAATAGCAGATATAAATTTTAAGTCAATGTGCCCCCTCCAGGGGTATCTTTTCTTTTCTTTTTTTTTAATTTTAGTTCGTTAACATACAGTGCATTATTGGTTTCTGGAGTAGAATTCAGTGATTCATCACTTACATACAGCACTCAGTGCTGATCACAACAAGTGCCCTCTTTCATACCCATCGTCCATCTATCCATCCCAGACCCATTTCTTTCCATCAACCCACAGTGTGCAGAGCTGCTTTCACTCTGAAAGTTCTATCATGACCCATTGCCATGGTGACCAATGATGCAACCGTTTCTTCCATTTCAAATGTCACTCTGTGAGCCGAGCCCTTGCCGTTTGGTAACAGGTGTGAAGGTTCACACGATGGGCAACCTGAATTGCTGTTCTACAGGTATGTTCATATGGATTTTCTGAATTCTCTTTTCTCAAGTTGGCTGCCTCACTTCTAGAGAAATTTGTTTCCTTTTTTTCTTTTCATGGCCACCTTCCAATCTGTCCACACTGATAGATGAATATTCTAGGTTTTCCGTATTAGTTACTTCCAATTTTTCAATGAGGCTGGCTTCCTTAAATAGCTTCTAAATTCAGAAAACTATACTATTTCCGAATGCCAATTTCATACATAGTCATACCAAGAACGCACACAGGGAACACACCACACTGCTCTCACTGGATCAGGAGAATCTTGATGCCATCTCAGCAACACATTATAGGGAAAGGAGTTACAAGTCACCTCTTCTCAAAGTGGATGACAAAATCTGGAAGCTACTGTGAGTAGTCTAAATCCAGACATTTTTAGAAGGAGAGAAACTGGAATATCTTGTGGTATTTTCATGGGTTGATGTGGAAGGGTTCACTGGCTGTCTGGATGATGCCTGGGAGTGAACGAGAAGGGACTGTGCCATCGGGTAAGTGGAATGAACTCTCGGTAACTCTCTCAGGTAGGTGTGGCTGCTAAATGGGATGTGAATCCAGGCCATCAGGTGTGGTCACTGTGCTTTGCTGTGTTTCTATCATATCTGCTAAATAACCGTAGTTGCCCACAACAACTGTCAGTTTTCAGTGCACACCACACTGCAACATCTTCCTAAGTCCGACTTTGAGGGAGGAATGTCTGCTGAGGAGTTGCTGAGTACGGGGAGCCAAAGGTTGAACTAGGAGTAGCTATAATGTCTAATTCCCCTATGGTCTACTGCCAGCAAGATGCCAACTCTGCTCTCTATTTCTTTGCTTTTCCTAGAACTTTGTGTGGAAGATCAGCCTAAAGCTGTGGAACCCCCCACAACCACATTGGCCGCTTCCAACAGAGAAGGAAAAGAGTTTTCTTCTCTCTCCATAACCAGGTGTACCCAATTGGGAATAGCGAGGAAGGTACTGTGGAAATTTACTCATTAGGTTGATTTAAGAATAAGTCTTTCATTCAATAACATAGACATAACAGAAGAGTATAAAAATGTGGAGACACATTTTTCTATTATTTCATAGGTACAGATATAAATTTATTAAGTCCATCACCATTAAGTATAGAAGTCAAGATTAATTTCTCCCTGAAACCGGATCCATGTGTCATAGGAAAAAAGAGTCCCTGATGAATATCCAACTTTTACATCAACATGGATGGGACTGAAGGAGATTATGCTAAGTGAGATAAGTCAAGCAAAGAAAGTCAATTATCATATGGTTTCACTTACTTGCAGAACATAAGGAATAGCATGCAGGACATTAGGAGAAGGAAGGGAAAAATGAAGGGAGGGAAATCGGAGGGAGAGATGAACCATGAGAGACTATGGACTCTGAGAAATAGGGTTTTAGAGGGGAGGGGAGAGGGGGGATTAGTTAGCCTGGTGATGGGTATTAAGGAGGGCACATACTGCATGGAGCACTGGGTGTTATACGAAAACAATGGATCGTGGATCACCACATCAAAAACTAATGATGTATTGTATGGTGACTAACATAACATAATAAAATTAAAAAAAAAAAAAAAAAGAGTCCCTGAGCGGAATGTATGGACCTTAGCTATTTCTTGAACACAAGTCAATATAGATCTCTCCATGAAACTCTGTTTCTAGATTTTTAGTAAGTAAGAGACAATGTTTTGACCCGGTTTAGATTAAAATAAAATTGGAACAGATAAGACAGGAAGTTTCCATATCCCACCCCTCCACTTTTCTCCATTAACCACATCTTACATGTGTGTACAATATACCTTATGATTAACGAAACAACCTCAAACTTTTTAAGAACTAAAGTCCACAGTTTACATTAAAATACTTTCTTTGTGTTTACCGTTCTACACGTTTGACAAATGCATAATGTCAAGTATTCCCGTTCCGGTAACAGACAGAAATCTGTGCACCAATGTTCGAGACAGTAGTATTCCCAGTAGCCATAGACAGACACAACCCAAAAATCCATCCTGTGAGGGAAGGACACATTAAATGGGATATGTACACATAATGGAATGCTATTTAGCCATAAGAAGAAACTGAAGTATTCAATATGCTACGAAATGGATGGACCTTGAAAAACTAAGATGCTTTTTGAAAGAAGGCATGCACAGAAAGACGTGTATTACACAATCCCACTTTTTGAGGAAACGAGTAGGGAAATTCGTAGACCCAGAAAGTAGAAAGGAGGACGGAGGGAGGAAGGGGGGAGGTGCAGTCATTTTTCATGGGTACAGAGGTTACTTAGGATGGAAATGCTCTGGATATAGATGGTAGTGCTGACTACAAAGCCTTACGAATGTAAATAGTGTCATTGAGTATACACTTATTAATAAAAGCATTAACACTATGTAGATTCCATCCCATAAAAACCTAATAATCTGAGGCAATAGCGGACAGATACCGTCGCAGCATATATGCTGGGATGAAAGCTGAACTGGTCCCGTGACAGGGGAGGAAGTGGGAATGTGGCTGGCCTTCACAGTGGGTTGGAGGGCTCAGGGGACTGCGCCATGAAACACACTGTGCCTTGAGTGCTTCCCAGTTTCAGACTGACGATTTCCCATTGAGGAGATCCCCTCAGCTTGAAAGCCAAGGCCCCGTTTCTCTTTTCCCTCCTGCTCCTCTCCACTGTATTGCTTCATACGCCAAGGAGATTGGCCCGGCTTGTTCACCGATCACATACATTCACTGTGGCCCCGTGTCCACATCAGGCAAAACTCCCTGAGTCATTCCTGAGCAGCGCAACCAATACCCTGACAGCTGCTCTGTGTTCTCCTAGATCCTGTGGAGCGCCAGACTGACGACTTTACCAGGGACAGGACAGAGGAAGGGGCCCCATCTGTCCCTGAGGTAAGCTCACCTCTCTTTCCTGAGATAGAAATGTCCCTTCCTTGATTTCTTCTTCAGTCAATGCAGGATGAAAATCCGGCACTACACCTTAGAGATGACATAAGCAGTCTCCTTTGTTGGAGGAATGCTCAGTGAAAGTCTGTTACGAACTGACAGTGGATACAAAACGGGTGATGAAAGAGGACAGCCTCAGTTACAAACTGTATGGGGTCAAACACCGTCTTCAGCAGAAAACGGTTCGCCTTGAAAAAGAATTTTCTCTCTGTTGATCAGAATGGACTTCAGAGACCTGCCATGAAAAGCTCAAGCATCAATACATATGTCCTCTTTCACTTGGGTGGGGGGACATTGGCTCAACCACTGTACCCCATCCAATTACCTGAAGTCCTTGCACCAAACAAAAGAGCTGTGTCAACAGGGTACAGGATGGTGTGATCCTCATAGTGTTTTATTTTCTCCCATCACAGGTGGATGCTGCGAGAAACGAAAACTCTACGTATTTAAGAGTATCACTCTTTGTGGTGAAGTCTAGGGTAAAAAGAAGTTTGCAACCTGATTTTGGTTCCTCCAGGGAATGAGGGTTGGGGTATATTGAGAGGGACTGTCCTGTAAAGCACTGTGATCACGTTGTACAGGGCCTGGAAGGACTATGGCATATAGAAGGTAGGACTCGTGTGCGGGTGGGTTGAAGGGCACACACGCGCATGTGTGTGTGTGGGTGTGTATGTCTATGTGTTATGATTGTTAATGTAAATGTGTGCAATCTGAGGAGGTATTTCTCACACTTCCATCATAAAAGAACTGTCACCCTTCCGAAACACTCAAAACACCATGGCACACTTTACATACTCATTCCCTCCCTCACCACAGCTGTACCTAGAGGATGTTTCCATTTCCTTTCCTGAGATGGGGATGGTTCGGAGATGAATGATCCAAACCCTTGGCCACCTACATGGAGAGCCAAGCTGGGAACCCCGGTGTCAATCTGAATACCGCTCTGGGCTATGGACCTGTATTAATCACTCAGCCAGGTGGTCATGAACTAGCAAAGGAGCGAGCTAGCAAAGGAGCACCGGCATCTGTTTATACAGCCAAAACACTAGATCCTACCAATGTCCCCTACACTGCCCAACATTACACAGTGGCCTCCATGGTCACATAAAGCAGGGCAACTATAGGAGCACATATCAACGATTTTAGCCTGGTCCCTGGACTCGAGTGCACATAGAAAGGCCACATCGTCCTGGTCAAGCCCGTCGCTGCTGGAAAGTGTATGGCCCCATGGAGGACAGCACGGGGCAACATCTGTCATAGCTGGGGTCGCTGTGTATATACATGACCAATAACAGAGAAGAACCAGGGAGGTCATTTAGTGTACTTGGTAAGATTTCCATAAGCCTCAGGAAGGTTCAGATTCTGCAAGCACACACTCACGGACCACTGGCAAACAGGAACTCACGGTCAACCCTGGTTGTAAGGTCTGTGCCCAACACCCCTGCTGCAAATCATCCGCACAGCTGGCGCTCACTCCAGGCCTCCTCTGTGTGAGGAGCTTCCCATTGGCCAGAGGGCCTGGGCCAGTGTGGACAACCACTGTCTTGATGGACACAACCACCTTGTACAGCCCGAGAAAAGTGGAAGGAATATATCAAATGGATTGACAGTGGCTATTTTTTTTTTACAAGGTAGGGTGTCAATATTTTCAAATATCGTACATTTGATTTTCTTTAGGAGAAACGATTAATGAAGAAAACTACTAGGATACTTTCTCTAGGATTGAATTCAGCCCCGCAACAAAGGCTGCTTTTCATGCAGTGCAAAATCTTACAAACATGATGAACAGAGTAGCGGCACATGGGGATCCTGGGGCAAGAACTGATTTCCAAAGAAGAAGAGAGTGACAGTTTAGTTGCATTTCAGTCAAGAGAGGTTATGGGACTCAGTCCTCACACAGAAACCACTTTAGGGTTTACATGTATTTGATTGACTATTGCGCTTTGATCAGGCTTGCCTTAGCTAGAAAGACAAAAGCCCTGTTCTCATTTCCTTCCTGCTCCTCTCCCATCCCTTCCTCTGTCCACCAAGGAGGATGCCCAGCAGCGGTGCAGTCCATACATCTTAACCACCCACATGCACACACTCGCCTCCTGTCCTCATTCACCCACACTCCCTGACTAGTTTCTGAGCAGCCACACCAGTGTCCTCACAGTGGCTCTCTATCCTCCTAGCTGGTCCCGAGGGCCTGATGGAAGGACCCAGTTTGAAGGCAGAGGAAGAAACTGCGACTCTCCTTCAGGTAAAGTTATTTTTTTAAAGATTGTATTTTTATGAGAGAGGAAGAGAGAGAGAGGAAGCAGGGGGAGTAGCAGAGGGAGAGGGAGAAGCAGGCTCCCCGTTGAGCACGGAGCCCAATGTGGGGCTCCATCCCAGGTCCCTGGGATCACAATCTGAGCTGAAGGCACACGCTTAAACAACTGAGAAACTCAGGCTCCATGGTAAGGTCATTTTCTGTGTCTGAAGTACAACCACTGTTTTATTTCTATTTCCATGAACAACTGAGCATGTACATTCCAGAGGATATATACAATGTCCTCGGTGTTGAGAGTTTCCTGTGAGTGTATACTACTAACTGACCCATATTTAGAGGGGCATTAAAACAAACAAACCTCACCACCAATTAGTTACACAATGTATGGTAGCGAGCATTTTCTAGGAGATAATTTTGTCTGTGGAAAATAACTTTGTATTTGCTGACTCAAATGGACTTGCGAGATCTGACTATCAAAGGTGGAGCCTCTTTTGCAGGTGATTTTATCAGTTTTTTAAATCATAAACTCAATAACTGTATCCCACCTAGCTTGCTTACATCACCAAGAGAACAAAAGATGTGTGCAAACGGTGTGCACAGGATGATGTGATCCTCATAGTGTTTCCCTTTCTCTAACCGTAGGAGGAGGCAACCGGAAATGGTCCAAGTACGTATTCTAAGATCAGTCACTTCTTGAGGACAAATCTAGCTGATGAACAGAGTGGGGCTTTCACCTCCCCTTTGGTCTGGAGAGCTTCCCTGATTCTGGGCTCCTGCTGGGAATGGAGGCTGGGGCTGAGTGAGAAAAACTGATTGTCCTGTAGAAACCTATGACCCTGTTCTACAGTCCCTGGAAGCAAGTAGGTCATTTAGGTGGTGTGGCTGGTGTGCATGAGGGTTGGGGGTTGTTTCTGTGAGTCGATGGGATGGGATTGTGCATGTGGGTGTGTTGAGTGCGTATGTTTCACCAGAAGACATTTCCCACTTACACACATCAATATAAGTGGCACATTTCCAAAGGTAAACCTCATCCGCACAGTGCACACCACGTAGGACACCACATTCCTCCCTGACCACAGCTACACCTGGAGGTTTGCTTAGGGCTCCCTTTCCTAGGATGGGGATGGGGCAGAAATGAAGGGCCCAACATCTGTCATAGTTGGGGACAATTCCCATACATGACCAAAGCAGAGAAGAATCAGGAAGACATTTTGGTCTATCAAAAAATCATCTTTAGCCTTCAAAAATGCTCACATCTTGAAAGCACATGCTGAAGGGCAAGTGGCAAATGGGGATTCCCACTAAAGGTTCATCATTAGGTTGGTGCCCGACCAAACTTACTTCAAATCTCCTGCATGGCCAGGTGAGAGAGTGTCCGTGCTCTCACCAGACCTCCCCTCTGTAATGAACTTGCCACTTGCAATGAACTTGCCACTTGCAATGAACTTCCCACTGACTCAAAGGACACACACACATTGCACAGAAACGGAAGACTGGAAAGAAACAGCACGTCGTTGACAGTGGCTATTTTGAAATGCAGGCATGTCAGTATGTTGAAAACTTGTATCTTTGATTTTCCTCACGATAAATGATTAGTGAACAAATACAAAACTGGAGGGTACTTTTGGTAGGATTGAATGTAGCCCTGCAACACGGTGTTCTTTAAATGAATTCCAATCTTCTAGAAGAGATGAGATCTAGGTAGGAGCAGCGTAGGTTTATCCTGGCAAAGAATCTGTCTTGAAAATGACCACAACACAGGCGCAGTTTTGCTGAACTTCAAAGAGTCAGTAGGGTCACAGGACTGTGTCAGTAAAACGTAGCATGCATATTAGTGTTTACCCTCTTTCAGACTGACGATTTCACCCTGATTCAATTCCCTGTAGCTAAAATTCAGAAGCAGTGTTTCTCTTTACTTTCCTGCTCCTCTCCCTGACCTTTCTTGAATCAGCAGCAGATCAGTCCACACTCATTAACCACCCTTGCCATACTGTTGTGCGCACGTCCACACCAAGCAAAGCTCCCAAAGCAATTCCTGAGCCGCCCCACCAGTGTCCTGACAGTTTCTGGGTGTATCTACCTAGCTTCCCTGGATGGCCTGATGGATGACCTTTCCTTGGAGAGCAAAGAGGCAGAGGGCCCACTTTTCACCAAGGTGGTAAGCTGGCCTTTCTTTGTGTGAGATACAACATTCTTTTTTTCTCTTTCAATCGAAGTCAGATACAAAAATCTCAGCAAGTACAATTTACGTGGTGGGGAGAATGTTTAGTGAGGGTCTATTATCAACTGATACTTGATTCCAAAGACATTGAAAAAAAAAGCAGGATCAGTTACAGTCTGCAGGCTAGCGAGCTTTTCCACGGGTAGCAGTATTCCTCCTTGCCAATGATTTGGTACATGCATCCTGTAGGAAGATCTGATGCCTGTGTCCATGACTAAGTTTGCTCTGTTCATGCTTTGGGGTTCACTGGCCTCTGTCACCCTTTCCCACCTGGTTTTCTCCCATCACCAAGATCACAAAAGAGCTGTGCAAGCAGGACAAGGCATGATTCGATGCTCATAATGTTTTCTTCTCTGAAATCACAGGTGCCTTGCTGGAACCTGACAGTGGTAAATATTCTGTACTCTAGAGTCATGCACTTGTTTGGAACAAGGTGGAAAATGGGAAAAGTGGGGCTTTATTGCGGGCTCAAATTTGAGAGCCACCCTGATTCCAGGTCCTGCTGGAATGAGAATAAGGGTCCAAGTACCAGAAAGGGATTTTCCGGGTAAAGACCTGTGGCCACATGGCACTGTCCCCGGAAGCTACTGTGCTGCCCTTAGGTGGTGTAGGTTTGTGTGTGGGGCAGTAGGTGTGTCTACATGTGAATCCATGTGCTGTGATTCTCAGGGTTTGTGTGCGTGCGTGTGTGTTAGTTTGGCGAGTGGTGTGTTCCCCTAGGTGTATGTTTCCTTAAACACTGCAATTAATGGTGCCCAATTTCTCAATGAAATTTCCCATCACCATCAAATCATGAATGTATATGCATGTGAAAACACTTCAACATGCACAATTTAAATATGTGTTCCTTCCTTGCAAATACACATCAATTCACCTGGAAAACAAACCTCATCACTAACTAGGAAGAGAATAACCACAGATTCATGTTTCACAATCTGTGTTCCTGAGTCAGCGTCCATGAGACTCTCACCTCATGGCAGGTCGCGTGGCATGAATGGTCATGGTCCCCCGCTCTTGCCACTTCACTCACACACAATGCTCTTCTTCGGAGGCCCCACAATGAGTCTTCCCACCCCAATATGAAGCACTGAGTGCCGGAACAGACTCCTTCCTCCTGCAGGTGGCCTCTGGGCAGCCTTGGGCCACACCCAGATCTGGGGGGAACCTGAGAAAGACAGCTGCCAGGAAGAGTGGGGGCCAATTCACTCCATCTTTCTCCTTTGATATCTACCATTTGCCTTCAGATACAGTGTCTAAGAATAAAACTGTCATTCTCACATGGAAAGTCACAAGCCCACCACTGATCCTAGGTGTGGCTCTCTGAGGTGGGCAAAAAAAGTGTAAGATGAAAGGAGAAATGAGGTCCTCTTCAGGGACTGAGCATCATTGTGGGTACCTGGGCCTCTACCAAGGAGGAAGGAAGAGTGCTTTGTGCATCACAAGGTGGGGAAAGAGAACCTCAAACCTCAACAGTGTGACAGGAGAATCACCACTCACTTCCCTGTCCATCTGCCAGTGCAAGAGGGGCTTGTTTGATTCTGAAGGCTTTTGCAAGTAAACAAGTCAAGGGAGTTCTTTTAAGTCACTGTGAATGTAAACAGAGCCAAATTAGGGTTTCCGTTTTCTTTTGGAGCATAAATCTTCTGAGAAACATGGATTTTAAGAGGAGCTGATTTTCAAACGCTTATTTTCCTCAAAGAAACAGGAACAAATAGACTGCTTGATTTTGAAATGTCATTCGTTTGCTCCAGTAACAACTGTCCCACTGAAAGAAGGAAGGTTGTCCTAGAAATCCTTAATCTGTACATTGTAGTTTCCATTGCTGGAGGTTGACTGCAAAGTTTCGAGATCAGGAGCACCAGTGTTATCTGAGCCCACATTGCCCACACGTAGCATAATGTTAGCTCCTTCGTGAATGGGGATGAGAAAGGTCGTGGCCAACTTGCTGGGGTCACACTGTGTAGACATCTTCTTTGGTACCTGGACAGAGCAGCTTTCTGTCATCCTCTCCATCTACCTGTGCAACCCTTCCCCTCTTTCCCACCCACCAAACTCTGTCGGTCCTTTTCAGCTTCATACTTTAGATCACGTAGATTTTGATTGCGGTTATAAACACATGTCACAACGCATCTACCCTCTTGACGAATTTCCAAGTGTATGGCACATTACTGTCAACTCAATGTGCATGGTTTTGCACCAGGTCTCTAGATTCTTCTATCTGGCACGACTCAATCTCCACAAGCATGGAACAGCAACACACTGCCTCCTCCCTAAACTCTTGGAACCACCCTTCTGCTCTCTGCTTCCATGACTATTTTACATTCCTCATGTAAATGCAATCAGACAGTAGTGGTTTCTTGGTGATTGGCTTCTTTCACTCACATTAGTGTCCCTGATGACATTCATGGGTCCACAATGACAGGTATTCCTCCTCCTCTAAAAGCTAAGTAAGTTGGATATTGTATGGATATACCAATTTGTCCTTGAAATTCATCTGTAAGTGAACCCTGGGCTATTTTCCATACCCTGGGTACTGTGCATAATGCTGCAAAGATGGGACTGCAGGTGTATCTTCAACATAATGATTTAAATTCCTTTGGCTGGACACCCAGATGTGCGAGTGCTGGATCTATGGGAGCTCCTTTGACAACTGTTTGAGGACACTCAACACACGTTTCCAGGGTAGTTGCACCATTCTGCATTCCACTAATAGCATACAAAGACTCAAATTTTCTGCATCCTTCCAACATTGGTTTTGGGTTTCAATTTCTGGATTGGGTCCTTGCTACCCTAACAGATGAAGTGATAGCTCATCAGCCTTTGGATTTACGTTGCCCCCATGGTGCGTTAGGTTGAGCATCTTTTCAGATGTCTGTTGGCCAGTGATTTGTTTCCTTTGCAGCAAAGTCTATTCAAGTCTTTTCCGTAATCTCTAATTTGGTTAAATGCCGTTCATATTTTCTTTTCCATTTTGTAAATGAACACATTTTCTGATAGAAGGATTGCAAATATTGTCTCCAATATGTAGGCTGCCTTTTCATTCCGTTAGTTGTTTCAGGAGACTATGCTTTTTCTAATGTGTAGTCTTTTTTTTTTTTTTTTTTTTAAAGATTTTATTTATTTATTTGAGAGAGAATGAGAGAGAGCACATGAGAGGGGGGAGGGTCAGAGGGAGAAGCAGACTCCCTGCCGAGCAGGGAGCCCGATGCGGGACTCGATCCAGGGACTCCAGGATCATGACCTGAGCCGAAGGCAGTCGCTTAACCAACTGAGCCACCCAGGCGCCCCTCTAATGTGTAGTCTTGTCAAGGATCATTGTGTCATGAATGAGTGCATTTATTTGGGGGCTCTCTATTTTGCTCCAATGTGTCCCTGCCTATTTTTATGCCAGCACCATGCCTTTTGCTTGGTGTAGGTATAGATAGTATTTTAAAGTCAGCATCTACATGCTGGCTAACTGAACATAATAATAATAATTTAAAAAAAAAAGTCAGCATCGATGGAGCCACCACCTCGTTCTTCATTCTCTAGAATGTTCTGGCTTTTTGTGTTCCTTTGTGGTTCCATATATATTTTAGCAGTTTTTCTATTTCTATAAAATGACATTGTGATTTGGGTAGGTGTTGCATTGAATGTGTACACCCTTTCTTCTAGGAACTTAGTGTTCCCCTTACTCTCTTACTGTCCCAAGGCCTCCAATAGGCCTGGCAGGTGTGCGTGAGCCCAGGGACTACCCACATATAATGGTCATATCAGGCCAGCAATTCATGCGAGAGAAATAAGCAGGGGAGCAGGGGTTTTGTCTAGCTCACTGGTGGCTACTAGTGCTGTGCTATCCAAGGAGCCTGTCTACAATCCATTTGACACAGTTATTCGTTAACTCAATGAAGTATACTAAAATAATAAAATAAAATCAAACATCCAATGGCTCACTCACAGTAGCCACATGTCAAGTGTCCCATTCCTGTTGGAATTTCAGATTCTGACATTTGGAGGGGAGAGCTGTAACGGGTATGTGGAACGGACACTCTGAGGTGATTCCTGCAGCATCTTGCTCTCATTAGAAGGTTTGAAACTGTGATCCCTGGCTTGTTGAATGGCTCTGAGTCCACCAGCCCCACGAACATCTGACAACATACCAGAAAGGTCGGGCAGATGCTGCATGACCCGTAGACAGCTCAACTAAAGTGGTATGAATGGCTGAGTCTCTCCCTCTAATAACAGGAATGTTCCTCTTTCAGCTACAGATTTGCGTGTGGAGACCATACACGACTCCAGCAGTGAGGAGGAAGCACTCAGCGAACAGTACTCAGGTAGGGAACAGTGGGAGAAGGCCCCTGGGAACGTGGGGTTGCACCTGCCACTCCGGAGAATGAAGAAGGTGGATAAGAAATCAGAAAGGAAAGGGAAACACTGGCGACAGGGATGATTTGTTCATTTCATCTTTTCTGACTGAGAAGAAGAGAAATTGTGTCCGTGGGTGTTTAGTGTATGCTGGGTTTGGAATCATCACTCCTTGGAGGGCTATTTTCATGATCTTTCCCATAAAACCTGCACTTCCCTCCCTCTGCCGCTGCCGAATGTCAAAGTTTGGTTTCTTTGGTCACTGCCTCTCGGGGATTGTGCACGAGAGCTTCTGTACTTTTCTTGTCATTGACCTACAATGCACATGACTCGGCGGCCACAACAACCCTCTCCCACACACGAGCACCAGGACACTAAGTGCTAGTGAGAGCCAGGAGCGGGAAGAGAGGTAAACTCTCTTGCTCGTAACGTCCAGGACCTGCACCAAACCTTCCTGGTTCTGTCCTGGTGGCTGTACCTTAAAGAGGACACCCAGAGCCGGAGAAGATAAAGAACATTTCCGCTGGCGGCACTACATAGGCTGCCGTGGCCCTTAGCTTCCGCCAGCCTTCACAGCCCACCTGCGGCTGACCTGGGCACGTGCCTCCAGGGGAGAGAGGCCCCTGTGCAGCTGCCCGGGAGACCCTCGCTGGCGGAACGGGGGTCCAAGAGGCCTGTATGAAGGTGCGGCTGGGCCTGCGGCACCCACTCGCTGTCACGGCCCCGCTGACCTGTCACCAGGTGTCATCTAGGCATAGGACAGAGCCTCTGGGCAGCAGGGCCAGGGAGTCACTGCTCCTCTCCCAATCCCCCTCCCCAGGCTCACAGCACTGGCCATGCCACAGGCCCTCCCTGTGGGAAGGGAAAGGAGCATCCTTAGGAGAGGAGGAGGAAGGGGAGCAGGGAGGGAGAGGAGCAAGCAGGGAGGAGGGCAAAGTCCTGCACAGACAGTCATGGGGACAGTGAGTGCCTACAGCAGGGACACGATGACACAGACTTCATTCCTGGTCAAGGAGAGAACCAGAGGTGGGAAAAGCAGGTGGGAGCTCAGAGACCCACTTCCACCCTGTGCAGAGAAAGGCACCAAGGCCAGGGAGGACTCAGAGCCGAGGACCCATCAAACTGAGGTCAGAGCCCAGCATCCCGAGAGCAACAGGCCATAGGCTGTCACCTCCACTAACTCTCCTTTGTCCTCTCCCACAGCGCCCCCAGCATCACCACTGCTCTCCGCACGCAAAGAGGACTCCATGGATGAAGAGGATTCCGATGGAAGGAGTAACACTGTGCCTGTAATTCATTTCCTCCTGCAGCTCTTGTCCCTCCTCTCTCTGCCGTATATGAGCACCTCTTCCTAGCTCCTCCTCATTCCCTGGTTTGACGAGGCCCACCCTGGAGGACCTGGTCTCCTGCAGGCACTGAGGCTTTGCATCTGCAGTGCTCATGAAATCACTCCGCAGCCCTCCCCAGCCCTTTCTTAGCATCACCCTGACCCCTCACCACTGCTTCTGGGAAGCAGCCCTGAACAGCTGAGCAGGGAGCTGGGCTGGAAGTCCGCAGGGCAGAGCTCACCCTGCTGGGGGGGCCTGGGGATGGGAGGCCGGGCCTGGGACACCCACTTGGGTGTTTCCTCCCTGGGAAGATGGTTATGCCTGATTCTGCTCTTCCTTGCAGCCCTCAAGATGCTTCCCTTCGACAGAATTGTGAGACAAAATAAGGGAAGCCGTCTCTCAATCAGAAGAGAAGGACTTATGAATGGGGTGAGTTTGGCAGGAAATGGGGAAGGCACACATGCACACATGTTCTCCATCGCTTCCCTGACTCACTTGTTGGCCCCTCAGGAAACCACACAAAACCTGGGAGGCTGCCCTAGCACATGAGCACAAAGAGGAGACAAGAGGAAGGTCCTAGTCCCTGCAGGCTCTAGGATGCCCCGAGCACATCCCGCGGGGAACCTGACCCTGATCCGTACAGCTTCCTGTGCTGGTCGGGCTATATCCTCCAGCAGCTGCTGACCCTGGAGGGAGGGCAATGGGTACCTGTAGGGACCGGAGCCCAGAAGGTGTATGCACTGTGCTCTTCTGGAAAAGGGCCCCGGGAGTTCTTGATCCCCACTCCGCAGGACCCAGGCCTGCCCTCCCAACCTGCAAAACTCAGCAGAGAGCTTCCTTCAGAACATCACTAATTGGGATGAGATAGTGGTGGGGTGGGCCAATCGCCACTTCACGCATCTGAGGAACGAGTGAACAAGACCGGCCCCTGGGCTAATGTGAGCAGAACAGCTCACCTCGCCCAGCGGTGCATCCCTGTGGGCACAGAGTAGGCCCTGGTATCAAGCTGATACATGTAGGACTGCCACTCACGTGGGAGCTGCCCCACTCCTTGGGTCCCCTCAGCCTCCAAGAAGCCTTGTGGGAGGTAGGGGGTCACCTCCTGGCACCGTTTCTCCATGTGAGTTTGAGGTTCTATTGATTCTGTTCAGTCTGTAGGCAAGACCATCAGGGGAAGCACACCCTGTCTGCTCTCAACTCACCCATGCCCTGCGCACAGTGTGTGGACTGTGCAAAGTCACTTCACATGTGGGTCAGGAGCATGGAGTCTCTGCCACGCCACCTGCAACACGCACGTGTGCAAAGCCTCCTCCACAGAGAAGGGCATGTTGAGGGCTCTCGGAGAGGCTGGGGAAGGGACAGCCAAGCAGGAGCAGGACCCGGCAGTCACAGAGGAGGGTGGTCAGGCCCAGTGACGCTGGGAATGTAGCCTTCATTCAGCCCCAGGGGGCCCATGGAAGCTTCACTTTCTTCATGCCACACGGGTCCTGCAGGAAACCCTGCACCCCAAGGCCTCAGAACACACGTCCAACAATAAACCGTAGGCCTCTTGTAAGAGCTGCCCCAAACCACATGCCACTCGCGATCTCATACCACTGGACCTGCTGTTTCCCACAACTGCACAGCAGGACAGTCTGAGCACGACCCAGATGCTCCAGATGCTCCAGAGGTCCACAGAGAAAGGGAACCAGGAATGACTTCCAGCTCCATCTGCAGCTTGAGAAGAAACACACCTGGAGGAACTGCTCCCCTGCACCTGACCTTTGCAGGCCACAAAGACTTTTGTGTGTCCAACCAGAAGACGGCACTGGGACCCCTGGGGAAAAAACAAGGAGACTGTCTGAGTCGGCCACCACACGCAGAGCTGGGTTTCCAGTCACAGCTGATGACTGACACTCTGAGGAGGCGGCAACGCTCTGGGCCTTCAACAGTGCATTGTCTGGTCAGAATGGGCCCACCTGGGACTGTGCGGCTCAGCAGCCTTCCAGTCTTTTCCCCCGTCGGCTGCAGGGGCTGCTGCCCTCCCACTGTCTGTCCAGTCCCCAGCAACAATGCAGAGCCTAAGGGATGCAGGAAGAAGCAGGACTGCCCGGGTCCCGTGGCCACCCTGGATTCTACTGGATGGGCAGCAGCCATCCCAGCCATCTTCCCCTGCCGCACAGTCCCTGAAATGCCCCTGTCGCTTCCACGCACAGGTCTGTGACCGATGCTGGGCGAAACACTGGCAGTGGCACCACAGAACAAGCCCACCTCAGCCTGTGTGTGTTTCTGGAGGAGCGATAGGTTTAGGGAGGAGAGCCTGCCCCAGATCTGAGCTCTACCTCTGGAGCACTCAGACACCACAGCAGAGACGTTGGAGCCCCAAGCATCATCCTGCAACTTGGGGAAAACCTGGGCCTGAATTACTGGGGTGCTACATATCTATGACTTACAGAAATGGGGTAAAATATTCATTTGTAAGCAAATGAAAGCATTTAACTTTTCTCTCTCCTTGAACCCTCAAACTCAAAAGGTCTCAGTAAGTAGTCTTTCTTCCACAGCGATAGTAAGCATTTGCATAAGCTCATTAGGAATCTGTTCTTCTTGTAAGAGGACATTGTGGAAACATCGGTTCTTTTACCAAGGTTTTGACTGGAATGTCCTATTTGAGAGAGGCATGCACAGACTCAGATCTGACCAAACAGCTTTAAGGAACTAAGGTTGTCTTTAGGAAACCTGGAGCCTTTAATAAAGGCCTTTGGGAATGATGGCCTCATACCTTGCTTATAGAGTTCCCAGCAGCCTCACCAGGTGAGTCAAGAATGTCACTTCCTGGCAGGTGCAGGAACCTCGGGATATATTGGGGACCTCGGCAAGAGGAATCTGCCCAAATCTACAGGTATTGCAGGCATGTCTGAGGGCAAGCCCTTGGCTTGGCTTCTGGCCTGGAGAGACGACTCAAAGTTCAACCTAGAGATTCCTTAGAAAAGTTCCAGCAAAGCAGATTCTAAAAGGTCTGCACGATCAATCACTACTCTTGCTGAGCTGATGTAAATCATTAGGCCAAGTTTGTTAAAACTGCAATTGTTTTTCAAATAAATGACTCCTGATTTGGCTATCTCTGGAAACGAGGGTTATTTTAGAGAGAAAACTTATGTTTCAATAACCCACCTTTGTGGACGTTAAATTCTAACTCTGGTTGTCTTTAAATATTTGTTGTTTACCTAAGCTAGGCAACTTGAGGGAAACTTCAGAAAAATTACCACAGTAGCTCATGTATAGGCAATCTCCTTGCTTGCTATTCTGTGGGGATAATAACAGGACCCCAGGGGCATAGGGTTATTTGAACAACTGGAAAATCGGGTTCATTCCCCAACGACTGTATAACTCAACTAGGACCTTGACCCAGTCTATGTGGCTGGGATGATGAAATCATTCCCTAAAAGCCAGAGCACACCCCACTCCATAGGGTTAATTGTGGACTTATGGAGATAATGGATGACCCCACTTTCATTAAGATTGGGCTGGATGATGCACTTGGGGATGGCCTTATCTCTGGACTAGTTTTCTCCCACTTGCCAGTGATGCCTTGTAATTATCATACTAAGGCTGGACCTCAAACAAAAAGTGCTTCTTCATGGTTTCACCCCTCATAGTCATACTGATCCTAGAAGCCACCCCTATTGAGGTACAATTGCGAACAGAGGCTTTAGCTAAGCATACAACAGCCCTCCTGGTAAAAGGAGCCTCAACGTCCACTTCGGGACCATCCCTGACTGGAATGACTTCGCGTCAGGCCCAGAGTGTCATACAGACCAAAGCACACCAACACATGATAGGAGGCCGACTTATTAAGTACCAGGTTATGCTTATAGATATGCCCAAAATAATACCTAAAACCTGTCCAACTTTAAACCCAGCTACCCTTATGTCTGGACCTGACCATTATACTTCTGCAGAGTATAACTGTTCAGAGGTTATTGGATCGACCAGATTTATGATGCCCCTAGGAGAATGCAGAGGACAGTTGGTTTACCAATGGCAATAGTTTCATGGAAAGGGGGTAAGAAAAACTGGCTATGCTCTAATCAGTCTAACTCAGACTGCTGAGGCCAAAGCCCTGTCCGCAAACACGTCTGCCCCCAAAGCAGAATTAAGAGTGCCCACCCATTCACTGCAATTGGCAAAAGCCTTAAAAGTATTTATACTGACTCCAAATGTGCCTTCCTAGCCCTATATGCCCATGGAGCAATTTAAAGAAAAGGGGATGATGATCAAGCCATGAGTCCCCAATCAAATACGGGCCTGAAATGATTGCACGTTCAAAGAAGGGCCCTCCAAAACCGAGTAGCCCTTGAAATCCTGACTGCAGTTCAAGGAAGCCCCGTATTAGATGGCTGGCTCCTGGCTGAGACCCAGTGGCTATGCAGCTCTAACCTGTGGCCACGGCTTCCCCCAGGCTGGATAGGCCACTGTACTCTTGGGTTTTGCCTGGATGCATGGGCGCATTATGAAAACCATCACCAACCCAGCCAACCTTCCAAATTTAAAGCAACCTTGGACACATTCTGTGTTCCATTGTTATGGCCACCTAGCATCCATCTCTGTTCCTTCTTTGGGACTGCAGGGTGTGGTGTGGCATGTGGAAGCCCTTAAGAAGTACACAGTCAAGGCCCTGGATATACCCAAAACAGTATTTCTCTAGTAAATACTGAAATGACTCAAATGCGTAAAGCAGTTCTACACAACAGAAATGGATTAGATGTTTTACCTGCTGCACAAGGTGGAACATGTGCTATTACAAAGACAGAATGCTGGGTGTCCATTCCAGATTATCACAAAAAGATTTCTGGGTTTCTGACAGACATGAATGCTCAAATTGGTGCTTTAAAGGATCCCTCTCTTTCCTTTAAAGATTGGCTACACTCTTGGACTGGGGGAGGATTCTCATCCACTATCAAGAGACTCTTAATTTGGCTTCCCTTTCTTTCGGTTATTCCAATCATGTTTTGTTGTTTTCTCCAGTGTCTCTCCACTTGGTGCCCACAATCCTTCACAGCAATAACTTCCAGACGACAGATGGCCCCTTCCACTCAGGAAGAGCCACACAAATGGTCTCCCCTCGACTCAGCCTTTCGCAACTCCTACATATAGAGGCCCCCAACTGACCAACAGTGACCCATAGGTTGGGACATCTCTACGCCCCTCTTCAGGAGGAAGAAGTTACAGACGATGAGACCTTCCACCTTCAACAACCTTCAAGATATAAGGGTCAAAACTGTTCACCAGAAGCTGGCACCGAACACCGCCCCGCCCCCCCATGTGATATGTGTGACAATCCTCAGCACTCCTGGCTGTCCCTGTGCTGTAATAAAATCACCTTTTTGCAACCAACGTCTCAAGAACTCTTTCTTGACTGTCGGCCTCAAACCCTAACGTCTTTTTCTACATCAGTCCTCACCTCTTGTAAGGCCCATGTGGAAACACCCCTGCAATACTGTCACATTTCTTTCAACACATTCGTCTCTGACCACCTAACCTGTGGCTCATTCCGTAGCCTCGGAGAACAGGAGATTTCTGTTAGTCTTGGTGGGAAACTGTGACATGGCACCTCTTTCAGTCCCTCGCTTTTGTTGATTTTCCCCATCTTAATCTCCCCAGCATCCCATCCTCATGTACTTTTTCTCACATTTTAACTTGTCAATAGGTTCTAATCACCAATGTCCTATAACGTGTTTCTGCTCCTTGGTAGACAATTCCATTTCATTTCTTTGTGATCAAGGTCAAATTTTAACACTCTGATGTTTGCCTCGCAGCTTTCACAACATTTTCCTTCCCCTCATGCCTCTCTACCTCTTTCTCTTTTCCCTTTTTTTTTTAGGCACTTTTTTTGATTTTTATTTTTTATTATGCTCAGTTAGCCACTGTACAGTTTTTGATGTAGTGTTCCATGACTCAT
Source organism: Halichoerus grypus (assembly GCF_964656455.1). Lineage (NCBI taxonomy): Eukaryota > Metazoa > Chordata > Mammalia > Carnivora > Phocidae > Halichoerus > Halichoerus grypus. The sequence goes on from NC_135724.1 coordinate 63,308,673, forward strand.
TAGTTACATTTTACACCCAATGCTCATCACAGCACGTGCCCTCCTCAATACCCATCACTTGGTGACGAACTCACATGAACTCATGTGGGGGGAAACACTAGAGCTGGATCGTAGTGGGAGAAGCTTCAGGTGGAGCTCCAGCCTGAGCTTACACCAAGAACTCGGGGTGCACCTCATCCCTGATGCAGTAGTGAAGGTGCAGGAACCCTCCTGGGACACCCTGGATCATCGCTGCCGCTGAAATCCAAGGAAATCAATGTGGGAATCCCATTACACGTGGAGCCAACATATCAAGGACCTGGGAGGACTCACGCAGAATAAAATCCTCTCAGTGGGATGAGGAAGGGAAAGTCCTCACTTATCCCATATTCCTTAGTGAACAAGGACATCCTCACACTGAGGAAACACCGATTCCAAAGCAAGGTAGAAAATCCTTCCCCTGACAGTCACATCAGAAAACTCTAACTGGGAACATACTTCACAAAGAATTTTTCTTTTTATTGTGCAATGGAGACAGGAGCTCAAACACTGGCAGTTGTACACTACAAATAGACACAATGGTGAAGTGTTCTGAGAATTACTGAATGTGACATTTAGGAACAGGTAACAAAGAAAGGAGGCCATCTCACTTCAATAGATCAGTACTTCCAAACATGTCAGCACTACTGAGTGGACGTGTGTCTGTCAAAACCATGAGCACTGTGCAGAGTAAGAATTCCAGACTCCTTCCTAAATGGAAGCCCAAATGAAGAAGAATAAAGAGAGCATGGACTGATGCCCGGTGATTCTGTCTATCAGAAGAGACACCAAATTCAAGACTCCACAACCAGGACAGAAGGGACCTCACCAGGTACTGTTAACCATTTCCTGTGACACCAAATTAGAGGGAATAAACCAATGGATCCATGTTTCTCACTTTAAAAAAGGCACCTTCACCTTGAATGGACTTCAACTCCTATGACTGACACCAAGCTCCTCCTAGGATGACATTCACCTTCAACCCAGGATGAGAAGCAGACAGCAACTGAGTAGAAAGCTAACCCCATGATTCAGGACCAGGCCTGTTCTTGTTCTCATTATTCTTTTTAACTCTAGTAACTTAGATTTTCTTAAGTCTGATGGTTCATCTCCACCTCCTCTCCTATGACACCCTCATAAAATTTCATGGTTACCTGCTCATCATACTGATCTTACACCCAATAGCACCATAATTACCTACTCTAAAGACAATTTAAACCAAATGTTTAGGACGTGATGGAATGACTCCAATGTGCCTTTACCTTCTGGCTGCTGCCTATTTTTGGGGTATATTTATTATAGGGGACCTATGTTAGGAAGAACATTCCAAGAAATATGAGATCCAAATCTTGCCCATCACATTCATCCTGTCTTTCAAATAATTGAGATGATACTTTATTGCACAAGATTCCGGCATATTATGGACAACCATTTGCAGCACCTTGTCCTAATACCAAAATATTCCATGAATACACAAGCCGTGCTTTTGTGGATAGCATGGATTGGGACAAAATAAACAAAAGCACTGGAAATCTGTAAGAAAAATTCCCTGTTAGGGATCCCTTTGTGGGCACAACCTGCCCCAGATACTAATTTGACTCTAAGACCAGGAAGGTTATGGGAAGCCATTCGGCATACACAAACCAAATTGTATTTAGGAGGGCAGCTCCCAGGCCCAGGAAACCTGTCCATTGCCTCACCTGGTTGGGAAACTTTTGGTACCCAGCCACAGAGCAGGAGCAGGAGGTGGAGTGGGCCGGGCAGGAAGCTCAGAGAGGGTTCCAGTCCCTGCTCCACTATTGTGAGCTCCCCCTCAAGGCTTCCCCATAACAGCCTCAGCACGCCTGCCCCTTATCTCACGTGAGTGGCCTCCTGGAGACTTCTGGTACCAAGCTACTGAACAGGTTTGGGAAGACTCATGGGCACTGCAGTGCCCAGAAAGAAGTGTCTGGTAGGAAGATGCACTCAGGGGATCTGGGTTCTCTGATCCTGGCAACCTGTGCTCCCCTGCATGCTACCTGGGAGCACCCCTTTGTCTGCAGTCTACAACCCTGCAAAGCCCAGGGCAGGCTTGCAAGGTGCTTCTCCTGGGTGTCCCAGTGGAAGCTTCTCTTTTCTGGCCATCAAGCCAGTGCCAGAAGCCAGGTGGGCAGGGCAGTGGCCTAGAAGCAAGAGGCTTGTGGGGAACGTGGGCTCAGCTCTGTCGGGGTCCTCTGCTCCCGCATGCCAGGGCCCATTGGGGCTCAGCCTGCAACCCTGCAATGCCTGGAGCCTCCTTAGGGTACCTCACCTGAGTGGCCCCAGGGAACCTCTGGAGCCTGGCCACCTAACAGGTTCACATGTGGACCTGGAGGCAAGCTGAGCATGGTTCCATTTGTCACTCTCTTCTAACCCGTCTTGTGCAAGCACCTCCTCAGCGCGTATCTGGGAGTGCCCTCCGCCAGCCTGTCCTAGTGGCCCTGGGGTAACTTGTGGTGTCCTTCCATCCAGGGGGTACAGGATCACATGTGGACAGGGGGAGGTGGTGGGAAGGAGGTGGGGTGGGGGGAAGGAGGAGAGTGGTGGGGCAGTCGTGCTCAGCTCTATAAGCATCCTCTACTCCCCTCAACCCTGCCTTCCCCCAGGCCATGTACCCCTTGTGGCCAAACCATGCAAACCTGCAAGCCTGGGGCCATGCCTATTCCATGACTCACCTGGTAACCCCAGGGTAATTGGTGGTGCCCAGCCATCCAACTGGGTGGTGGTGGCAATCAGGTGGCTGGCAGGGTAGGTGGGCTCAGCGAGGTAAGGGTCCTCTACTCTCCCCCACCGCCATGAGTGCCCCCTTGCACCTGCCATGTGCACGTGTCACTCCCCCAGGGGGAAGATCTTCATGATCCCAGATCCCAGCTCACCTCCTCCTGCTCAGGAGCAGCAGAAACTTAGGGGTCAGCGTGATAATGATTCTAAAGCTTCCAAACAGAGCCACTACATTGTGACTCAGAACAGTGGAGAGGGAACATCCAGGTGTTCGAGCCTGATTCTCCAGATCTAGGTGTGTTGACAGAACCTCTGATGAGAGGCTGATCATCATGGCTGTAGAGTGGCGTACAACAAAATGTCACATGGAGCTCCCGTTCCATGGGGACAAGTGATAACTTATACCCTCCACCTCTGCCCTGGACTTTTTCACCTCTCCCCTGTCCCTGCCTGGGACCAACACCAGCTTAGAATACGCCTTCTAGTGTCACATATCCACTAAAATCAGAGGACTTTAATCTTTGGACTTGTTTAAGTTTAAAAGGTCAATGGAAAATCTCAGTTTGGAGGTACTGGTCTCCCAAGGCAAAAATAGTTACTTGGTTTTCAGAAACAAAATGGCTCTCACATTTACTGGGTTGGAATGACAAGAAGGGCAACAATGCAGGATGTGTGACCTGGGAAAACCAGGTGGCCCTCTGCCCATCCATCTACATTTCCTGTGGTGCCATGCTGGGCTTTATTGAGAATTCCCTGACCTCTGAAATCTTAGCGATGCATATTTTCTCTTTTCCTCCTGAGATTAGAGCTTTGCTCAGCTCCTGAATATCCAGGGACTGGTGGTGTCTCCCCACTGAGCAGATGTGAACAATCCCTTATAAAGGAAGGTACACAAATGGCTGATAAGCTGGGATGTGCCCACCTGAGATGGTGACAAAATAATCGCCCTCCCCAAACACAGTTTTGGTCACATCACACTCTAACACTAAAACTTTTAGTGCATCCCATTTAGTGACAAAACAGTACGGTCACTTGGTCATAGCTCCGGGGTCACCTCCAGCCTGCCTATCCAGGCTAACTCTCAGCAGAGCCCCCCACCCTCCCTCTGCTTGGCTACAACTCTCACTTAGGCACCCCACCGTCTCTGTTTGTTGGTTTCTTTCTTTCTTGCTTTTTTTAGGTAAAATTTCCATACAGCAAAATGCACTTGTCTTAAGCGTTAAGATCTGATGAGTGTTGACAAGTGCAAACACCTGTATCAGCCAAACCTCTAGCAAGATACAGACTTTTCTATTAACCAGATCATTCTCTCTTGTCCCTTCCCCAGTCAATCCCCAGAAACAACTACTGATTTGCATTCTGTCACTACCGAACTGTCTGTTCTAGAATTTCACATCCATGGAATAAAACGGCACGTCCTTTTATTGTGCCCAGCTTCTTTCACTGGCAAAATGTTTGTGAGATTCATCCACACCATTGTGTGTTAGCAGTTAGCTTAGGGTTTCTGCTTAGTGGGACAGGATGAAGTGGGCCCTGGCAGACCGTAGAGCAGCTGGGCCCTCCGTCATTCTCAGTTGAATAGGGATGGTTGTGATCCCCGAGACTGGCTGAGGAAGGAGGAAAGCGGGTCACATGGGTTCAGAACCACCTGGGCACCACCACAGTCAGGCCCGATTTTGTCTACACTGACGCTTTGAGTAAAGTTTGGTTTGGGGACCAAAAAAAGATTTCCTTCTCTAAACATCATCTGGGGGACCACAGGCTGGTCACCTTAGTTAAGCGCACGAGTGCCTGTTCTCTGAACTGAGTGCAGCCTCCAGATAGAAACCATTTTCACAGTCCTGAGAGTTTGAGATTTTTAGAAAGTCCACGAACACACATTTGGCTGCCCATCGCGCGTGACCCTGGAAGATTCTCCAAACCTCAAGACCCTACCTGCAGCGGTCCAGCGCCTCACTGGTGAGATGAGAAAGAACACTGGTCGGGAGCCCTTGCTGCGTTTCCACAGTGAGCTAGACTCGGTCGCATTCAGAGAGCGCGGCTGTCCCCGAAAGCCAGGAAGCCTGATTAGCCCTCGCTGAGCCCTGTGGAATACAAGGAAAAGACCAGAGATAAGCTCACTGTGGGGTTGTTGCCGAGACAAACTTTGGAAGTTAACTGGCAACTGCGTAGTGGGAGGAGTCCAGAGAGATTTGCCTAATTCTGGGGTGGGGGTGAGGCGAGGCCCAGACTTGGGACACTGGGCTTCCTGTGGGGCGCGCCAGGAGTGACTGACACCCAGAGGGCTGAGGTGAGGATTCCCACGGAACCCCTTACCAGTGCCACTTCAGCCTCTGTGATGGCCACTCCTCACTTCTGGGTGCACGTTTATATCAGGGTATAAACAGAGCCTGTAGGTTAAGGACGCGAGACCGGCAGCTTACTCAGGACCCAGGCCCACCTCTGCCACACCACAGTCCCGCGGTTCACCGTCCTGGTGGAGACATGGGCACTCCATACGACATGAAGTCACCCCAGACCCAGGTTCCTTCCCTCCTGCCCACACCGAACATGCTAGAAATACATTGTTACCGCACCTGCATCCCAGCCTCAGAAAACCCGGGGACGTGCAGACACCCAAAATAAGCGGTTTGCTCTCACAGCAGACCAGACACATTTCTCTTCTGCTCACCCCATTGGCCCCTAAGAGTCACATGGCCACAAGGTGCTGCGAGGGAGGTTGGGAGAGTCCCTTCTGCCCACAACCCTCTAACTGGCCTCCAATAGTCACATGAGCAGATGAAGCTGAAAGGGAGGCTGGGAGGTTTGGTCTCCATGTGGGAGGCCCTGTGCCTGGCTGAAACTCCATGAACTTGCAAAAAGGAAAGGAAGAATTTGGCAGGACAGGCAGCAGGAAGTCCTTGAGGGATGGTGGAATTAATTCATCAACTACGATGGTTTTCCTTCTGAGAAGTATCTCAGAAGCACCAGCTCCATCCGTTACAGACCTGCCTCCTGAGCTTCTGTGGCCCAGACGAGAAGAGCGCTGTTCCTGGCCTGGTGCCTGTGTCTGCCCTGTTTCGGGATGAACCCCTCATCTTAGGACTTGCAGGCTAGCTGGTGTGCTCCTCAGCGGCCACCAGCCCCCCTCACTCCCCACTTCCTCCGTCCCACACAGATCTGCTCAGTCCTGGATGATTGTCAGTCTGCGCACGTACCCTGAAGACTGACTTTATCTGTTTTCTGGTTTCCCCGAAAATGGAGTTTATGGGGTTTTTAAGTTCTCCTTGTTCTTTATGCATGATTTCTAGGAGGAGACATAGAAAAATGGTCTTATGCAGCCATGATTTTTCTGAAAGGCAATGGACTAGTTTAACGAGTCACTTTATTCTGGTTAGGGGTCAAGGACTTAGCCTCTCAGGAGATGGTGGTAAAAGGGATTTCTCTGTGGGGTGAAGAGACTGCAACAAGTAGCAATTTAGGCTGGGGGCAGAAAATCAGCTTGATTAAGGACCACAAGATCCGACAAGGAGGGGAGAATGTATCTCAGTTAGTGTTGGAAGCAGAACAACCTTGGTAACATTGCTCTGGGCAGAACGTGAGCTGGTTTTCCAGCACGGAAATTGGTCTGGGTGGACCTTTCATAGAATCATATGTAATGATCCTACCAAAAAAGTAAAAACACAACACAACAAAACAAAACAACAACAACAACAACAAAATACCCTCCAGGAAGGGAATGTGTAAGTAGCACTGAGTAAATGCAGAGAGATCTCCAGGGCCCCAGTGGCCCATTCTTGGCTCAGCAACTACAGGTCCTAGAGGTGCAGAGAGCAGAGGTCTGGGAGATGCGCTGTTGTGGCTGCAGTGACACCCATCTGATGTCCCCAGCCCACTCCAGCTCCGCATGACTGTGGCTTGCAGCACAAAACTTATTCCACAGCATGTAGATGTGTCCTGTTTTCCTTCTGAAGCAGACTGCTGGTCTCAGGGCCAGAACGGTGATCACTTCTGTTGCCACGATGTAAACCACCACCAGGCTAACTCTAGACATTTTGTGATGCATTTAGATGAGGCAGCATGGCTTCCTTCCAGGAATGCCTCCATTCAGGACATCCTCAGTCAGCCAGGCGCCCTGCCGGATGCTGAGGACTGTGGGAGTTCCATTTTACAGGTAAATAACTGAGACTCACAGGCCTTGAGTGTCTTGTTCAGAGTCACTAAGACATGAAAGTGGTCATATGACTTGGGTAGATACAGCTCACTGTCTCTAAAACTCCTCATCTCCTTCCTTGCTGACAGGAACTCGAGTTCAAGGCCGCAAAGCACCCAGCCCCAAGTGATGACTTATGATTAAGACAATCATGACAAAGCTGATTTCCAATTCCTCAGCCTTTCCTGCAGTTAAAGTGAGCTTTGTGATCCCGTTCTGACCCATAAAACCTAATGAAAACTGCTCCATGTGACTCTGAAAAGCCTTGTGCTTTTCGGGAAAAAAAAAAAAAAAAAAGCGAGCAGGGAATGTGTCTCACATGACTTCTCACACTTCTTCTCATTGTCTTGTTAGCAGATGTGATATCTGGTGCTGCTGCAGCCATCTTGTGACCATGAGGGGATAGAAGGAAAAAAGGAAGGAAGGAAAGAAGGGAGGGGGAGGGAGGGAGGAAGATAAGAAGGAAGGAAGAGAAAGAAGGAAAATCATGAGCCTCAGACTTAATGAAGCCTGGGTCCCTGATGACGTTAAAGCAGCTAAAACAATGCCAGCAACTGCCTACTCCAGATTTCTGTGAGTTAAAAAATCCTCTCTTTTAAGAACCCTCGTTGTTCATATTTTCTGTTAACTGCAGCCAAATGCACACACAGTAAGGTAGCAGAGCAAAGTTGGACTGGCTTCAGAGCTGTCTGACCCCAAAGTCCTTGTGGTTTACATTCTGCCATGGTAGCTGCTTGGCAAAAGATTCCTTAGCAGGTTCTCAGAATCCATTGGAACACGGCAACAATGTCACGCAGCAAGGTCAGGCTGAAGGACCCACACACACAATGCTGAGTCTCACCTTGCTGGGTGAGAGTCACCTACGTCCTTCCTGCCTCACTCAGCTCCAAGTCATCTGGATTGAGGCCAAGCCTACCCACGTGTGAGGTCAGAAGAGTGTGGGAGGGTGGGGCATGTAGCTTTGACTGAGGCAGGGAATCCAGCAGGACCTACCCTACCTGGTGGCCAGTCTCATCCTAGAGGAATGTTTCCTGTTGTGAGCTGGGGACCAGAGAGCCTGCAGGTGGCCTCTCCAGCATGGTGGTTTCAGAGCTGCTGTTTTTCCAACATGGCACCCGGTTTCCTCCAAAAGCCTCCAGAGCAATCACCCAAAGAGAAAGAGCTTTTTCTGATCTGACCTTGGAAGTCACACAGCATCACTTCCAATTCATCCCGATGGTCACAGACAATTCACTAAGGTCACCCTCGCTCTGGCTGGAGGGACGTAGAATCAAAGAATTCTAAGCAAGTGTTTTTACAACCAAGCACAATCATCCGGAAGGAGATTCTGCTGGCGAACCATCTAGAAGAGAAGTGTTCTGTCAGCCAACAGCACTGTCATGAAGGTAGAGATGCCCAGAAATCGTAGACCATGTTTTTGAGCAGCTTTTGTCTCTTTTCTGATCAGAAAATAATACATGTTAACTGTGGAAGCTCTGGAAAACAGCAGGTTAAAATCATGCTGTATGTAATCTCACCTAAGAGAGAACCACTGATAACATTCTAACGTGTTCCCTTTCAGGTCTTTTATCCCCAAGATACTCTCAGACGGCACTTAGTTCTGTGCAAGAAGTGAAACAGGATAGGAGCTGGAACAGATCTGGGGGATTGGGGAGTAAATGTCCTAGATGTGCTTCTCAGGGAGGCCTCTCAGAAGGGGTGGTGTTTTCATGGAAACCAAAACAATGTAAAGGCTTGGAGAAAGAAGAGCCAGTGCAAAGGCCCTGAGGTAGCAGAGGATCTGATCTGTCTGTGGATGAGAAGGTGGTCCAGTGAGCCTGGAGTGCACTGCATTTCAGGAAGAGGCATAGAGTGGGGCAGATACCATCAAAGGCCAGGCTACCCAGGGCTTGTCTGTCTTGGGAAGGAGGGTGGATTTTATCCTAAGTGTGATGGTGAATTTTCAGCAGAGTGAGGAAAGGATCCAATGGAAAAACATTTTCTCTGTGTGTATCAGTTTGATAGGCCCACCATAACAAAACACCCACAAATGATGTGGCTTGAATAATCGAAGTGTACTGTCTCACAGTTCTGGAGGCCACAAGTCTGAGGTCAAGGTATCTGTGGGTGGGTTCCTTCTGAGGCTGAGAGGGAGGGTCTGCTCCAGGCAATCCATGGTGCCGTCAATCTGTGGTTTGTAAGGGCATCACCCTGATCTCTGCCTCCATCTTGACGTGGCCTCTTCTTGTGTGATGTCTGGGTCCAAAGTTCTCCTTTCGATGAGGACACCGGTCATATCGGATCAGGTCCTTTACTGATGGCCCCATCCTCAATCATCTGCAAAGACCCTATTTCCAAATAAGGTCATGTCACAGGTACTGGGGGTTAGGGCTTCAGCATCTTTTGGGGGCAGGGGGCTCAATTCAACCCATAAAATTGGTGGTGTGTTGGTAGATGAGTTTGGGAGCAAGGCAGAAGTCTGACTTCATTCCGTGAGCATTTTGTTCCTCTGTTCCTCCATGGTTGGAGGCCAAAGGCAGGCAGAGTCCCTGCACTGGGCTGACAGCATCCCCACGGGTGCCCTACCCCACAGCCCGCTGTCAATTGGCTCCTTGGAGGAAATTGGGCTAATAAAGATCGGCAGGTAGGGGCACCTGGGTGGCTCAATCGTTAAGCGTCTGCCTCAGCTCAGGTCATGATCCCGGGGTCCCGGGATCGAACCAGTATCGGGCTCCTTTCTGAGCGGGAAGCCTGCTTCTCCCTCTCCCACTCCCCCTGCTTGTGTTCCCTCTCTCGCTGTGTCTCTCTCTGTCAGGTAAATAAATAAAATAAAAAAATAAATAAAGGCCAGCAGGGGCAGGCTGAGCAGCAATCGCCTGCAGGCCCCCCAAGCACTCAGGGTCCAGGGTTCCTACTGGCATGAGCCTTGTTCCAGTACCACTCTGGACCCTGAGGAATTGACATTAATGGGACAGGGTGACCGACACCTTGCTGGAAGGTTTGCTCTGTCTGCCCTGCTCTGCATAGGCCAAAACTTGTAGTCAGATCCCAGCTCTAATTAGAAGAAAGCCCTTTCTGCTCACACTTAAAATTCAACACAGTGACTCCGAGGGAGGAAATATTTAAGATCCTGACATCCTGAACTGAGATGGTAAATCCAGCTGGCTGAACAGGGGCTTGAGGGATGGGACTCCTATGGGCTGAATGGCGCCCTCCCTGAAGTCACACTTTGCAGCCTCAGAAGGGACTGTATCTGCAGGTGGGGCTGTGAGAGAGGTCATTAAGGTAAACCGAGGTCACCAGGGTGGTCCCTAATCCAGGCTGACAGGTGTCCTTGTAAGAAGAGGACATCAGGACCCAGACACACACAGAGGGAAGGCAACGTGGAGTCATGGGGTGAAGACGGTCATCTACACATGTGCGGACCTCCTCCGCCCATTCTCGTCCATCGTTTTGGTCAACAGAGATGATAACTTCATTTTCTTTCCACGTAGTTCAGTCCCAATATCAATATTTTTAGCAGTAGGCTCACCTACTGCCCTTAATTTCATATCAATGATGTTACTAGAGAATAGAGTTTGTGCCAGCTAGAGGCTAGGATGTCTTCATGTTTATAGGGCTGTGAGCCCAAGAGCCACACACTGGGTTTGTGGAAGGAGCACCTTCACTTCTGGTAAGGTCGCATTGGGCAACACTTTACATTCTGCATTGGACAACAAAAGAGTTGCTCTTGGAGAAAAAAAATTTTTTTAATTATTTGCTTGAACTTCGCTTTTACTTTTGGTCACCTGGGGGCAGAGCTATCTTTCCTTAAGATAAACCATATTAATTCCTGAGAAGATGGGTGAGAGAAATCCAGCAGAATTCTAGAAGGGAGGACTATTTTAAAATAAGGCAATGAGAGTGCATCTCACTGGAAAGGGAAGGAGAATAAAGTCCTTTTAATCCCTACATTAACTCTGAATTCTGAAGTCTGAGAAGAAAGTACTGCCAAGGTCTCCCCATTTCTCCTAGATAGAGGACCTGGAGCCACGTAACTATTGATTACAGACCTTGGAAAGGCTGAGGGGATCTGAGAGTCAAAATGAAGGGCCATCAAAGAAGGAGAAATACTTTTTTTTTTCCATTGAAATAAGCTCTGTATTTTTTTAAAAATTTTTTTATTGTTATGTTAATCCCCATACATTACATCATTAGTTTTAGATATAGTGTTCCATGATTCATTGTTTGTGCATAACACCCAGTGCTCCATGCAGAACGTGCCCTCCTCAATACCCATCACCAGGCTAACCCATCCTCCCACCCCCCTCCCCTCTAGAACCCTCAGTTTGTTTTTCAGAGTCCATTGTCTCTCATGGTTCTTCTCCCCCTCCGATTTCCCCCCCTTCATTCTTCCCCTCCTGCTACATTCTTCTTCTTCTTTTTTTCTTTCTTAACATATATTGCATTATTTGTTTCAGAGGTACAGATCTGAGATTCAACAGTCTTGCACAATTCACAGCGATAAGCTCTGTATTTTAGCCCAGCACTCATTTGGAGATAGAATTAACGTTGGGCAGGAGGACAAGACAAATCAAAGCAAACTGATTCAGCAGAAATCATATCAGAGCTGGTTATTGACCTCAGCAGGGGAGAGAAAAACCAATCACAGAGGCTCGTAGCTGCCAATAAATGAAATGCACCCTCTCTGCCCCTCCCCCAACACAGCCCTCTTCTTGGCACGAAAGATTGTTACTCTGCATGCAATAATATAAGAACAGCACATGAACAATATTCAGTGTCTTAAAAAATGAAACCATAATGGAACTGCATGTGCTGCTCATCCTTTTCCTCCTGAAACGTATGAAAAATTCCTTCGCCAGGGCCAATTAGGATCTTCTACCCCTTGGGCAAGAAGGCTACTTATTATAGGTGACAACATAATGCTAAAAAGATGCTTAGAAAAAAAATCAAGCTATAATCATTTGGCTGAATGAGACTCCCTGGCTTTGGCAACCTCCTATATTTGCTGAAAATCCTCCTTTCCACAAATGTTATGTCTCTGTTTACTTGTTATTGTACGTGTGGAGACTGCCAGGTGGCTGTGGTGGGGGGTGATGGACGGGAACCTCGGTCCACAATGTGGGTGTGCCAGAAATATTCTATGTCTTTAGTGTCTCTAAATAAACTTTATTTTATCTCCATTTGGCTGGTGGGAAAACAAGAGGCATTTTTATGGCACTCTCCCACTGTAGCTTTGGGGCTCCAGGTGGGGTAATGACAGCTGAGTGCGGAGACACCCCCTGCCAGCTCCCGTGGACCCCTCAGATCTCAAGCTCTCTTGCTGCCTCTGAACTAGGTTTGGGGTGGGATCCACATCTGTGGTACATCACGTGACCACTGTTTCTGAGGTTGGAGCACACTTTGGAGCATCCCTGCCTGCCCTGTAGCCTCTACCCCCCACACCCAGTTATTGCTTTTTTTAATATGAGAGAAATTCTCTTTCTGTCTCCACATTTCCCTCAAGAGCTCACTTCTCTCTTCGAACTCTATATTCTCAATGAGCTCAAACTTTTGAAACTAAACCAGGTTGGGAAAAAGGTATCTGGCAAGCACTTCCTGACTCCCTTCCTGCACCCTATCGCCTGATGCTGAAGGAATCAACAGGATCCTTCACATGAACTCTGCATTTAGTGAAGTGGGGGCCCACGTGGAGGGAAGACAGGGAGAGGAAAGTCCCTGGGGTCGGTGCCCTTTGGAAGGTCATAGTTCCACAGAACATAGAAGGAAGCTCCCCCCTCTGGGCATCTCTGTTCTCTGAACTCTCCTTGTGTCTTGCTAGGCCAGCTCTTAAAGAATCAATATGGAGGGGGCGCCTGGGTGGCTCAGTCGTTAAGCGTCTGCCTTCGGCTCAGGTCATGATCCCAGGGTCCTGGGATCGAGCCCCGCATCGGGCTCCCTGCTCTGCGGGAGGCCTGCTTCTCCCTCTCCCACTCCCCCTGCTTGTGTTCCCTCTCTTGCTGTGTCTCTCTCTGTCAAATAAATAAATAAAATCTTTAAAAAAAAATCAATATGGAGAATCAATGCATGTGCATCTAATGATGTGATCTCGTGTCTTTTAATTAACGTTTTTGGCGTTGGCATTCCCATCAACTGTTTTGTCAAAAATGGAAGTTAATATCCAAGACTGTGGGTTGGAGATGATCCGCGAAGGACCTCGGCTGTAGAATTAGCAGGATCCTGGATTATTCGGATTATGAAACATCTGTAACAGTGAGCACATCCTGGAGAGTCATCAGTTTTACTTATTCAACCTAGTCTCGAAGCAGCTGGAAATTTCAATGACTATGAATAATTCTTTCAAATGAAGCAGAATTAGATAAAGATACACCTGGGCATACAATTTACATGAGGGTAAGGAAGCCATCCATTGTAGATGAGGGTAACATGGCTACCCCACTAGGAACAGACAGTCGGTTTAATTATCTTCCCAGTAAAAAGAATGGATTCACATTAATCTGGGTTTTTCTTTTACTTCTGGTTTCTAAAATCCACTTCAGGTTCCAGTTCTGGATAAGATAGAATAACACTTCACCTGTATTTTCCACCATGTCTCATTATAAAACCTTGACAGAATGCAGGGGCAGCTACTGGAGGACCCTCAGAAGAAAATAGTGCTGGGCAGATTGGGAAGAAGACCAGGATTTAAAGGACCTCCAGTGGTGGTGAGTTTGCCATTTTCCCTCCAGCGTCACAGCCTGAATCGGAGGTAGCTGGAAACCCACATGTCGGCTGTGGGGCACAGGCAGAGAGCGCTCAGGGGAAGCTGCTAGCTTTGGCTCCAAGTCAAAAAATGGGACTCCTAATCCCCAGAAAGCACAGCAGTGCCCTGGGCTTCCTTTTCTTTCTTCTTTCTTGTTTTCCCATTCTCTCATATCCTGGCCCTTGGACAATCCCGTTGGTGGTGGCCGGTGAAGGGGCCAACAGGAGCCCAAACTCAGAGGGGGGAGCTTCCTTCTATGTTCTGTGGAACTATGACCTTCCAAAGGGCACCGACCCCGGGGACTTTCCTCTCCCTGTCTTCCCTCCACGTGGGCCCACATGCAGTCCTGAATGCAGAAGGGGCCAGAAGACTGCAGCAACGGGAGCCTTAAGCTTTGGCCAGACGACCCTAAAGGGGGGGCCTCAGAACAGTGGAATGCCTCAATACATTTAAGGTGGAAACCATACCAAGTACACTTTCTAACAACAGAATTCAATGAGTGACTGATGACAAGAGAAAATTTGGGAAACTCACAGAGACATGGACTCAAAAACACACGTAGGGCAAATGAAGAAATCACAAACAGAATCAAAAAGTATTTTTCCATGAATGACAAGAAAATGCAATATACCAGAACTTAAAGAATGCAGTCGAAGAGTGCCTAAGGGAAATTTATAGTAGTAAAAAAAGAAAGAGGAGGAATGATTCAGACCAACCCAGCCATTCCACCTTAACAAGCAAGAAAAAGAAAAGCAAGCAAAACCCAAAGCGAGTAGAAGAGAAGGAAATCACAAAGAATAGAGCAGAAATATGATAAAATAGAGAAAAGAAAATCAATACAGAATACCAATATAACAAAAATAGGTTCTGGAAAGGATCAACAAAATTTACAAACCTTACAGACTGCCCAAGAGAGAAAAAAAAAAACACAAAAAACCCCCGGAAGAGTCAAATTACTAAAATCAAGACTGAAAGAGAAGGTGTGATTAGTGACTTCACAAAAATTAAAAAAAAAAAAAAGAATATAAGGGAATTCTGTGAATAATTATCGTGATAGCCAAGATAACAGATAAGAGACAATTCCTAGAAATCCACAAACTGCCAAAACCATCTCAGGAAAAAATAAGAAATCTGAATAGATCTACAGCAAGTAAAGAGATTGAAGTAGCAATAAAACTTCTCATGAAGAAAAGCCCACAACCAAATGGCTTCTCTGGTCAATTTTGGCAAACATTGAAAGAAGAATTAACACTAATGCCTAACAAACTCTTCCAAAAAATTAAAAGAACATTTACTAATGAATTCTATGAGGTCAGAGTTACCCTGATACTGAAACCAGACAAAGATATAAAAAACAAACAAACAAACAAAAATACCCCAACACTACACATCAATATCCCTTATGGATAGAGATGAAAAATCCTTAATAAAATCTTAGTAAATGAAGTCCTGCAACATAGGAAAAAGATATACTACGACCAACTGGGATGGAAAGTGAAGTTGGTTAATATGTGAAAACAGATCAATATAATAAAAACTTTAAGAGAATAAAGGACAAACACCATATGATCATCTCAATGGACACAGGAAAAGCACTTGACAAAATCCAATCCTCTTTCATAATACAAACACTCACCATACTAAGCATAGAAGGGAACTTCCTCAACCTGATAGAGCATCTATGATAAAACCTGTATTTAGAACAGTTACTGGTGAAAAATAGAAGGATTTCCCACTAGGATCAGTAAAAAGACCATTATGCCTGCTTTTACCACTTTTGTCCCATGTTGTACTGGAAGCTTCAGCCAGGGTAGTTAAGGAACAAAAAGATATAGAAACATCCAGGTTTGAAAAGAAAAAGTAAAACCATCTCTATTTGCAGAGATATGATTTGGTATTTAGAAAATTTCAAAAAAATGCACTTAAAAAAACCTATTCAGACAAATGATGAGGTTAAGCAAGGTTTCAGGATGAAAGATCCACACAGAAATCACTTGTATTTCTTTACACTAGCAATGAACAATCTTAAAATAAAATTAAGAAAACAATTCTTTTTATAATAGCATCAGAAAAGTAAAATAGGGGGCCCCTGGGTGGCTCAGTCGTTAAGCATCTGCCTTCGGCTCAGTTCATGAACCCTGGGTCCTGGGATCCAGCCTTGCATCAGGCTCCCTGCTCAGCAGGAAGCCTGCTTCTCCCTCTGCCACTCCCCCTGCTTGTGTTCCCTCTCTCACTGTCTCTCTCTCTCTCTCTCTGTCAAATAAATAAAAGCTTTTAAAAAAAGAGTGAAGAGGGGCGCCTGGGTGGCTCAGTTGGTTAAGCGACTGCCTTCGGCTCAGGTCATGATCCTGGAGTCCCTGGATCGAGTCCCGCATCGGGCTCCTTGCTCAGCAGGGAGTCTGCTTCTCCCTCTGACCCTCCCCCCTCTCATGTGCTTGCTCTCTCTCAAATAAATAAATAAAATCTTTAAAAAAAAAAAAAAGAGTGAAGAGTAAAATAGGAGTACATTTAATAAATGAAGTTCAAAACTCATACACATTAAACTATGAATCATTGTTGAAAAAAAAAGTTCAAAAGATCTAAAGGAATGGAAAGACATCCCATATTCATGGATTAGAAGACTCATATCGTTATGATGGCAATGCTTCCCAAATTGTCTACCTATTCAAGAAATCCCTATCAAAATCCCAGCTACCTTTTTCCCCCCCAGAAATTGACATACTCATCCTAAAATGCACATGGACATGCAAGGGACCCAGAATAGCAAAACTCTCTTGAAAAAGAAGAATAAAAATGAGTAATAACAATTTTTCATTTAAAAGCTTACAACAAAGCTACAGTAATCAAGATAATGTTGTACTGGCATAAGGATTGACAGTTGGATCAAGGGAATGGAATCCAGAGTCCAGAAATAAACCTTATATTTATGGTCGATTGATTTAGAAAAGGCTGCCAAGACAATTCAGGGGGAACCAATGGTCTTTTCAGGAAATGAGGCTGGAACAAGTAAACAGCCACAGGCAAAGGAACAAAATGGACCCCTTCCTCACATGATCCACAGGTATTGATTCAAAAGGATGATAAACCTAAGCGTGAGTGCTAAAACCACAACTAGAAGAAAACACAGGAGCAAATTTTTATGACCTTGGATTAGCCAAGGGGTCCTTAGATATGACACCAAAAGCACAAGCAAGAAAAAAAGATAAATCTGACTTCATCAAAATTAAAACCTTCAGAGCTTTAAATGAAAACATCAAGAAAGGGACAAGACAACCCACAGACTGGGACAAAATGTTGGCAGATGTAGATCTGATATGGAACATAAAACCTCTTACAACTCAGTAATAATTGATTTTTTAAAAATAACCCAATTTGAAAAATGTGGGCAAAGGATCCCAGCAGATATTTCTCTGAAGAAGATACAGAAATGGCCAAAAAGCACAGAAAAAGATGCCTAACGTCATAACCCTTAGGGAAATGGGAATCAGAACCACCACGAGCAACCACATCCCACCCTCCAAGATGGGCTGCGGGCACCAAGACAGAGGACACAGAGCGTTGGCAAAGACGGGGAGAAATCGGAACCTTCGTGCAGCGCTGGCAGAAACGTGGGATGGAGCAGCCACTTTGGAAAACACTTTGGCAGTTCCTCAAAATGCAAGACACAGAGGTATCATCTAGCCCGGAAGTCCTGCTCCTGGGTTTCTACCCAACAGAAATGAAAACACAGAAACTGTGTACATAAATGTGCATGGCAGCATTCCTGGTCATCCCTGCCAAGTGGAAGCAAGTCAAGTGTCCATCTACTGATTAAATTGTAGTCTGTGCTCTATCCATGCAGTGGACTCCTTTTCAACAATAACGTAGAACAAATTACAGAAACATGCTACCGTGTGGATGAACTTCTAAAGTATGTGAAATGAAAGAAACAGTCACAAAATACCACCTACTGTACGAGGCCCTCTGTCTCCAGTGCCCGGAAGGTGGGTCTATAGAGAGAAAGTAAATGAGTGTTTGCCTGGGGCAGGAGGGTGCAGGTGACGTGGGGGGTGAATCCCAAGGTACAGGGTCTCTGTTGGGGGTGATGAAACTGTTCTAAAATTTAATTTGAGATGGATATACTAAATATACTAAAATATATTATTTATAAAAATATATATAAAATATAAAATATATAAAATAAAATATACTAAAATAGTATATACTGAATATACTAGAAACCACTGAATTGTCAACTTTAACTGGTGAATTGTATGGCATATGAATTCTCTCTCTCTCTCCATATGCCTACACATATATTTAAAGAATCAGCACACGATTCTGGCTGATTCTTAGGACCACTTTACCATTGACATCAGTTTGTGAGTGTTCAAGTATCACAACAATCTGGGCAGACACTGGAGGTCTTACTGGGGGCTGCTATTTTGGCAGGGGCAACAGCACTGGGCTTTGGGCCCTACTCAACATGATGGAAGCCTCCATTAATTTGGGCGAGCGCCAGCAGGTCTGTCATCTGTGTTGTCAGGCCCCAAGCAACCCCAAACCCCACATCTCGAGAGGATGGTGGGATAAGCCTGCTGCAAGGCAGAGGTCACATCGTAGGGCTGTCCGGGCGCACAACTCCAGGGGTCACTGTTGACATTGTCATCTGTGGAGGGGGTGACCTCTCCTGTGAACAGTTGCACCTGGACTACTGCACGGCATAGGAAGCTGTGTTCTTACATCCTCTCCGTGAATTCACGAAGCCAGTAATTGCCACCGGGGGATGTTTATTTCTTCCTCAATATCCCTGTGGCCGTTTGACAGCAAAGCAAAGAAGATCAGCTAGGACAGTGAAGCTCGGGAAACCTCCCCGAGTTTAGGCCTCCTGCAGCTTCAGGTTGCTGCCACCCTGCAGTGCTTGTGGCCCCTTCGGGAAGAAGAACAGACTGCAGGAGATGTACTGAATACATTTTCCGTTGCAGGAGCTCTGGTCTCTATGAGGCATCTCCTGCCAAGGCCTTCAGGGCTGGACAGACGATGGACATGTCTCATAGAAGACAAGGCATGAGGGGGACAGTGGTTGAGGCTCATCTCCAGTGTCTGCTACCCATGGGAGGCCAGTTTGCAATGAGTCACATGTCACATGGGGCTCCTCTTGGGTGGGGGGGGCATGTGCAATGCAAACCAGGGAACCCCCACTTCAGCACCAATATTCGTGTCAGCTCTGGTCTGAGGTCCTGATCTTTGGGGGCGGGAACCAACAACTGGAGTCCTAGGAAAATGCCACCCTACAGGAAGCCACATGGGGGGTTACTGGGGGTGCCACGGGAGAGGGAAGAGGCTCTGGGGGGGTGTATTTTATCAACCATCTCTTCATAGTTTCACTTTTATGCACCCCCCTCCATTAGGGTGGGCCTAGTGAATGACCCTGATTTAAGAAGGAGCCCCAGGAGCCCCCGGCCACCTCCAGACTGGGTGATGGCCTCTGAGCAACTGCGGCTCACCTGGGAGCCAGAGACAGCAATCCTGTCTGGCCCACAGCAGGCTGTCACGTCCCGGCAGACACCGTTTCCGCCGTTCGTGATCGCCTGCCTGGAAGCCCACATCTATACCTACACACCGCGCAGCCCACTCACGACAGGCGGGACCTGCCACAGAAGCTGCCCATGGTTTTCATCCTGTCACGACCCTGCATCCACTGGTAATTACCTGGAGATCGTGGTCCGTGACCTAGAGGAGATGCTGAGGGCCCACATGCCCTGGACTCCTGGCCGCGTGCCCTGCTCAGACCCGCAGCACTCCAAAGCCTTCTCTTGTCCCCTGAGCTGGAGCCCGGCTCTATGTGTCGCTAGACGGAGCTAAAACAGCGAGAAGCAGGGCCATTTCGGTCTCCTTCCAACCAGCAGGAATTAAAAATTTGGCGACTTACAAGAAAGGTAGAGCCTGCCATTCACATAAGTTTCTCATTCTTTAAAAAACAGCCAACCAATCACTGCAAGACACTTTGCGGTCTCCCAAAGTGACACTCGGGCCCAACGCGAACCACATGGCCCCCAAAGCAACTGACGATGACATGCGTGACTGTCCATTTTCCCTTTTCAGCAAAAGTTGTGTCAAAGAGCAAAGGTCAGGCTGCTGACCGGACCTCCCATGGGCACTTCCCGCTGGGCGTAGGAGAAAGACCTGACTCCCTCGTTTGGAGGGAGAACCAGTGGAGACCTTCCTTTCCCTGGGGCAACAGGTGCTCCCCTTGACGGCACATCCAACACGGGCAGGCAGGTCTCACCCTTTCTCCCCCGGGTGCACAGCACACCCTGTCCTGGAGACTCGATGAAGGAACATGCCCACTGCACGTGTGTGTCTGTGGCACCAAGGGTACTGGGGTCACAGGAATCACGGGGCAGATGCCACTGTAACGCATCACCTTGCTTCAGGAGGACGCATCTCTGATTAGCCCTGTCCCCCCACTTCTTCCCACCTGCTCTGAGACATGAAGTCCACCCACTTCATCTCACCCCAACTCACTTCCCAGTGCCCAGAATTCCCACAGCTGCTCTTCTGCCTTGTCCTCATGGGAGTTTGGGGACACCTATTTGCAGGAGAGCAAAGACATTCAGGTCCCGTTTGGTCCTAAGTTCAGGATGGGGAGTATTATGAGATGAGAGGTTGTGGTCCGTGAGGAGGAAGACAGGACAGTCCCATCTGATAACCAAGGCAGAGGTGTCCTCACAGTGCCCGAGGATCTGGGCACAGAGGGACAAAGCTGGACCTGTACCTGGGGAGGGGGTCAGAGGCAGCTTTCTAGAGAAGGCCCCAGAGTCGGGTCCTGAGCAGGAGGGGGAGGAATCAGGGCTAAGAGGCTGAGCAGTGATCCACATGCTTGGAATACACGACCAGTCAGGAGGCTTTAAAAGCACTTCTCAGCATCTCCTGCCGGTGCCCTCAGCAACACAGCTGGCTCGTCAGAGTGCGTGCAGGGTGTCAGACGGCCCTGGAGCCTGGGATCGATGGGTAGGGCCCCCTCTTTCTCCTCTGGGGGTTATGGGGTCCAGGAGGCTGACACCGAGATGTGGGGAGAGAGCATGGGGAGAGGGTGGGTGCCGGGAGGAGACGGGCCGGGAGGACAGGTACCCTAGGGAGGAGCTGGAGCAGGACCCCTCCCGGAGAGTAGAGGGAGATGAGGGGCCCCAGGGGCAGGAGAAGCCCGCACCCCACCTCAGGGCCCGGCCCCCTGGCTGCAGCCTCCGCGGCTCCCCCTGCCCACTCAGCGCAGCATCAGCTCAGCGCTGCTGGAAAATACCCATGCACCAGTGTTCACAGCAGCTCTCCGCACAGAACCCGGCTGGCCAGGACAAGCCACGTAACCCACAACAGCCTGGGAGGGACACAAAGTGTATGTGCACACAGTGGAATATTCCCCAGCCGAGAGAAGCAACAAGGTGCTGACACGTGCTATGATCCTCAAAACCATGTCTGGTGGGGCGGAGCAAGATGGCAGAGGAGTAGGAGACCTGGATTTCATCTGGTCTCAGGAATTCAGCTGGATAGGGATCAAACCATTCTGAACACCTACAAACTCAACAGGAGATCAAAGAGAAGAATAGCAACAACTCTCTGAACAGAAAAGCGACCACTTTCTGGAAGGTAGGACGTGCGGAGAAGTGAATCCGAGGTGATATTCGGGAGGATAGACGGCGGGGGAGGGGGCCTCCGTCGGCCGCTTCTGGCAAGTGATAGAGCAGCGGAGTACAAAATTGGAACTTTTATTTTTTATTTTTATTTTTTATTGTTATGTTATTCCCCATACATTATATCATTAGTTTTAGATGCAGTGTTCCATGATTCATTGTTTGTGCATAACACCCAGTGCTCCATGCAGAACGTGCCCTCCTCAATACCCATCACCAGGCTAACCCATCTTCCCACCCCCCTCCCCTCTAGAACCCTCAGTTTGTTTTTCAGAGTCCATCATCTCTCATGGTTCGTCTACCCCTCCAATTTCCCCCCCTTCATTCTTCCTCTCCTGCTATCTTCTTCTTCTTCTTTTTTTTTTTCTTAACATATATTGCATTATTTGTTTCAGAGGTACAGATCTGAGATTCAACAGTCTTGCACAATTCACAGCGCTTACCAGAGCACATACCCTCCCCAGTGTCTATCACCCAGTCACCCCATCCCTCCCACCCCATCCCCCACTCCAGCAACCCTCAGTTTGTTTCCTGAGATTAAGAATTCCTCATATCAGTGAGGTCATATGATACATGTCTTTCTCTGATTGACTTATTTCACTCAGCATAATACCCTCCAGTTCTATCCACGTCCTTGCAAATGGCAAGATCTCATTCCTTTTGATGGCTGCATAATATTCCATTGTATATATATATACCACATCTTCTTTATCCATTCATCTGTTGATGGACATCTTGGCTCTTTCCACAGTTTGGCTATTGTGGACATTGCTGCTATAAACATTGGGGTGCACGTACCCTTTCGGATCCCTACTTTTGTATCTTTGGGGTAAATACCCAGTAGTGCAATTGCTGGATCATATGGTAGCTCTATTTTCAACTTTTTGAGGAACCTCCATTCTGTTTTCCAGAGTGGCTGCACCAGCTTGCATTCCCACCAACAGTGTAGGAGGGTTCCCCTTTCTCCGCATCCCTGCCAACATCTGTCATTTCCTGACTTGTTAATTTTAGCCATTCTGACTGGTGTGAGGTGATATCTCATTGAGGTTTTGATTTGGATTTCCCTGATGCCGAGCAATATTGAGCTCTTTTTCATGTGTCTGTTGGCCATTTGGATGTCTTCTTTGGAAAAATGTCTGTTCATGTCTTCTGCCCATTTCTTGATTGGATTCTTTGTTCTCTGGGTGTTGAGTTTGATAAGTTCTTTATAGATTTTAGATACTAGCCCTTTATCTGATATGTCATTTGCAAATATCTTCTCCCGTTCTGTCGGTTGTCTTTGGTTTTGTTGACTGTTTCCTTTGCTTTGCAAAAGCTTTTTATCTTGATGAAGTCCCAATAGTTCATTTTTGCCCTTGCTTCCCTTGCCTTTGGCGATGTTTCTAGGAAGAAGTTGCTGCGGCTGAGGTCGAAGAGGTTGCTGCCTGTGTTCTCCTTTAGGATTTTGATGGACTCCTGTCTCACATTGAGGTCTTTCCACCATTTGGAGTCTATTTTTGTGTGTGGTGCAAGGAAATGGTCCAGTTTCATTTTTCTGCATGTGGCTATCCAATTTTCCCAACACCATTTGTTGAAGAGACTGTCTTTTTTCCATTGGACGTTCTTTCCTGCTTTGTCAAAGATTAGTTGACCATAGAGTTGAGGATCCATTTCTGGGCTCTCTATTCTGTTCCATTGATCTATGGGTCTGTTTTTATGCCAGTACCATACTGTCTTGATGATGACAGCTTTGTAATAGAGCTGGAAGTCCGGAATTGTGATGCCGCCAGCTTTGCTTTTCTTTTTCAACATTCCTCTGGCTATTCGGGGTCTTTTCTGGTTCCATACAAATTTTAGGATTATTTGTTCCATTTCTTTGAAAAAAGTGGATGGTATTTTGATGGGGATTGCATTGAATGTATAGATTGCTCTAGGTAGCATTGATATCTTCACAATATTTGTTCTTCCAATCCATGAGCATGGAACGTTTTTCCATTTCTTTGTGTCTTCCTCAATTTCTTTCATGAGTATTTTATAGTTTTCTGAGTACAGATCCTTTGCTGAATTCCTGTATGAGTTCTAGCAGTTTTGGGGTGCTGTACTTTGTCAAATGTATCAACGTGATACAATACATTAACAAAAGAAAGAACAAGAATCATATGATCCTCTCAATAGATGCAGAAAAAGCATTTGACAAAGTACAGCATCCTTTCTTGATCAAAACTCTTCAGAGTATAGGCATAGAGGGTACATACCTCAATATCATAAAAGCCATCTATGAAAAACCTACAGCGAATATCATTCTCAATCGGGAAAAACTGAGAGCTTTCCCCCTAAGGTCAGGAACATGGCAGGGATGTCCACTATCAACCACTGCTATTCAACATAGTACTAGAAGTCCTAGCCACAGCAAGCAGACAACAAAAAGAAAGAAAAGGCATCCAATTCGGCAAAGAAGAAGTCAAACTCTCACTCTTTGCAGATGATATGATACTTTATGTGGAAAACCCAAAAGACTCCACCCCAAAACTGCTAGAACTCATAGAGGAATTCAGTAAAGTGGCAGGATATAAAATCAATGCACAGAAATCCAAGGCATTCCTATACACCAACAACAAGACAGAAGAAAGAGAAATGAAGGAGTTGACCCATTTACAATTGCACCCAAAACCATAAGATACCTAGGAATAAATCTAACCAAAGAGGCAAAGGATCTGTACTCAGAAAACTACAAAATACTCATGAAAGAAATTGGGGTGCCTAGGTGGCTCAGTCGTTAAGCGTCTTCCTTCAGCTCAGGTCATGATCCCAGGGTCCTGGGATCGAGCCCCGCATCGGGCTCCTGCTTGGCGGGAAGCCTGCTTCTCCCTCTCCCACTCCCCCTGCTTGTGTCTCTGTCAAATAAATAAATAAAATCTTAAAAAAAAAAAAAAGACTCATGAAAGAAATTGAGGAAGACACAAAGAAATGGAAAAACGTTCCATGCTCATGGATTGGAAGAACAAATATTGTGAAGATGTCAATGCTACCTAGAGCAATCTACACATTCAATGCAATCCCTATCAAAATACCATCCACTTTTTTCAAAGAAATGGAACAAATAATCCTAAAATTTGTATGGAACCAGAAAAGACCCTGAATAGCCAGAGGAATGTTGAAAAAGAAAAGTAAAGCTGGTGGCATCACAATTCCGGACTTCCAGCTCTATTACAAAGCTGTCATCATCAAGACAGTATGGTACTGGCATAAAAACAGACACATAGATCAATGGAACAGAATAGAGAGCCCAGAAATGGACCAACTCTATGGTCAACTAATCTTTGACAAAGAAGGAAAGAATGTCCAACGGAAAAAAGACAGTCTCTTCAACAAATGGTGTTGGGAAAATTGGATAGCCACATGCAGAAGAATGAAACTGGATCATTTCCTTACACCACACACAAAAATAGACTCCAAATGGTTGAAAGACCTCAATGTGAGACAGGAGTCCATCAACATCCTAAAGGAGAACACAGGCAGCAACCTCTTTGACCTCAGCAACTTCTTCCTAGAAACATCGCCAAAGGCAAGGGAAGCAAGGGCAAAAATGAACTATTGGGACTTCGTCAAGATAAAAAGCGTTTGCACAGCAAAAGAAACAGTCAACAAAACCAAAAGACAACCGACAGAACGGGAGAAGATATTTGCAAATGACATATCAGATAAAGGGCTAGTATCTAAAATCTATAAAGAACTTATCAAACTCAACACCCAGAGAACAAAGAATCCAATCAAGAAATGGGCAGAAGACATGAACAGACATTTTTCCAAAGAAGACATCCAAATGGCCAACAGACACATGAAAAAGAGCTCAATATTGCTCGGCATCAGGGAAATCCAAATCAAAACCTCAATGAGATATCACCTCACACCAGTCAGAATGGCTAAAATTAACAAGTCAGGAAATGACAGATGTTGGCAGGGATGCGGAGAAAGGGGAACCCTCCTACACTGTTGGTGGGAACGCAAGCTGGTGCAGCCATTCTGGAAAACAGTATGGAGGTTCTTCAAAAAGTTGAAAATAGAGCTACCATATGATCCAGCAATTGCACTACTGGGTATTTACCCCAAAGATACAAATGTAAGGATCCGAAGTGGTATGTGCACCCCAATGTTTATAGCAGCAATGTCCACAATAGCCAAACTGTGAAAAGAGCTAAGATGTCCATCAACAGATAAATGGATAAAGAAGATGTGGTATATATATATATATATATATATATATATATATATAGATAGATAGATAGATAGATAAAGAAGATGTGGTATATATATATATATATATATATATATCAATGAGATACCACCTCACACCAGTCAGAATGGCTCAAATTAACAAGTCAGGATGTGGGGGGGATGTGGAGAAAGGGGAACCCTCCTACACTGTTGGTGGGAACGCAAGCTGGTGCAGCCACTCTGGAAAACAGTATGGAGGTTCCTCAAAAAGTTGAAAATAGAGCTACCATACAATCCAGCAGTTGCACTACTGGGTATTTACCCCAAAGATACAAATGTAGGGATCTGAAGGGGTACATGCACCCCGGTGTTTATAGCAGCAATGTCCACAATAGCCAAACTATGGAAAGAGCCAAGATGCCCATCGACAGATGAATGGATAAAGAAGAAGTGGCATATATATACAATGGAATATTATGCAACCATCAAAAGGAATGAGATCTTGCCATTTGCAAGGACGTGGATAGAACTGGAGGGTATTATGCTGAGCGAAATAAGTCAATCAGAGAAAGACATGTATCATATGACCTCACTGATATGAGGAATTCTTAATCTCAGGAAGCAAACTGAGGGTTGCTGGAGTGGGGGATGGGGTGGGAGGGATGGGGTGACTGGGTGATAGACACTGGAGAGGGTATGTGCTCTGGTAAGTGCTGTGAATTGTGCAAGACTGTTGAATCTTAGATCTGTACCTCTGAAACAAATAATACATTATATGTTAAGAAAAAAAAAAGAAGAAGATAGCAGGAGGGGAAGAATGAAGGGGGGAAATAGGGGGAGACGAACCATGAGAGATGATGGACTCTGAAAAACAAACTGAGGGTTCTAGAGGGGAGGGGGGTGGGAGAATGGGTTAGCCTGGTGATGGGTGTTGAGGAAGGCACGTTCTGCATGGAGCACTGGGTGTTGTGCACAAACAATGAATCATGGAACACTACATCTAAAGCTAATGATGTAATGTATGGTGATTAACATAACAATAAAAAAATAAAAAAAAAACCCATGTCTGGTGAAAGAAGCTTCACTAGAAAGGGGTTTCTCTCTGGGAAGGGGGGTCTGCCCACGCGGGGGTGATGGCCGTGCCAGAGGGTGAGTGTGCCCCGTGCCGCACCATCTGCTTCCAGGTGGTGGGGGCGGCACATTTCACGCTGCGCGCATTTTGCCCCGATACACACGGCAGAGAGCACGGGGCTGGCCTTCAGGCCCCTGGTGACCTGGCCGACCGACACGGCTCCCTGGGCCTGCCTGCCTCCCTCCCTGGCTCCAGTCCTCTCCTCTGAGCCTCTGCCCTGGCCCCTGTGACTCAGGCTGTGCCTCCAGTGGCCCGGGTCTGGGCTGCAGGCCGCCCGTGGGCAGTTCAGGTGCTGCGGATGGAAGCCGGCTGGCCGTGCACTCCCCTCACCCCAGCCCCCGTGGGGACCAACGCGGGCCCAGGTGCCAGATAGGACTGGAGCCCCCGCCTTCCAGACGGCGCGAGGCACTTCCCCTCCCTGCCCATGCTCCTGCTCGGGCTCGGGGGCTCCTCTGAAGTGAGTCCCATCTGCCCCAAACGCTGGCTCCCCGGACCCCACCCCACCAGCCAGACTAAGCCCTGGCGACAGACCTACAGAGAAGCCAACACAACCTACACTCCAGGCATCGTACTTCACTCATCCTCACTTGGTGCAGAGGTTGCTTGACCATTCTAGAAACATCCTGCCAAGTTAGGCCCCCAGTGCTGTCCTTTGGTTTGTAACAGTAACCTCTCCAAATTTCGAAAGGTCACCGGACACATTTCTGCAGGCAGGCCCAGGGGTCAAACCACCTTCTGCTGCAAGCCTGGGGCTCTGTGCTCAGAGGGAATTCCTGTTGTTCCTGGCCCGAAGCTCGGCCCTCCACCTGCCCCAGCTGACCTGCGCAGGAGCCCCGGCACAGGAAGGGGAGAGCGGACAGGGCCCTCGGGTCACACAGGAGCCCAATCTGCTCTCAAGGCGACATGACCTCTCTCTGGGAGCCTCCACAGAAGGGACAGCCCTGGAAACAAACTCAGGGGCTGCATCTTATCTAAAGGGGGTATAAACAATGATCCACGTTGCTTTCTGAGACCTGAGAAGGGGCGGCTGATGTGCCAGGGTCCGCCAGGACCGTGGGCACCTGAGCACAGACTTCCCGGCAGAGGCCAAGGACCCACAGGCCTGGATTCCCGTGGAAGCAGCAGTGTCACTCCGGGAGCACAACCTGGGACGCACGAGGAGGGCTCCAGGTGTGAAATGAACCCTCAGGTCTGAAAGCAAGAGTGGACGGGTCTCTCGGGCCTCTGGGTCAGCCCAGCCCTGGCAGGTCCCAGCTCTCCCAGCAGGGACCTGGAACCTCCCGGCCGCGCACCAGCACCATGCTCCTCATCACGGGCACGCTGCTCAGCCCCTGAGAGCGCCAGGCCAGGCCTCCCAGAGGGCGGGGGCCCCCGGAGCTTACCGGCCTCGCCGACGAACACCTCCACGGGCGCGCTGCTGGGCTCTCCCGATGATGTTGTAGGCCGTCAGGATGACCTCATTACGCCGCTACTTCTTCAGACCTACAGGTGGAAGGAGACAGGGGTCAGCTGGCCCGGGAACACCTCCCTGCCTCGGAACCACACCGAAGGGCTGGGGGCAGGCCATGGGCGTCCCCAGACGGTCTGTGGAGCGGCCTCCTCCTCCTTCCCTGGCCCCGGAACAACAGCCACCGTGCGTGTCAGCAGACCCGTCCACTCTGCGCTCAGGGTAAAGGGAGCATCAGGCCCTCTCCCAGAGCGGAGAGTGGAGGCGGCATAATGTGATGTGGGCTTGCCTTTGGTCCAGAATCTCTCCATAAGAACAGATGGAGAAAGACCCCGGCGTTTAAGGGGAACGTGTACTTTTTAAATGTACTATTGAATATTTTAATTTTGCAATTTTCCAATTGCTTATACTTTGCGTTTCTCCTTGTAGTACTACTGAAAATGTCAAAATAATTGTTGCTCAAAGAATAGAAGTCATTCACTAGACCTACCCAGAAATGAGACCCTATGTAACATCTAGACATGATTTCCTCAAATCTTCTTCCTAAGATGCGGTCCTAAGACTCACCTAGCACGGATTATCAATAAACTAGGTAACTCCCACCTCCCAGGGGCATGATGGACCCGGAGCAGGTTGCCAACCACCCAGGCAATGAAATGGGATGGCAGGAAAATACAACTTGAGCAATGATGTTTTCCTGTCAGAAAGATGTCAGAAAAAAGATGGGCTGGAATTGTGAAAGAAGATTCAAAATGAAGTAAGCTTTGCTAAGAGAGCCACTCCAACTAGAACGGAAAGGACAATAATGAAGTAAAGCATAAGCACGTCTCCTGTTTCAATTTTCAGAACACCAGGTACTTTTGACTTCTGGCACCTGTAACTGCTCAGCTGCAACTGGACCACCTCCTCCAACACATCCTTCTACTCTGGACTGAAATAGAGACAGTGTAACAGCTGTTCACTGCTAGCAATCAGTTCTGTCAAAACAAGTGCCTGTGCTTTTCCTTCATAAACCCGCAGTCCCTGCTCAAAATTAGGGGCACACCGGATTTCTCTCCACTCTGTGTCTCCCAGATGACTGTCCCTAATACCCCAAACTGAAGTTTCAGGTGTTTTCCACCATCTACTTCTTGATTGACGGGAATTATGGACAAAGGCAAAGCCCGCTTCAGGGTATCTATGCACCATCGGGTTATGACAAATATCAGAGGAAACCTGAAAATGACAAAGTACACTTAAATTCAGATTCCTGAAATTGATTTGTTTACAGTTAAATCTTTTTGGAAAATTTGTTTCACAAGAATCAGCTCTGGATATTGTAAATAAAATTTTTATTTTGACATCACATCAGAAATCCACCCAATGTCATCCATCATAGCCTATCCGGTACTCTAAATAGCTATACTAGGAATCACACCCCCAACAACAAAAAATCCTCTCAAAATCATGAATTAAAATTGGTTGTTATCTGACATTTGCCAAAGTGACAGAGATTACTTGATGATGTTACTCAAAAACTAAGTTCTTACAAGTATACATGAAATGACATGATAAAGCTTTCTAAAACTATGCCAGAAAAATGATCTATTTAGATATCAATTGGATAAAATGGTATGATTGCATTAGCTAAAGAATCAAAAACATTGTTTTCTAATGTGTACATTTATGCTGTTACTCAGGTTGTTTTTCAATCTTATTATGTTTTATGTCATAAAATATTTTAAAGAAATCGCTTTCTATTTGTTGCCTGGAACTGCCTATTACCTCTGGCATTTTGCCCAAGGGGTTCTGAGTTTTCACTTTGCAAGGGCCCTTGCAGTTTGGTAACAGGTGTGAAGTTTCCCACGATGGGCAACCTGAACTGCTGTTCTACAGGTATGTTCACATGGATTTTCTGAATTCTCTTCTCTCAAGTTGGCTGCCTCACTTCTAGAGAAATTTGTTTCCTTTTTCTTCTTTTCATGGCCACCTCCCAATTTGTCCACAGTGATAGATGAATATTCTAGGTTTTCCGGATTAGTTACTTTTGATTGTTCAATGAAACTGGCTTCCTTAAATAGCTTTTAAATCCAGAAAACTGTACTATTTCTGAATGCCAGTTTCGTACACAGTCATACCAAGAACGCACACAGGGAACACACCACACTGCTCTCATTGGATCAGGAGAATCTTGATGCCATCCCAGCAACACATTATAGGGAAAGGAGTTACAAGTCACCTCTTCTCAAGGTGGACGACAAAATCTGGAAGCAACTGTGAGCAGTCTAAATCCAGACATTTTTAGAAGGAGAGAAACTGGAATATCTTGTGGTATTTTCATGGGTTGATGTGGAAGGGTTCACTGGCTGTCTGGATGATGCCTGGGAGTGAACGAGAAGGGACCATGCCATTGGGTAGGTGGAATGAATATTTGGCAGCTGAGTAATGTGCTGTGTCCCCTCAAAGATAGTCCTGGGGTGGGTTCTCAAGGCTGTGTGTATGGAGGGGACTCTCTAAGAGGAGAAGGAGACTGTCCCCTACCCCTACAGTGTCTAGAGAGGATGAAGAGACCTGAGAGTAGAGAGTGGAAGTGGGGGAGGTAGGAAGGAGTAGGGAGGAACTCACTCCAGCCAGTGTAGCCTCACTTTAGTCCAGGCCCCTCAGACCATTCCTTAGATCAATAGTAGGACATTCAGCATCATAGATTGACTTCCTTAAAGCAAACATCTCCAGCCCCGATGGCCACTTCCACGATAATTCCCGTGAATTGCTGCACGGGATTGGTGAGCTGAAGGCAAGCGAATTCCTGGTAGGGTCACAGTTGTGACAGTTGGTTTGGAATGGCCTTGATTTTGAATCCGCTTGGGAGCCAAGCAGATCGCCCGTCACCATGGGTGGTTAACTGGCCTTTGGGCAGGTGTCAGGTCCTCAGGATCTCTCTCCCCAGGGAAACAACTACATTCCTGTCCCGGATCCATCACTCATCAGTGTGGCCACTCTGGACAGTCACTTCATCTTCCTACCTTTCAGGGCCCTCCACTGTAAAATATGGGTTACCACCCCATATTTTCCGCTCCAATGGTGCTGGTGCAGGGATAACAAGAATGGATGATACATTTTCTCTGAGAGCTGTAAAGCTTCATTCCCATGTGAAGGATAAAGAGTGAGCTTCCAACCTCCCATGCAGTGGAGTCATCTGAGTCCCATGTCTGGATTCACCCACTACCAGGTGTCTAGCTCATTCTGTAGGAAATCAGAACCTGAATACCTCCAGAGCAATGGTGAAGCATCAGTCCTTTACTATGTCCGAGGCTCTACTTGGAGGAAATCACTTTTAGTGTCACAACAGCACACTAATGAATAGGAGGTATGAATATTTCCACATTTCAGAGCAGGAAACTGAGACACAGAGGGCTCTCAGTAACTCTCTCAGGTAGGGGTACCTTCTAAATGGGATGTGAATCCAGGCCATCGGGCGTGGTCACTGTGCTTTGCTGCATTTCTGGCACGTCTCTGCTAAATCACAGTAGTTGCCCACAAAACCTGTCTGTTGGGGGATTTCAGGGCACACCACACTGCAACATCTCCCTAAGTCCAACATTGAAGGATGAATGTCTGCTAGACAGCTGGTGAGTAGGGGGAGCAGAAGGTTGAACTAGGAGTAAATTATGACTCCTGCCCCGATGGTCTTCTGCCAGCAAGGTGCCAACACTGCTCTCCCTTTCTATGTGTTTCCCAGGACTCTGTGTGGAAGGAGAGAGGGAAGTTGTGGAGCCCCCCACAACCACGTCGGCCCCTTCCAGACAAACCATTAAAAGAGTCCGTTTTTCTCTCCACAACCAGGTCTTCCCAATCGGGGCACCGAGGAAGGTACTGTGGAAGTTTACTCATTAAGTTGATTTAAGGATAATTCTTTCATTCAGTAGCATAGACATAACAGAAGAATATAAAAATGCTGAGATTTTTCTATTATTTCATATGTATAGATTTAAATTTATTAAGTCTATCACCATTAAGGATAGAAGTCAAGATGAATTTCTCCCTGAAACTGGATCCATGTGTCATAGGAAAAAAGTGTCTACTAGCTGAATGTATGGACCTTAGGTATTTTTTGAACACAAGTCAATAGAGATCTCTCCATGAAACTCTGTTTCTAGATTTTTAGTAAGTAGGAGACAGTGTTTTGAACCGGTTTAGATTAACATAAAATTGGAACAGATGATTACAGGAAGTTTCCATATCCCACCCCCCCCCACTTTCTTCCATTAACCACATCTTACATGTGCGTACTACATACCTTACAATTAACGAAATAACCTCACAACATTTTATGAACTAAAGTACCAAGTTTACATTAAAATGCATTCTTTGTGTTTATCGTTCTACACGTTTGACAAATGCGTAATGTCAAGTATTCCCGTTCCGGTAACAGACAGAAATCTGTGCACCAATGTTTGAGACAGCAGGATTGCCAGTAGCCATAGACAGACACAACCCAAAAATCCATCCTGTGAGGGAAGGACATATTAAATGGGATACGTACACGTAACAGAATGCTACTCAGCCATAAGAAGAAACAAGTATTCAATATGCTACGAAATGGATGGACCTTGAAAAACTAAGATGCTTTTTGAAAGAAGGCACGCACAGAAAGACGTGTGTTACACGATCCCACCTTTTGAGGAAGCGAGAGTAGGGAAATTCATAGACCCAGAAAGTAGAAAGTAGGATGGAGGGAGGAAGGGGGCAGGTGCAGTCATTTTTCATGGGTACAGAGGTTACTTAGGATGGAAATGCTCTGGATATAGATGGTAGTGCTGACTACAAAGCCTTACGAATGTAAATAGTGTCGCTGAGTATACACTTATTAATAAAAGCATTAACACTATGTAGATTCCATCCCATAAAAACCTAATAATCTGAGGCAATAGCAGACAGATACCGTCGCAGCATATATGCCGGGATGAAAGCTGAACTGGTCCCGTGACGGGGGAGGAAGTGGGAATGTGGCTGGCCTTCACAGTGGGTTGGAGGGCTCAGGGGACTGCGCCATGAAACACACTGTGCCTTGAGTGCTTCCCAGTTTCAGACTGACGATTTCCCATTGAGGAGATCCCCTCAGCTTGAAAGCCAAGGCCCCGTTTCTCTTTTCCCTCCTGCTCCTCTCCACTGTATTGCTTCATACGCCAAGGAGATTGGCACGGCTTGTTCACCGATCACATACATTCACTGTGGCCCTGTGTGCACATCAAGCAAAACTCCCTAAGTCATTCCTGAGCAGTGCAACCAATACCCTGACAGAGTAGCTAGAGAATCCTAGGTGATTCTCATGAGGGGTCCCATACATCAGTCCCGAGTCTGATGATTCATGTTTACACCACCTTCTTGTGAAGCTTTTGGCCCAATCCTGCTTTGGTGTTTCTTTGAAGCCTGCCTGACTCCAGTGTGTTCTTTCTGCCAGACCCCATTGTGGGGAGGTGGCCCGGTGGCCTGGTTAGGCTCCTCAGGTGACTGCTCTCTGCAACGGTCCTTGTTCTATCCATTCTGCTTGGAGGCTTTGATTTTAGTATAGCGACTTACATCAGAGGATTTTTTTCTCTGTCTTCTGGCATTATTGTGTTTTCTGTTTTTTGTTTTGTTTTGTTTTGTTTGTTGATGTTGTTGTTTCTGTTTTTTTTTTTTTTTTTTAATGTTTTCATGGTCCCTTGTCCCAAGTGCCATGCAGGACAAAAGCTGCTTGCTATGAACCGCTGCGGGCTCAGGGCAGTGCCGAACCACGTGAGACGCAGCCATCTGCAAGGTTCATTAATATTTCACGGCCATGCTTCAGTCTGGGGGCCATGAAGCAGCATCATCCATAATTTAATGCTACTGCCGTGCTGTTCCCTAATGTGTCATTAGTGTTTTAGGATGGCCTGGCCCCCAGAGCGCTCTGCATGCGTGTTGGCAACCTCAGAGGTCAGGCTCTGGGCAGCTCCCCTGTGCCAGGGCGGGGACAGCATGCTGCACAGAGTAGCCCAGCTGAGCCGTCTGCTAGCCAGAAGCACCAGGAGTCCATGGAGGTTACCCCAGAACTTTCCACAGCTCAATCCATCTCTGTTTTTGTACAAAGCCTTCCTACATGGAGATGGAACAACATTCATGGATGTAAAATATTCCCAAGAAAAAACTTTGCTGTGATTGAGATTGTACCAAAAATATAAACAGATGAATGCTTTATGAAAAAGCTAGTAGACGAAAACTAATTTTATTTGGTCAGATTTTAAGCAGCTATATTTCCACACTTGGAAGTGTATGTCCTTATGATTTGCTTTGTTTTAGACTTGCTAAAAAGCCATCTTGGTCCCCACATTTTGTGTATTTGGTTGAATATGCCATCGTGTAGGCAGG
The DNA here is from genome assembly GCF_964656455.1 of Halichoerus grypus. Lineage (NCBI taxonomy): Eukaryota > Metazoa > Chordata > Mammalia > Carnivora > Phocidae > Halichoerus > Halichoerus grypus. The sequence goes on from NC_135724.1 coordinate 63,343,155, forward strand.
TCAAGGTGGGGCTAAGGGATAGAAGCGTTTCACCCTGGCCCAGGCGCTCTGGGCATCACTCCAGGTGATGTCCTGCCCTGGGGACTCCAGAATTTTCCACTCTCACCCTCTCATATTTCCTACTCATCTGCCCCCCATATATCAAAACAGACTCTCTGAGATGATCCAGTCCTCGGCATAACTTCAAGGCAATGTGCTAGCTTTCCTGATGGTGCTGGCATGTAGGAATTCGCTCTGGCTAAGGGTAGAAAAATTTATGTTTTCTTTTCAAAATCTCTCTGGTGTAATCCAGTGGGAGGAGAATGATTTCATGTGAGGTGTGAGAGTCTTCTTAGTGTTACTGAACCCATTCCAAGGGGGAGACTCACCGCCTTTTTTAGTTGTCTTTGAGAGCAAACCTGGGGCCACCGATTATGTCTCCTGGATTGTCATTTATTAAGGAGGCTGACCAGACATTTCCAATTATTGGCTATTTGGTTCTGGGCCTGGAGTCTTCCCTTGTCAGCCATCATTTTTATAAGGCTGCACACATTCTTCACTCTCCTCAGTAAACTTGACCTAGTTTTTCCAATGGGCATTTGAGTAACGACTGAGCAAATATAACTGATCAGGAAGTGAATGAAAGGAAATGGACCCCTACCTTCCATCTCTCGAGCTCTAGTTCCTCAGTTGCTTTAGACATCCCTCTCATGGGGGTGGTGAGGACAGAACTTTGGAGCCAACTTGGCTGGAAGGATGGCAGAGCCCACATTTATTGTGCATCTTCTATATGTTATCATGATACCTTAGATCTAGAGTCATCTGGCCAGATCCCCTCGAGGGCAGGATGGAAAGGGAACATCCTCAAACCTGGCCCATTGTCAAAATCATCTGAAAGCACTTAAATACATAAAGATTTGTAGACCCTGGCCTCCTAAGTAAGAGTCCTGGGGAGTCCAGAGTTTCTATTTTTTGACAAGAGCTGGAGATGATTCTAATGATTAGCTAGTGGACTAGATGTACTGTCCTTAAACACAGATCCATGACTAATAGTTCAGAATCAGCACTGGGCACTGGTTAAAAAAAGATATTTCTGGGCCCTAGGTATATATGATCTGATGGTTGAGTCTCGTAGGCTTCAGAGATCTATAGCTTTCTAAAGCTTTCTGTTGATTCTGATCCTCAGAAAGATCTGGAAACTCCTGGAGTAGAGAGGATGGATAGAGAGTGGAAGCCTGCAAGCCCACAAAGGGGCGGCTGCAGTAAGCCAGGAGGAGGGTGGGGGCAGAGCTGCAGGACGAGAAGAGCAGAGGTTTAGGGGACTGGCCCAGAGAGACACCTGCTGGACTCAATGGCCTGAGTGAGTCTCAGACTCGCTGAGGTCCTCAGCTTGAGTGAATATTCTTAACAACTATAAGGCAGGAAAGATAAAGAGAGCTGAGGTGAAAATCATGATTTTGGTTTTGGTCATATTGAATTTGAGCTGTCAATGGGTCATTAATGTAGAATCCCTCCGAGCAGTTAAGAGAAGCAGAACAGACAGAAAAGAAGTCAGACTAGATGTCTAGAACTGCCTGCATAGTGGGGACGTTCCATCTGTGGGCATGGGTGACATTCAACATCTGTGACACCAACTTGGAAGAGAGAATATTCAGAAGAAAAATGGACCCTAGGGAGGCTTTCAGTGCTGATCTTAAATACTTTTAAAAGGGTTGCTTTGTATCTTGGGTGCATGGGAATCTACAGGCACAGTTCTGTTCCTGTTGGATGATAGCTTGTCCTGTCTACGAGCTGGAACTTGGGTTCCTTATGAGGAAGAGCACACATAGCTGCCTCTCCACTAAGAGCCAGGCTCTTCACATTCCTTCTGTGACCTGGAAACTCCTGGGCTGTTCTGAACTCCCATGATTGCCTCTCAGTTCGGGTTGGAGACTGGTTGGTATCATCTTACCCAAGGCAACAATGCCATCAATAAGCCTAGAGCCTGATGCCTCCTGAGTAATGGAAAGACATCTTTTAAAAATATAACCCAACTATATATAAATAACCTATACAACTCTACACACACACACACACACACACCCAACAAATAATCTGATTTAAAAATGGGCAGAGGACCTGAATGGATGTTTTTCCAAAGAAGACATCCAGATGGCTCACAAACATATGAAAAGATGCTCAACATCACTCATCATCAGGGAAATGCAAATAAAACTCACAATGAGATCTCACTTCACCCTTGTCAGGATGGCTAGAATAAAAAAGACAAGAAATAACAAGTGTTGTTGAGGATGTGGAGAAAAAGGAACCCTGTTGGTGGGAATGCAAACTGGTGCAGCCCCTGTGGCAAACAGTGTGGGGATTCTTTTCTTTTCTTTTCTTTTCTTTTATTTATTTGACAGAGAGAGAGATAGCAAGAGCAGGAACACAAGCAAGGGGAGTGGGAGAGGGAGAAGCAGGCTTCCCGCGGAGCAGGGAGCCTGATGCGGGGCTCGATCCCAGGACCCCGGGATCATGACCTGAGCTGAAGGCAGACGCTTAACGACTGAGCCACCCAGGCGCCCCCAGTGTGGGGATTCTTCAAAAAAAAAATAGAACTACCAGATGATCCAGTAATACTAGATATTTACTCAAAGAAAATGAAAACACTACTTTGAAATGCACCCTTATATTTATTGCAGATTTATTTACAATAGCCAAAATATGGAAGCAACCCAAGTGTCCATCTATAAATGAATGGATAAAGAAAATGTGGTATACATACAATGGAATATTACTCAGTCATAAAAAAAAAATGAGATCTTTGCCATTTGTGACAACATGGTTGGACTTAGTAGGTATTATGCTAAGTAAAATAAGTCAGACAGAGAAAGACAAATACCATATGATTTCACTTATATGTGGAATCTAAAAAATAAAACAAACAAAAAACAGAACAAAGCCATAAATATAGAGAACAGGACTGATGGTTGCCAGAGAGGAGGGGGTGGGGGTTGAGCAGAATGGGTGAAGAGGAGTAGGGAGAGTCAGGGACTGCCTGGAGGGCAGATCACTTGAGGGCCTTTCTTCCCTCTCCTCCTCCATTCTGAAAAATCAAAGGCCGCTTCCTGAGCCTTTTCCCAATCCTTCCCCTCTGTCCCAAGGAGCAACTGAAAGGGGACTTAGCAGAGGATGATGGCCACATACACTGAAGGCCAGGAGGAACCAAGACAGGGCCTGGGGAGGACTGAGCAAACGGAAGAGGCTGAGAGCTGTGAGGAGGGGATGGGGCGTGTTGGGGGGACCCGGGTGCTTACGGTGGCCGGGGCCGACCACCTGGCAGGTGCACGTGTCAGAGACTGCACCCCTGCACCAAGCCTGCAGATACGGGAAATAGACTAAGCAGCTTCTCCCCCATCCAACCCCTCTGGGCCTCTCCATACATTACATTGTTTGATGTAATACAGTGACCAAATGCTTTCCAGCATCCGTGCGTTTGCCGACACAAGCCTGGGCTCCAGCCACCAAGCCTGACGAGCTCACTGAAATGAAGCAGCCAAGCTGCCAAGCTGTGCTAGAGCACTCTCCCAGAACGAATCCCCTGGCTTTTTCCAGAACTCTTGCTCCTGTATCTCAGTGCTGGTCGCCTGGCCTGGGACTCATCCACATCTTTGGATGCTCCTTCTGCATCATCCCCTCTCTCTCCTGCTTGTTAGTGGTCCCTGGCCACACCACTCTCCCATGGGCCACGAGTTGGTGATGGAAACTGCATCTCTCAGTTTCCTGGGTGAAGGTGGCCTTTCAGAAGTGCTTTCCCAGACCCCAGTGGTGGGCCAGAGGGCAGGGCAACAGGGGCCTGGAGCTCCTTAAATACCACTGGAGGTTTCCTTTCCTCCTATGATGTTACCTGGATCATTAGCTTCAGTTCCTCCCTTTGGCAAAAGGTTTTAAACTAATGTTTTGTTTTAGCTCTAAATATTTGCCTAACATCCCCCAAGATGATGGGACTTGTCCTGAGTCCAAAACCCTTGGGTACCTGGGCGCAGCAGCCAGGGCGGGGAGAAGGCCTGACTTGCGGCGCTGGGCCAGCGGCAGGTGCTTGGCTGAGGGCTGTGCCCCATGCGGCGCCTTGTGTCCTCCTGGCCGGGGTTTCTCACCTGTACTGCCTGAAAGAATGAGAATTAGAAACGTGGATGTGTGGAAATAAATGTTAAACAAAGACTTCGGAGAAAGTCTCCCTGCCACCTATTAAAAATTTTCCCTAAATCTACCGATTTCTCTTACCCTAAATGTGATTCTTGAGGCATTGTTTTAGAACTGCAAAACAGCTGCAGCCTGCGGGTGCCACTGAGTGCTAGCGACATACACGCCTATGGTGGTGGCCCTCCGTCAGCTGCCCCAGCATTCGTCCGCATTTGTTCCCAGGAAGGGGCTGTGCAGAGGCTCACCGCGCATCCGTGTAGCTGCTCCGCCTACTGCGGAGTCAACCCCTCCCGTAGCCTGGATAATTAACTGCGCGTGAGGAAGAACCCTGGCCCAGGAGGCAGACTTTGGAGGTCCGAATAATTCTATGACAAGGGACAGTGGAAGCAGTTACTGTAGCTCAGGGCTAACACTGCCACTTCGTGGGGACTCGAAAGTACACCCAATCGCATTCCCATATACTCGCTGCCCCCACACTTGCGCAGGCTCCCTCATTATCCCTGCCTCCCACCAGAGTGGTGGATTTATTACAAATGACACATCATAATCACCCAGAGTCCATCATTTACATTAGGGTTCACCCTTGGTTTTTACATTCCATGGATTTGGACAAATGTTCAATGACTTGTATCCATCATTACAGTATCATAAACAGCATGCCCTAAAAAGCCTCTGTGCTCCATCTGTTGATCTCTCCCCACTATACCCCTTTCCCACCTCACCCCAGGCAACACTGACCTCTTTACTACCTCCATAATTTTGTCTTTTCCAGAAAGTCATATGGTTGGAATCATACCATAAATATAGCCTTTTCAGACTGGCTTCTTTCACTTAATAATATGCATTTAAGTTTCCTCCATTTTTTTTCATGGCTTGATAGATTTTTTTTAATGTTGAATAATATTCCATTGTCTGGATGTATCATTCACCCACCAGAGGTAATCACAGTTGCTTCCAAGTTTTGACAGTGATGCTAAAGCTGCTATGCGCAGGTTTTTGTGTGGACAAAAGTTTTCAACTCTTCTGGGTAAATAGCAAGGACTGTGATTGCTGAATCATGTGGTAGGAGTATGTTTAGTTTTGTAAGAAACTGCCAAATGGTCTTGCCAAGTGGCTGTACCATTTTGCATCCCCACCAGCAATGAATGAGAGTTCTTGTCGCTCCACATCCTCGCCAGCATTTGGTGGCATCAGTGTTCTTAATTTTGGCCATTCTAGTAGGTGTGTAGTGGTATCTCACTGCTCTTTCAATTTGCATTTCCCTCATGATATATAATGAGGTTGATATCTTTTCATATGCTTATTTGTCATCTGTAGATCTTTGGTGAGGTACTTGTTAAGGTCTTTGGCCCATTTTTTAATCAGGTTTATTTTTTATTGTTCTTCATACATTTTGGAAACAGTCCTTTATTAGATGTGTCTTTTGCAGATTTTCTCCCAGTCTGTGGCTTGTCTTCTAATCCTCTTGACATTATCTTTCAAAGACTAGTTTTTAACTTTAATGAAATCCATCTAGCTTATCAATGATTTCTTTCATGGATTGTGCCCTTGGTGTTGTATCTAAAAAGTCCTTGCCACACCCAAGGTCATGGTAGGTTTTCTCCTATGTTATTTTCTAGAAGCTTTACAGCTTTCTGTTTTACCTTTATGTCTGTGATCCATTTTGAGTTAGTTTTTGTGAAGGGGACAGGTGACATCTTAGTCTCTCCACTGTCCCTCCCTTTCCTCTTGCTTCAGAGCTGGTTTCAGAGTCCAAGAAGGCAAAACAAGGGTTCTTCATTGGGCCTCACTAAATTCTCAACATGTATTATTTGCTTTTGCTGTTTTTTTGTTTTGTTTTGTTTTGTTTTCATTAGAATGTCACCTCCATGGGAGCAGGGTTCTCCAAAGCAAGTAATTTCAAACTTATTTAAAAATCAGAATGAGCCTTTGAGCATTTAAGACTCAAGCTGTTCAGGCCCCACGTCCTCAGGTTTGGGTTGACAAAGCCCTGAGGGGATTGCAAACCTGAGAATGTGCATGTTTTTGTAAACTCCACTCAATTATCTGATGTGCTTCAGAGGTGTAGAATTGGCTTGTTGCATATGGAATAGTTCCAGGAGTTGCTGAGGCATGAGGTTAGAGGTGAGAAACCAATCACAGTCAGATATCTCTGCTTTATTAGGAAAACAATGCCTGTTTGATTATTCATTTATCATTATGAGCTCAAACTTTCTGATTTTGGAAAGATTACAAAGGAAATAGAAGCTTAATCATTTACAAGATGCTAAACATATCAAACTACAAATTGTAGTGTTTATACCCTTTGATAGGACCAATTCCAGAGAACACAATCTATAGATCTCATGGGGTTCTAGTTACTAGATTGGAGACTAAGAGTCTGCTACTACACTGGAACTGTGGAAGATTTAAGGCTTTCTTCAAGGGTAGAGCTTAGATATAAAAGCACGGTAGATGGAAAGGGTAGGTCTGGGGGGCTGAAAAAAATGAGCATATCCAGGAAGTCTACTGCCCAACAAAATGACTGGCCCTGCCAGGCATAAGGAGGCCATGACAGCTAGACCGATTCCACTCCCCATCCTCCAGCCTATAATTCCTGTCCCCTCCGTGGGCTGTCTGATGGCAGCAGGTTCAGACATGCCACACTGTTACTTTCTCCTACACCCGGCTGGAAGGGCTGTGATTCAGATGAGCAACATTAATTTATTTCACTGGGTGGCTTTTCTTCAATAACTGACACCTACAGAAATCATGACACCTTGTGCAGATACATTTCTCAAGTACATTAATAATCTCATCTTGACCGACTAACCCCTTTGTTGAAAACATTAAGTCCACATGCAAATACAAAGGGATAAGTCAGGACAGCATGCAAGAATTGGGTAAGGAAGAGACGAGCATTTTATAAATGATCATGATATTAAGACCAGTACTTTATTTCACATGTGAAAAGGTTACTTGGGAATAATCTTCTTCCAGGTTTTCATATATTTTCCTTTGTCTATGTTCATATTGACTTTCTTTGTAACTAGAAGATTGCCCGGGGGGTGGGGGATTTGGTTACATAATATGGTGGTTCCGAGCATGGTGGGAAGCATGGGTTATGAACACTGGCTATGCCACACTGGGAAAAACATTTAAACTCTTTGTGCCTTAGTTTCTCATTTGTAAAATGAGAAAAACAATACCTACCCTGGGTTTGCTATGAGCACTAAAAGAGATAATCCATGTGAAGCCCTCAGCAAGGGGCTTGCCCCCACTAAAATGTCAGCACGGGCTGGTTGCGTCTTTGGAAGACACAGTAAAGGAGGGACAGGAGAGCCACGTGTCAGAGAGCACTTCACCCTCTCTTTCAAATGATCTTCTGGAAAGTCCATCACAGTCGGGAATAGAGAGACCACCTCCATTCTGGAACATGATTGATCTCCTTTTCTCCTTGCGTTTTGGCTGATCCAAGGAGTAGACTTGCCCAAGGGAAGGATGACATCTCAGTGGCTCAAGAAAGCTCTTTTTCTGCATATGGTTGAGAGCAAGTGCCCAGACTCTGGAGGGACCCTGGGCTTGACTTCTCCAGCTAAGCCCAGGCATGAGAGTCCCTGGGACGGGGGGGAGGGGTGGGTTGTCTTCCCTTTGACAGTAGTGGCTTTGAAGCTTGTATGCTTCTGTCAGTGTGAGTGAAATGGGGTAATTGGTGAAGGGCAATATAAAATCCAGCCAACTGTCCATGTCAAATGATATTCCTCTAGTCTCACTTTGGTGATTTCTTGAAAAGTCACAGTCTATTAAATCATTGATCCTTACGGTAGTATTTTTCTATATTGCCCATATCTGTAGCATTATCCTATTCATCTGAGCTAATTTATTACTATTAAAGAATACAGAATGACCAGGCCATCAAGCACAAAAATCAGATTTTTAGGTTGAAAAAGAAATCAGAGAGATCCTAAAACTTTACCAAATGCCCATGTTTGACTTGAGTATGCCTACCTATCTGGGTGAGGGGCAGAGGGAGTCACCTCCATCACCCTTTCTCCCATTATGTGAGAAGTTCAGTGATATCTCCATGTGGAAAAGGGTGCATCTCACTGTGCATTCCCTGCTCCCACCCCCAAAACTCAGTAGCCTGGGAAAGAAATATTGTGGGGCCACAGAGATGGGATTGGGGAAGAACTGCTCAGTCATACCTAACCTTACACCAAATATACCATAAAAGTATTCAGGAATCTAGGGGCCCAGTGAGGTCTGACAGGTGGGGGTGCTCAGTGACAGCATAGTGGAGGGCTGACCAAGGCTAGGTCAGGCAGGAACAGAGGCTGATGACAAGGAGACTTTAGTGGAGAGGTTGTGCCCTCAGGAGGCTGGGGTTCAAACAGGATGCTGGGCTTCCAGTGGGAAGGTGGGGTTCCAGTGGAGGCTGACTTTCCAGTGGGATGCCGGGGTTCCGACAGGAGGCTGGGGTCTGGACAACAGGTGCGCTCCAGCAAAGCAGGCAGGGTTCTAACAGGAAGGCTGCGAGTCAGGCGGGGCAGGAGGTATTCCCAAGGGAGAGGAATCAAGTCCTGGCTCCAGCTATGCTCTGGGCAGGTAGCTAAGCTTCTCTATGTCTCTGATTCCTTAGGCTTTTACCACAGGGTTTGGCCCATAATAATGAGTCAATGCCAATCAACTTATTCTTTCCCTTCTTCTTCCTATTATTATTATTATTGTTATTGTTATTATTATATGAGTGGTTGGTACACTTGTCTCTAGCAATCTTTTTTGGGCTCACTGTGATAGGGCAGGGTCTGGGTGCAAGGGGCTAGGGATTTTTATCAGGCTTTCCCTGAACACTTGAAACAAAGTCAGTGGCTGGTCCCAGAGTCCTGGAATGATTTCAGAAATTCTTCTCTTTCCACAACTTCCCACCAGGACCCTCAGCACTTCCCTCCCCTCTCCTCACCATCTTTGGCCCCACTTGTGCTCTCAATACACGCCTTTCTTCTGGAATGCCGTGAAATGGAAACCCACCCGTAAAAGTCTCTGGCACAGAACTTAGTCTTCTGTAGAAGAAAACATAAAGGGTCCCAAAGTCTTATGCAGATTTAAACTTTAATGGCTTTGGATAAAGAAGATGTGGTATATATATACAATGGAATATTATGCAGCCATCAAAAGGAATGAAATCTTGCCATTTGCAATGACATGGATGGAACTGGAGGGTATTATGCTGAGCGAAATAAGTCAATCAGAGAAAGACATGTATCATAGTACCTCACTGATATGAGGAATTGTTAATCTCAGGAAACAAACTGAGGGTTGCTGGAGTGGTGGGGGGTGGGAGGGATGGGGTGGCTGGGTGATAGACATTGGGGAGGGTATGTGTTATGGTGAGCGCTGTGAATTGTGTAAGACTGTTGAATCACAGACCTGTACCTCTGAAATAAATAATACATTATATGTTAAAAAAAAAAAGAAGATAGCAGGAGGGGAAGAATGAAGGGGGGGAAATCAGAGGGGGAGACAAACCATGAGAGACTATGGACTCTGAAAAACAAACTGAAGGTTCTAGAGGGGAGGGGAGTGGGAGGATGGGTTATCCTGGTGATGGGTATTAAAGAGGGCACGTTCTGCATGGAGCACTGGGTGTTATGCACAAACAATCATGGAACACTACATCAAAAACTAATGATGTAATGTATGGTGGTTAACATAACATAATAATAAAAAAAATTGACATTCAAAAAAAAAAGAAGTATGAATACTACAGGCTTGGAAAAGGCAACGCTATAAAGGAGAATTATTTAACCTGTTAAGATGCTACTATCTTTTTTGATGCATTCAAGTTACCACAATGTAGTGCTGACGGTTCTAGTCTGTCTTCAGATTGCAAACCCTGAGCAGGAGCAACTGTAAGGGCTGCATTTGCAGATTGTTCAAGAACAGGAATGCACAGGCTGGCCTGCACTCCTGACTCACCACCACACGAGTGATGGAGGTGAGGTGAGCCACGCAGGGGCCTCATCTCTTTGGCCACTGGTCTGGGGGAGGCCACCCTCACCGTTGCACGTGTGGGATAAACACTAAAATGTAATATTCAAAATTTACAAAGCTGAGGGGGCGCCTGGGTGGCTCAGTCAGTTAAACTTCCGACTCTTGATTTCAGCTCAGGTCATGATCTCAGGGTCGTGGGATCGAGCTCCACATAGGGCTTCATGCTCAGCGGGGAGTCTGCTTAAAATTCTCTCTCTCCCTTTGCCCCCCTCCGCTCTCTCTCTCTCTCTCAAAATTAAATAAAATATTTAAAAAATACACAAAGCTGAATAAGCATGCAATATTTAAATAATTAAACTTTTAACTGATGATTTCTGTAAGCTTGGAGCATTTCCACTTCTGCTCTGGGACACCCTGTATATAGCCTTACGTAGCTACCATCGGAAAGAAAAATAAGGGCTTCTGTGCGCAACTCAGGAAGTCAGAATGAAGAATAACACACACACACACACACACACACAAGGAAAGAAAGGAAAAGAAAAGAAAGGAAAAGAAGGAATAAGAAAGGCAGAAGTCAAGATTTCTAAAGTAAAATGCACATTAACTATAGGGGAGATTACCAACCACTCCTTGAAAATAGGAGTAGGATAAATGGACAGAACAATTCGATAAATAAAAATACGTGTGAACATAACCACAGATATTTATGACTTAAAACAATTAAAAATAGATTATTTTTTTAAAAATACCTCTTACTCCAAACAATGTAGGCTCCTGAGAACCAGTCACTTGTGCACACTGAGTGTTCCAATGCACCTTTCTGCCAAGTAATTCATGTAAGCAGGCCAATGAGATGTCAGGCTGTTATCCCTAGCTGTGAAATTAAATGTGTTCTTCCTTGGTGAATACTGTGTTGACAGGCTGTGTTTAGAGGAATTAGGGCAGGTAAAGGCAGGAGAAGCCTGGTGTCTGGTGCCTCCTCAGTCACTCTTTTTCCTTCCCTGCTCCCCGCAAAACGAGGCCAGCAAGGACAAACCCTACCGACTTCACGATAGCAGCAAGACGTGTGTGGAGCATCCCTGGTGCAGGGGGCAGAGGAGAGAAGCAATAGATCCTCTGGTGGAGCCAGATCAAGAGCCCCTCATGGCAACACTGATGATCCCTGGGCACCCTGGGAGGGGATTGTGCAAGTCTCCATTCTGGGGTGAAGGCAGGGGGTCAGCAGCATGGGCTCAAGGAGCCAGGCAGGCTGGGCCTGCAAACTCTCAAAATGAACTGATTGAAACTGCCTCTCAGCACCAGGCTCCATGATGCGGGGACACTGCTTGGAATCGAGGGGGCAGAACAGGTACAACTGGGGAGAGAGGCCCATGGAGGGTGGGTGGGGAGAGCAGCGCCAGGTGCCTCAGAAAGGAGGGTGCATTTGTGGACACTCCAGAACCGTGGGCTCTAGAGTCAAGGAGCTAAAGGAGCCATCCCCCTACCCAAAAGTTAAGGAAACTAAGGTCACACACACAGTAGCCACAGAAAAGGGCTACACTTAAATACAGTATCAAATTCTTATCAGTAAAAAAGAATAAGAACAGGATCAGGTCCTTAGAGACAAAAACAGTTTACCAGAAAGACATCCCCGCAAAATGGATAGAAACTATAACGCAAGATTTCAAGATGAACTAGAATAGATTAAGAAAATAACAGACGATATAAAAGAACAATAGAAATCAGGATTTGAAAACTAGTGAAAAATGAAAGTAATTATTTTAGAAAGGATAATTAAACTAGAAGGACAATAAGAGAGTTCTGGCAAGGGACAGGGTCACCCCACCTTATAGATGGGATCACCTTATGCACAGGGTCACGTTATGGACAGGGATAACTGGCCCAGGCCACCAGAGAGGGGAGGGCCGTGGCTGTACAGTGGGGGTGGGAGGAATATGCTGGAGCTCAGGGGTCCCTGGGGGACTCAGTGCTGCACACCCAGACTGAAGAGTAAAGAGGTAAATGCAGCAGCTGTGACCAGAGCTCATCTGCAGCTGCATGGTGGGGCAGCTTGTCCCTCTGCCTGATCCTGCCTTCCTCGCTGACCACTGTAACTCCCGGGACCGTGGCCCAAATGTCCTTGGTGGCTGTTCATTTCAGAGGCTATCTCCAGAGAACCCAATCTAAGGTGGCAGGCCACTCTCACAAGGAGCGTCTACTGGGCCAGGGCTTAGAATGTGGCTGCGTACCGGAGAACGACCCCTTCATGTTGTCGGATACACGAGGCTGAACGGGGAAGTGACCTGCTGGCCTGGGGGTTCCCTGCCTCACGGTCGCCGGGCCAGCACTGGAAGACCTCCTCACTATCTGCCATTTCCACTCTAGCCTCCACAGCCCTCCCTGGAAGAAGCACTTCCCTTCTACATTTCTTTATTTCTATCTTTTAGATTTCCTTTGACATTTTCCCCTCTGACACATGGGGAAGCTTTTTCTTGAACCTTGGAAATTGTTCTCTTGAGGAACATTACCATTCTGGTATACTTTGACTTTACACTTTCTTCTCAGGAGCTTTGCCTACTTCTCCTCTTTCCTAAATGTGTCAACGCACTCTCTGGAAATTCCCTTGCGTTGACATCTTTAAAAGAAAGAATTCACAACCAGAAATATGCACAGTGATTCTTGCTGTTGTTGGGAAATCAGAACGTGGTCCAAAGAGTTCCCCTAAGTAGTCTATTATTATTTAAAAAAATTTTTTTTTTTTAAAGATTTTATTTATTTATTTGACAGAGAGAGACACAGCGAGAGAGGGAACACAAGCAGGGGGAGTGGGAGAGAGAGAAGCAGGCTTCCTGCGGAGCAGGGAGCCCGATGTGGGGCTCGATCCCAGGACCCTGGGATCATGACCTGAGCCGAAGGCAGACGCTTAACGACTGAGCCACCCAGGCGCCCCAGTAGTCTGAGTTTATTGCTATGATGACTGGAGGAGTTGATTTCCGAAGTGCGGAAGTATGTTGGCTTTCACGTTTGAAGAACAAATATGCACTAGTTTTCTAGAAGACACTGAACAGCTCCATATTCACCGTAACTTTTGGAAATTAATTTGTTACCAGTTGTGTCCTGCTTATATTATTCACATAGAATAATATAATCTTATTATTTGCATGAGAAAGACAAATCCACCAAGAAGTGAATTCTTCTCTCAGTTCATTTTTTTAACACTTTGTACACAGTATTGAAAACAATCATTTTTCCTACTTAATGCAAAAGAGGCAGAATGAAGAATATTCTTGAAATGACTTTGCAAGATGTGCTTTATTTTAAGTCAGTCCTGAACCCAAACTACATAGGATCATTTTTTTGACGTATTCTAGTCCATTCGATGATTCCTCACAAACTGTATTTTAATACGGAATGAAAACTACATTTCAATCATAAATTTTCATGCTACATTGTTATTTAATGAAGAGGTTGTATTACCAATAATAATAATTTAAGAAAAGGCCATTTTTTATTTCCCCAAGCTCAATATACATATTTCTTTCATAATTATGAACTTAAAAAACCCGTCTCAGATGTAAAAATGTGAATTGGAATATGTAAACTTTTGATATACCTGAAAAACAGGAAGGAAATGTCACATACTGGAAAACACCATTGCCTTAAATCATCGAAATGGGAAAAAGCGTGTTGAGGGATGGGGAAAGGTAGAAGAGCGTTCATGACCTCAGTTAGTAAAGAGTTACAAAGTCAGAGTATTCATTCCACGCCCAGCTGGGCACCATTTTTATCCTTCCACCTGGAGCCTGTGTGTGACGGGGAGCAGTGACTGAAGCAGGACAGCCACCACCACTGAAGAGAGTCACGAGCTGGGCCTCAGCAAAGCCGATGTCCACATATTTGTTTTGCTGTTTTTTTTTTTTTTTTCCTGAGAAGTCACTGGTGTTTAATGGAAAGATTTTTTATTAGTCTTCAGTTAAGATAAGGCAGTAAGAGTGTCACTAACGTTAACTTTTTGCTTAGAATGAGGCTTATCCTTCCTCTGGTATCTTCATGGGTCCTTGGCTCCCTTTCTCGTTTCCCCCTAGAAATCCGTTCAGGAGTTTCAGCCTCCTATTGCTGTTGCCTATTTTCGGGGTGTGCTGAGGCCATCTGTTCTCCTCACAGCAGCTTCCCCGTGGCGACAGAGCGCAGCGTTCGCCATTATAGGATCTCTTCAGGTCCCCGCGCAGAAAAACATGGGTGTCTTTCTTTCTTCCTTCTTCTCTCCTGTTTCTCTGAGGGAGGAGACCCATAAATGACTCCTTTGCATAGTCAATCAGAATGCAAGACACTGTTGACTAAAACATAAAACAAGTAGCCCTGATTTTGGAGAAATGGAATTACAAATAACTTTTTCAACAGTGCCTTCATTTGCAAGGTAGCTTAGACTGCAAAAGGAAGTCAGCTCCTTTTGAACACCTGTCAGAAGAGAAACCATTTCTGTCCAACTAGAAATGCTTAGCTCTTATGAGAATATTGTGCTTTTAAAAAAATTCAAATGTTAACTTGATTTGCAGTCTGTCTTAAAGTATCAATTTGTTTTTTCTCTAGTCCATTTGATCATGGTTTCTGGTGAGCGGTACAGGAATATTAATTTGGCATAGAGATCTTCCTCTAATTCCAGTTCCCCTGTCTCTCGAACTAAAAAAATATCTGTGCACAACTTCAGGATTCGATCCACATTTGGAAGCTCTTCAAACATGATGGAGTGAGAAATCCCACTGAAGAATTCACGGACAAACTTCCCAATCACGAGGACAACTGAAGCATATAATCCCATGATACTGAAAAAAAAAAAAGTAGAAATTGTATCTACTAGTTAAATACAGTTAATAGAACACATCTAAGAGAAAAAAAACAAACAAACAGTATTTCCCTCCAATTCTATGAAGATATGATAAACTTATCAAAGCTTGAAGTTTTTCCCTTACAGAACTATAAGACTTAAAAAATGAAAATTAAAAAAAAAAATCTCAATTCTGGAAATGACCAGTGTTAACAGTTTCATGGATGAACTTCAGGTAGTTTTACTGCATATATTATATAAAGAAACCACATAATATATTTGGTAAAAATGCCATTGTACTATATACACTTTTCTGCACCTAGCTCTTTATTTTTATAAATACAATTTTGCATAGACAATGATTTTTTAACAGACGTTCGTGTCTTGTTGGGGATGTATGTGTCCTAGCATTTAAGGATCAGAAAACTGTGAAACGGTAGCTTCAGACCATTCTGGACATTGGACCATGTCCCAAACTGCGACGTCTGACTGAGGCCATGTCTGCTAAGGTCAGAAGACAATCTAAACAGAAAAGAGGTAACCTTACATCAATTTCTATGTTTAAACACTTAGTGGCCTCAAACATAACAGGAAGGTGTAGAGTGAAGAAACTGGACATAGGACTTCTAGACCTGTCCTTAAGGGTGTTACTGACATCAGGCATTTTGACTTCTTTGGAACTCCGGTTCTTCATTTTTTAAAATGAAGGGCCAGTGACCTATGAATTTTAATGTTGCAGCTATTAAGTTCAAGAATTCTAGGAAGATACAAGGCTTCCCATCCTCAACTTTATATGATACAGAAGTAGACTCTTGTAACTGTTAACTGTAAAATAAGTTCTTACCCGTAGCCAGCCAAGAACCCCAGACTTGGGGGGCTGACTTTGTCATTGAAGACCACCAGTTCCAAGGCCTGGGCATGCTGATTGAATATTCTATTGCCAGTCAGGTTGAGAACCCACCACTCACTGTTAGATTTAGTTGTATTGTCTCTGGACAAAATGATGGTGATATTCATGAAATTATTTTCTGGAAGCGGAGAAAAATGAAATCAAGTTAGCATGAGACTATTAGGATTTAATGCAATTAGCAGTCCTCAGATGGCAAAACCTAGTTACTACTGTCCATAGCATGTGGTGCCAGGATGAGTAGGACACAGGGACATGGTAACAATGTGAGTAGAGAAAGAAAAGTGGGCCCTAAGTGTACATAAAGTTTCTCCTTGTCACGAGACATGTAGCTCACTGCTGCTGAGTGAGCATGGCAGACACATCACAGGAGAGAGGGAAGACCCATCACCTGAGTGTCTTTGCTGATAATTCCAAACAACTAGTTAGACATTTAAAAACCCAAATCACTGAGTTTTTAGTCATTTGACTAATTCAATCTTATTACCAGCATTTATTGCATGTCTTTGAAGAGGGAGACACTCTGTCAGGTGATAAGGGTTACAAAGTTGAGTACAGCATGATTCCATATCTCAGCGGGAACAGGCCATGTATACAAGTGGGACTTATGGGCACTATAGGACCTGCACCAGTGAGGTTGTTAGCATGGGGAGACTACATCTGCTTGGTAGGATCCAGGAGGGCTTCGCAGAGGAGACGACTTCTGAGCTGAGTTTTGCAGAGTGTGAACTTCAGTAAGTGGAGATGGAGGGGGAGAGGAGGCTAGTTCAGGAAGGCTTGGTGACATGAAGCTCAGTAAAGTTCTGAAAATCCATGATGTGTGATTAATGATTGCTTTTGTTGGATCACAGAGTCAATATAAAAGAATAGTAAAAGGGTGGAAAAAAGCTTGGGAGTTCTCTGAGCAAGTCTTTCTAAGAAAATACCATCCCTGTCAATGATAATAGGGTCTCCGTTGAGAGTCCTGGTGGTGGACTGTGAGGCTAGGGGCTGTGTCTGCATTATTTTCTGCTAAATTCCTGGATCAGAGGGATCTGGGACAGTGCCTGGTAATGAATGTCTATTTGATGGATGGATGGATGGATGGATGGATGGATGGATTGGATGGATGGATGGATGTATGGACTGATGGAGAGTGAGGCAGGAAACTGGTAAAGAGAAAGAAACCCTTACCCAGGACAAATGTGAACCACCCAGAATGCTCAGGAACAAAAAGAATCTTGGTTCTGAAGTCTAGAGAGTTCTGAGAGGGAACATCTGGCCTAGGTTTGAATCTAGTTTATTCACATACTGGCTGTATAACCTCTGCTGAGTAATTCACACCCTGAGCCTCAGTTTCCTCCTTTACAGATTGGCAATAGCCACCAACCTATGCTAAAGATCAGACATAACTAGGTAAAGATCATTAGAGAAGCTGTTGGGTTGGCAGGACCCAAGAGCACCAAGACCATGTGGTCTGGACAAGAAGTCATTGGCTGGATCTCAGATGACTCACAGCCAATAGGCCTGTATTTGCGGAGCACAGAACATGTGGCTGAGAAAGGGGAAAATAAGGGTGGGGAGGGGCTGGGAATCTGGGCACAAAGTGAGGCTGACCCTGCAGGGAGGTGCCCCATCTTCCTGAAGCTGAAAGGAAGTGGGGGGAATGGGGAAAATTTGAGACCCATTGCCAGGGAGAGGGAGGCAGCTGAAGGAGTGCCCTAGCAGGCTTGCGGGATCATCTGATGAGGTTCAGCAGCTGTGAAGGGCCCACTGACGGACAGAAGCATTTCAGAGGGAATGACTCATGGTTGAGCAATTTGTGCTCTTGGACTAAGCATTTCTAGAACTATTTGGACTGAAATGGAAATACCAAAGTTCTCAAGGCATCTCACAATTACCGTGTAAGACATATGTATTTTTGACTGTTGAGGAAGAAAAGCATAGAGATGTGGGACCCACCCATGCTTGTCTTCCGAACCTCTATCCTGCCTCTACTTCTGGTGATCTCAATGGGGGCTTCCAGTTGTTTACTTACATCTAATCAGACCACTGGAGCCTGGTCTCCAGTGCCTGATGCACTGCCTGGTGACCATGAGCAACCCACGTTGACAAAGGAGTGAACATGACTTGGATAACTGCTTTGTCCTTCTACCTTTATCACATGTACACATCTGCTCTGATCCAGGCAATTGATGAAGTCAAACAATGCTTAGTAATTAATGCTTAAGAATCCCCAAGCATCAACATCCTATCATCATCGTTGTTTTGGGTAAACACAGTCCCTAGAGACTAACATTGATACTTAACCATCCTTGGGCTGAATCAAGTAGATTTCCTGCTCCATTTTTATTATTCTTATTGTGGGGCTTTCATATTTAATATTGCATAAGGCCATTTTCTGCCAAAGAGATGGATGCTAATAGAAACAAGTAAACAGACTGCTGAATCAGTAACCAAAGCTGCTAAATGTGGATTTAAGCCAATCACGTTCTATATCAATGAAAACCATGAAGAATATGGCTGCTGGTGCCTGACTGGATCCTTCTGGCTGGTGACCGCAGCTGGGAGTCTCATGCTTCCTGTAAGCCGTGTCTCACAGGGAAAGAAAACTGGAAAGCAGCTTGAGAAAGGCTGAAAATGCAAACTGTAGACACTGAATAAAAGGATTTTAAAAAGTTCTGAAACAATTCCTTCTCATCCTTACCAGACAAAAGTTGCTTTATAGGTTTTGAGTTCGAATCACTAGGTGCTTTCACATAATATGGGTAGATCTTTTCTATAGTCCTGTGTGTTAAGAAAAAAAGGGGGGAGAGTAATGAAGTTTTAGTTGTTTTATCCACATAAAACTGATTTTTTGTTGCTATTTTTGACCTCATCTCAAACAAATGATGGTGAGTCTTTGTACTTCTATGCAATGTGATGTCATCACAATTTCTGGGTTCCATTATAATCAGAAATTTCTGAAGCCAAACAAATTCAGTTGTTTTATTCGAATACTTAGGTAAACTCTGTACGTGAGCTAGTTAATGCCTTAAAAACTGCTACAGAGATTTCCCACGTCTGTGACCATTTCTGAAACAAGCAGCTGTCTTTCTTGCTAGGATCTATGTCTGTACTCTATGGAGATATATAATTATATCTATAATCAAGTAGACTGCATGAATCTATCTAGTGCCAAGAGTGAGGCCCAAGGAGACAACTGGTGGCCTGGACCTGTCCCTCCCTCTGCTGAGGACAAACTGGGTAATGTGAGCAGGTCACTCTGTCCTTCTAGGCCTGTTCTCTCATGGGGAAATGATGGGGGAAGATCTGACAATCTTTGAGGTTCCTTCAACTTTAGTGATTAAAAAAGGCTCTCTTAGGGAACACATGTGAGGACTATATCATGGCTGTCCTTATACTCAACACATTAAAGTGGGGCCAGCACAGACTGGAGGTCAGAACTAGACATTGGCCGGTGAACGTCATTTAGCAGTTTTGCACCCATAGCATTCCCCGCCCCCCCCACCCTACTAGTTTTCCTATTAGAATCTAAACATCCCAGCTTGGATTTGTTTGAAGTGGAGTACTTATATGGCAGGATAATATATTAAGATAGATTCCCCACCCCCTAAATTTCCTTTTACCCCTTGTCTTCCCCACATCCCCCATCCATTAGCCAGGCATTCAATGAGCCCAAGTCAGGAGTAATAGTAGAAGAAGGGTCTCCCAGGTGCTTTCCCTGGCTTTTGGTGATTATGGTCAGATAATCAGCTTAGATAAGAACAAGGTTTGCTACTCAGAGACAAGATCAGGACTCCCAGGCCTTTAGGTGGACAGAGAGTGAGAGGGGAGGAAAACAGAGCTGCTTTAATGCAACACAACGAGGCCTCCAAGTAGAATTCACTTGAGTTACTGAAGAATGGAGAAAGTTGCATTTCTTGCATATGTGAATTTGCAAATGGAGATTTTGTACCAGATATAGCCATCTGTTAAAGCTTATTAACAGGAGCAATCACTTACACTGGTGTTCTTGCACTTTCTGTGTTGTTGCCGGCTATCATTTTAGCTATATTCTTACGTGTAATATTTTTAAGAGGAAAAGAAAGCTTATCCGTTGCTATTTCTGCTTTTGCACCCAGACTCATGTTTCTGTGAAGAAAGATAAAAGGGCTCAATGTCAGTGATTATTCAGAAATCTGGAAGAGAGATTCAAAAATTCATTTGACTCTTCATTTTATTAATCTCACCAAGTCTTCATTGGGTCCACAACTGTCAACCCCAACCTTTTCTGTCCACCTCACCTTTACGTCCAGCTTCTTAGACAACCAAGTTAGTAAACCCCAGGGAGGCCACAAACACCTTTAAAACAGACGGCAGGTGAGGAGGCAGTCTGCTGACTAAAAGAGAAACCATCTTGATGCTCTGGTATGAATTTCTGCAACACTCTTTATATTAATCCAATGAGGTTAGTCTCCATGGTGACTAATAGAATGCACATTTTTAAAAGAATGTTCAATCAAAAGTTGATCTTTAATGTTGTTAATTTTTTGGTAGCTCTTCAAAGAAAAGGCTAGAAAACAAATTTTTGGCAGTCTAGAATTTCATGTGAGGAACTTCGGATGTAAATTCTAAAGGAGAAAATAAGATTCAGGAAGGAGTTCTTTCAATTCTGAACAGCCCCCTTTGAAATCTTTCTTTACTATTTCCTTGGAAATTCATTTTAGATTGGAGGTTTCTTAGGTTCCTATCATGATTCTTTCTTAATTTCATCCTAGAAGCCAGGAATCATGGACCCAAATGCACCTATCACTTGACTTCCCAAATAAGCTTGCATAGAATCCTGAACCACAAGACTGTAATAACAAACAAACAAACAAACACCAAGCCTTTCAACTACTTTATTGTGTCGAGGTTCCCCAAGTGCTTCACTAACACAATGGGTTTTTGAATGCAGGAGCTTTTCTTAAGACATGTTCTTAGGAATGGATAAGGAAGATGTGGTGTGTGTGTGTATCTATATAGATAGATATAGATATAGATATTATTCAGCCACCAAAAAGAATGAAATCTGGTCATTTGCAAAGATGTGGATAAAGCTAGAGAGTATTATGTTAAGCAAAACAAGTCAGTCAGAGAAAGACAAATACCATATGATTTCACTCATCTGTGGAATTTAAGAAACAAAACAAATGAGCAAAGGTGAAAAAAAAAGTGAGAAGGAGGCAAACCAAGAAACAGACTCTTAACTACAGAGAGCGAACTGTTGGTTATCAGAGGGGAGGTGGGTGGAGGGATGGGTGAAGTAGGTGACGGGATTAAGGATTAGGGCACTTGTGATGAACACCGGGTGTTGTATGGAAGTGCTGAATCACTATATTGTACATCTGAAACTAATATCACACTGTATGTTAACTGGAATTTAAATAAAAACTTAAAAAACAAAAGAGCAAAGTAGTGGCTGCATGCTGGCCATTGGCTCAGGTTAGGTGAGAAGGAGTCTCAGCTCTCCCCCTCCTGGGGCTGCCAGGCTGCTCTCACACCCCACGCGTGGAGAAAAGATCTGTTAGGGTTTCCCCATGTTGGGGGGATGTAATGAGAATTGCGGTTTCCGAGGCTGCAAGTTCTTCGTTTCTTCATAAGACCAAAATTCACCCTTTCAGGGAAATCTTACAGTCATCAGACTATTTCATTTTATAAGTCCTTACCCTTTTCCTTTTCACTTTACCTCTCTCTCTTGTTCACAGAACTCATTGCCAGCCTCTCTTTAGAGACTGAAGTTAGTAGGAAAAAGGAAAACTAAAAAGTTCTTATTTTTGCCAGATTCCCAGGCAGATCATTATTTAATAAACACAAAGGTTAGCTGTAGCATCGAATGAATGTTCCCAAAGCATAATGTCAACTAAAATCCACATCAATTGAATTTTTCTTTCCTTCTAGCCTCCCACCCCCACCCCAAGTTTGGATTGCGGGGAAAGGGGGAAATCATACATGGAAAGACAGTAACTACCTCTGAATACTCCATGAAAAAACAACAGAGAAGCTACTATTGGGGTCCATGAGTTCCTCTATCATTTTCTGCTTACTGGGAGGGCTGATGGTCCACAAAGAATTTGAATTTCCTTCCAGTTCTGCTACTGTTATGTCTTCTTTTTCATAATTTTCCAGAAATTGCATAGCACCCTGTATGTACACAAATACACATGCATAAAGAGATCATATACATGGTGATGAATAGATAAAGTGATTACTCTTCCTATTAACTGACTGCAGAAAGAGGATTTCTCCTCTGGAAGGACAGTTTCTACAGTGGATGGCCTTGGTGCTCCGTGGCACTATTTTGTTCCCCTCTGCACTGGGATGGGCAGCCCCAGTTACACAGAGCAATCTCAGTACCAGCATAGGTATGGAATCATTCCAATTAATAAAGAAAAATCAACGGATTTGGTGTCATTTCTCCTCCCCACTAAGAAGGAAATTTATCAGCTCTTGGGGTGTTCTCTCTCATGAGACAGTCAAATTTAATCCACCCACTATATCTTGGTCCTACCTTCAGAGCTGCACATCCCTTGAGATGAGTTTGGGCAGTGTGCATTATAGGCTGATAATTTCATAAAACAGCTAAGCATCTGTCTGCCTAATCATTTTCTTTAAATAAGAAAGTATTATTGTAAAGCAAATTTTAATTATGAAAAATAAATTTATCATATTATTGTAAGTTTGCAGTGGAGAGAAAAGAATACATCAGCCACAACTTTGCCAACAGAATATTATCACCATTATATGCAGTAGGAAATCATTAAAAAAAATAATAGCATATATTCTTCTTCATTTATGTTTTATCTTGAGAAATGTGCATGCCACGCATAGTCTTTGTAATGATTATCTTGTATTACAAAAGAAGTTGCTTGGAAACTTCTTCAGAAGCTTCAGACAGCATAGCATGTAAATAAAATGAAAAGCGGTAGACCCCTTCTCCCACGCCAACCACCCTAGAGAAGCCAGTGCCTATCAAATTCACGCGATACGTTTGCCATAATTTATTCAACCAGTCCCTACTTGTTGAGCCCTCTGTTGCTTCCAACTTTTGTCAATACAGAGCATGCCATCACAAGCAGGTACCTGCACAGAGCTTTTCCAAAATTTTGAATTACTCCCTGAAGATAGATTCTCAGAGTAGATCTACTGATCAAAGGGATCAGTATCTACCACAATTAAAAACATTTAAAAATATAAAAGAGGACCTACATCTGTTGAGCTTACATTAAAATGTCCTGAATTAAAATTATGTTTATTGACACTTATATCCAATAATACAGACATAATGTCTCAGATTATCCAAGTGGCCAATGGCCACTGGTAATCCCTGAAGAGTCCTTCCCACCACCACAGGCCATGGCAGAACAGTGAATAAAATGACAAGCAGTAAGCTCACCTAGATGAAATGTCTTCACAGACATCTACTATACGCATTTACTTACAGTGTCCCTAGAGAAAGCTTTCATAAATTTATTAAACTTTGGCTGATCCATAACTTTCAACTGGCTTTGCTGGGCACTCATTGTGAAAATGGGCTGGAAAACAAAGAAACAGTGATGTCAACACTCCCGAGGCTCATCTCTGCATCCTGGGTTAAAAGAGAAATCTTTACACAGTATATCATCACCCACTGAGTACCCAATGGCAACTGGCCTCAGGGATCTCTTTTTGAAGTGATTACTCCAGTGCCCCACACCAGAACAGAACTACCCTTTCAATGTCTTCTGTGCTTTATCTCATATGTCACATATTTGCTGACCAGTTAAAATGCAGGGGGGAATCTGGCCGCAAGAGCTAACTGAACATCCTGTAGCTGGTGGTCAGGAAAGACGCGGGCAGGGCCGCCAGACCTGGGGGGAGGTACACAGCAGTTACCTGGTACCCTCCCAGGGTAATTGTGACCGAGACATCCAGGGGCTGGTTGATGACCCCCGCCACAGATTTGATCAAGGACATGAAGAGAAGGGGAAACCAGACGATGCAGATGAGCAGAACGATGATCATGCCTCCCATGCCGTACTTCACCACTTTCTTCTTCTTCTGCCCCCGGGGCTGCGGGTATCTCTGCAACAGATGAGTCACACAGGGCTCAGGCTCCCGGCACCAGAAGCAGGCGGGGGGGGGGGGGGGGGGGGGAGGATGCGCGCTCTTCCCACAGGACCTGACTGAGGCCTGATTGTGCTCTGCTCACTCTGAAGTGGGGAGAGCAAACTTGTCCCCACGAAGTTAGGTAGTGATGTGAAGCTGTAATGAGCTCCCAACACATCTCCACAGTGGTACCATGAGGGACCAATGGGACCTGAGAGAACTTCTCCTTAAAACTGTTGTGTGTGGGGGGGTGCCTGGCTGTCTCAGTCCATTAAGCATCTGCCTTCAGCTCAGGTCATGATCTCAGGGTCCTGGGATCGAACCCCACATCGAGCTCCTCCCTCTGCTTCTCCCTCTCCCTCTGAGAAGTCTGCTTCTCCCTCTCCCTCTGCCCCCTGCTCATGCTTGCTCTCTCTCTTTCTCAGATAAATAAATAAAATCTTTTAAAAAACAGTAAACTATGACTAGGACCGAGTGGCCTGCATTTGTGGGTGTTCATATGCCAAGACTCTGCCTTTCAGGAAATTGTTCTGGCTTCATAAAGTGTATTCATAAAGCCCCCTGAAGCATAGCACGTTCGACTCTGAATAATCCCCAAGAAAAAGTACTATTAAAAGAAGTTTACTCCTCTGCTTCACACCAGACAAGAGATTGTGACTGGTAATGTTTCAGTCTCCGATGGGACAGGGTAGAAATGAGTGCCAGGTTTGCTTGGACTCCCTTGACACTGACTTCCCAGACGCCTAAGTTCCTCAGGAAGTTCTACCAGGTGTGATTTAGAAGGCTGATACTCCGGCGCCTGGGTGGCTCAGGTGGTTAAGCATCTGCCTTCCACTCAGGTCATGTCCCAGGGTCCTGGGATCGAGCCCCACATCGGGCTCCCTGCTCAGCGGAGAGTCTGCTTCCCCCTCTGCCACTCCTCCTACTCATTCTCTCAATCTCTCTCTCTCTCAAATAATAAACAAATAAAATCTTTTTTAAAAAAGTCTTATATTCTGAAATATCCATCGACTTAGCATAAGATAGAAGTATATATTTAAGTAGAGGTGATACATTAAAATGAGGCTTTTTATTTCTTGAAGATAAAATAACAATAATTCTAAACCTTTTGTGAGCAGGAGTGCCTAGTGTTCTAGGGCAGAGAGACACCGACCTGCACAAGGAGGACAGGCAATGGGTGTCACCTCCTCACTATGGTATTAAGAAGGTTGCACATGTTGGCTCAAAGGCAGTGAAAGGCTTGTAAGAGCCAACAAATGGGGCCGACACAGCTGCTCCCATGAAAAGTGGCCCCGTATCAACGTGGGGCAGTCATGTGAGCTCTGACTCAGAAACCCCCTCGTAAGAGCTCCCCGCCCATTCGTCCAAAGGAAGTAGTACCTCACGGTTTCCGGTGCCCTGGGTCTTGGGATGCAGTCCTCCCCCCTTGCTGTC